>NW_006400139.1:890550-950170 GCF_000299155.1 Elephantulus edwardii | reverse complement strand
TATATATTATATCTATATGTATAATGTTGATGTGTACTGTTGAGTCATGTCAATTGACTCATAGCTGACCCTCCACTGCATTTTCAGAAGAAGTAAGATGTCCAGTTTTCTCCTATAGAACAGTAACTCTGGTAGATTTGAACAGTGTACCTTCAGATTAGCAGTGCACCTCATTACCACTAAGCCACCAAAGATAAACATTTAAGGAAAGAAAAAAAACCCAAACAAAAGCACCAAAAAGAGAACACAACCCAAACAGAAACCATTATACTCAATGATAGAGAGTTTGAATCGACAGATAGTTGCCTCTCTATTGGGTTTCTTGGGCTGTAAATTGCTAAGAATGGTGATATTGCCCATCTTCTCTACTTTGGAGCCAATTCAAACTGGGAGAGAGAGAGAGAGAGACGTGCCTTGCACTTAAGTTAGAAGTCCAGCTTTGACTAGATCATCAAATCTGTGTGTTTGGGGGGGTTACGGTAGTGTTATGGCTGTCAGGTCAATTATGACTCTTAGTGACTGTATGAACAATGACTCTGAACCCTACCCTATTCTGAGCCAACCTCACTCTCCCCTACATGTTTGACACCATTGCTACAGTCTCTGTGTCAATCTGTCTCATTGAGAGTTTTTTCTCTTACTCTAACACTCTATCTTTCCAAGAATGATGCCCTTTTCCCCCAAGGACTATCCTTTCCTGATACCACGCCCAAAGTATGTGAGATAGAGTTTTGCCATCTTTGCCTCTAAGAAGCACCACGGTAACACTTTCTCCAGGACAGATGTTTTTTTCTCTTGGCAGTTCATGAGATATTCAATAATCCAGCACCACAATAAAAAGGTATCAGTTCTTCTTCTGTCAACCTCAGTCATTGCTCAGCTCTCAGATGTCTCACAGGCAGTTGAGAAGACAATTGCTTAGATCAAGTATACCTTAGTCTTTAAACTGATATCATTTCTCCCAGGAAATTTTCCCAATATAACTAGACTTTTTATTTCTTGACTGCTGGTGTCAAAGGTGATTTTGTTATGTGCTGTAGGGTTGCCTGTGACTCATAGTGATCCTACATACAAAAGCTCTGAGGCCTGCCCTGTACTGAGCCAATCTCAGTGGCTCTGACACACCTACTCTCATTACTCCAGTTATTATATCAATCCATCTCATCCAAGGTCTTCCTTTCCTGCACTGTACCTCCACTCTTCCAAGCATAATGTCCTTCAAGGACTGGTCCCTCCTGGGCACTTGTCCAAAGTATGTGAGACAAAGCTGTTAAATCTTAGCCTTCCAGGAGAGACTTGGTTTCACACTCTCCAAGACAGATTTATGTGTTTTCTTGGTGGTCTATGGTAGGTTTAAGACTCTTCTCCATCACCACAACTCAAAGACATCAATTCTTCTTCTGTCATACTTAGTCTTTGTCCAGTTCTATGATGCATAGTAAGCAATTGTGAAGACTATGGCTTGGATCAGTCATACTTTATTCTCCACACTGACATTATTTCTTCTCAGTACTCTGGAGAGGTCCCTGACAGTGGATTTTTTCAGTGCAATTCATCTCTTGATTTCCTGATTGCTGGTGCCAATTGTAGAATTGAGCAGGCTGTAACTGTTAACAACGTCAGTCTCCATCTATCATGATGTTCACCACTTTGTCTTATCTTTTGTCAAGATGTTGTTAGTGGGCCCAAATAAGATGCCATTATGCTTGCCTGGAAATGTTCATCAAGCTGTGTCCAGGAATCGGGAGTACAGCTATCTATCCAACTAACTGGAAGACATTTTTATTTATTCCCACTCCCGAGAAAGGTTATCCATTATAATGTGGAAATTGTTTAACAGTATCATTACTGTCACAAGCAAAATCTTGTTATAGATTATCCAAAAATGCCTAGGACAGTACAATGACAGAGAACTGCCAGAAACCCAAGTCAGATTCAGAGAGGCTGTGGCACTTGGGATATCATTATTGATGTCGGATATAGCCTGGCAGAAAGCAGAGAGTAACAAAAGGATGTTTACTTGTGTTTTATTGACTATGCAAAGACATTTGGTTGTGTGAAACACAACCTATTATGGCTAACGTTGAGAAGAATGGCAATTGCAGAACACTTGATTATGCTTGTGTGAAACCTCTACCTAGATCAAGAAGCTGTTGTTTAAACAGAGCAAGAAAACACTGCATAGTTCAGTATTAAAAAAGAGTGTGTCAGGGATGTATTCTTTTCCATATCTTTTTAATCTATAAACCAAACAATTTGAGAATCTGGACTTTATGAAGAAGGGTGTAACATCAGGATAAAATGAAACTAATCAATGACCCGTGCTATGCAAATGATTCAAAACTGCTCATTGAAAATGAAGAGAATATGAAGTATTTGCTCCAGAAGATAAAAAAAATTAGAGCCTTCACTATCGAGTGTATCTTACAATCAAGAAATGAAACTCAACCACTGAGCCAAAGAGTAGCATCATGATAAATGGCAAAAGATTGGAATTGTTAATGATTCGATCTTACTTAGATCCATAATTTTATACACATACCTCAACTATGTAGACAAAATTTCACCATTCTTGCCTCTGAGGAACACTTTGTACTTTCTCCAAGACACATCTGTTTATTCTATTTGCAGTCAAGTACCCTTCTCCGCTCAACTTACTACGGTGCAAAGGTATTCTTCTTTTGTCATCTTTAGTCATTGTCCAACTTTCAGGTGCATGAGAAGTAATTGAAAAGGCTATGGCTTAAGTAAGATACATCTTAGTCTTTCTATTGATATAATGGATTCAAAACACCATAAAGATGTCCTAGACAGATGTGTGAAAATGACACACTTTTTTAATCTTAATTGCTGGTGGCAAGAGTGTTGTGTTTCCAAACAAAGTCAAATTTTTGTAGCTTAGATCTTCTCTCCATCAGTCATAATGTTGTTTACTAGCACAATGGCAATGATTTTTATCTTTAAAATGTTGAGATATAATCCATATTATAGTTTCATGAGTTACTTGATAACAAGACTGGGAAATCACTGACTACACCTACACTGTAGGAACTGACTCATAACTGATATTCTGGTGGTTTTTTGGGAGGTTGTAAATCATATGGCTAGATACTGCTTATATTTCTCCTGAGGAGTCTCTGGTGGATTTGAACTGCCAAAGAGACTTAGTACAGTCCATGTACTAAACCACTAAAGCTGTCTTACAGGCTAAAGTGTTATTGTAAGTTGACCATCCAGAAGGTTTGCAGAGGCAATAAATCACGTGGGAGGAGATTGCCCATCTTTCTTCTATAGAGCACCTAGTGGATTAAATATATATTGCCTCACAAATCCAACATGGCCCATTGGTCTAAGCCTTTTATAGTTGTAAGATTTAATGGGTATAACAGTTCACTTTCCACTTTTGAAGAAATATCTCCACATGCTCAGAACTACTGACCTACTAGAAATCAATATGAAGTGGGAAACACATAAGTGTGTTAGGATGACTTTCTGTCATTTAGCACATAAGAATCATATCACTAAGTCTAGAGGAATTGGGGCTTTATTTTAGCAGTTTAAATCATCATAATGGCATCAATCCAAGGGACCACTGTCATGTCTTGTGGAAGAGGAAGGAGATTAAATACTGTGTGGACGACATGTGACATACCACATCATTGATTATGTACTACATACTAGTCTCAAGCGGTAAGACTGTTTTTGCTTCAGTTGCATTAGTTGCAATTAGAGTCAATACCAAATTAAATTTGTGACAATGTATTATAATGCTCCAAGATCAAACTCTTACCTCTTTGTGGTTTGCATGGGCCAGATGTTGCGGATACTCAAGTTAGTCACTTACGATTCATACTAACAAAATAACAGATCTGAACCTTGGCCTGTCTAGCATCATCCTCAAGTTCTCTGCCTTGCTCAAGTCCACTGTTACAAAAGAGGTCATCTTCTCACACTATACATAAAACTCTTCTTCTGATATTCATCCAGGTTATGTGGTATAGGCAAATGGCTTTTTTAAGGAATAAATTTTAATGAGAGTTTACAGACCCTTAGGGTTTCCAGTCATTCTGTTTCACTTTTCTCCCTACCCACTCCCTCTCCCCCAATTCATTGTCTCCTTGAAAAGAAAAACTCTTTCATTGTTATGTAATCCCCTCCCCCTCAAGTCCACTCCACTATGCAGCCTTCACTGTGGACTTCTGTAATGACAAGAATACCCATTCATATGTCCCCTTTAAATAGATCTTTCCTTCACCTGTTTCAATGCAATATACATCATTCCTCCCCTCTTTTTATGTCTTCCCTCAACCCTGATGTTAGTCCCGTTTTACAACAGTGACCCTATGCAATATTTGTCTTTTTATGACTGAGGCATTTCACTCAGCATAATGTCCTCCAGGGTCATCCATTTTGCATATTATTCATGAGTTCTTTGTTTTTCAATGCTGCATACTATGCCATTGTGTGAATATACCAGAGCTGCTCTGTCCATTAATTTGTTGATGGGCACTTGGGTTGTCTCCAGCTTTTTGCTATTGCAAACAAAGCCAAAATAAATATGGGTATGCATGTGAATGACTTTTTAAGCTCCTTAGCTATGCTTTTCACCACATGGTTGGATAGAATTATGAAAACCAGATAAGTGAGAAATTTATAATGGAAGTATTTCATTTTCCCCCACTCTAGCAAGTATTAAATAAGCAGGTTTGATAGCATTTGTATTATGTGCTTTCCTTATTTTTAAGGAGCTAAAATTATGATTTTTATTTTTATTTATGTGTATGGAAAATAGTTATTTTAATCATTTATAGATGTAACACAATAAGTCATTGTGTCATTATTTTAAGTATTTCTGGCTAGTCTATATATTGTTAAGTGCTGTCAAATCATAGACGACTCATAACGACCCTATGAATGAAAGTCCTGAACACTTGATAGTCTATATATTATATGCTAATATTAGTATATATAGTTGTTAGTTGCTTCTGAGTTCATTGAAAATCATGGAAAACCTTTCTGTTAAGAATCAAGGACCTCCTAAAGGACCTCTCAGGACCTCCTTAAGTTTAAAACCCTGTGCACATCAAAAACATTTTCCAAGAGAGTGAAAAAAAAATCCACTGGTTGGGAATAAACATTTGGTACCACCATTTCAAACAAGTGTTGGGTCTCATATCAAAAGTTTACAGAATCCCACAGGGCCTAAACAAGAAAAAGACTGATAACACAATTACAAATGAGCGGAAGATGAGGAAGACTTTTCACAAAAGAAGACATTTGAATGGCCAACAGACACATGAAGAAATGCTAGAAATCACTGACAATAAGATAGATGCAAATCAAAACTACAATGAGATACCATCTCACCCCAGAAGCAGTGGTAAAGTATAACTGGACAGCACATAATAAATGTTGGAGAAGATATGGCAAGATAGAAACTCTCATACACTGTTGGTGAGATTGTAAAATGGTACAACTACTCTGGAAGGCAGTTCGATGTTTCCCCAAAAAGCTAGACATAGAAATTCCATATGGCCCACTCCTTGGAATGTACCCCAAGAAAATTAGAACTGAGGCACAAAAGGAGGATTGTACACCAGTGTTCACAGTGGCGTTATTTATCATTGCAAGAACATGGAAACAATCCAAATGCCCAACAACAATACAATGGATGGAGAAATTATGGTATATTCACATGATGGAATATTGCGCAGCATGCAGGAGCAATGATTTTGAAAATCAGTATCTAACCTGGGAGGGACTGGAGAACATTATTTTAAGTGAACTAACTCATTCCCATAAGGAAAAATACTGTATAAGACCATTATTGTAGAAATTAAAACTAGTAAAATGTGTATAAGGATCCAAGTGGGTGAGAATAAGAGCAGAGGGGTGAGGACAAGCAGCGAGTTAATCATTGCGCTCACAATATGATGCGTGGAGAGAGGAGAGGGTCGGGGAAATGGGAAAGATCCAGTGTGAAAAACAATGTATACAAACTTTGTAAGTAAACTAGTATAAAATAAAAATTTTGTTTAAAAAAACAAACTCTTCTGTAGGGTTTTTAAGGGTATTTTCTTGTGTAAGCACATTTCCAGATGTATTTTCCAGAATACTTCAAGACAAATTCAAATTCCAAACTTTTGTTTATTTTCGTTTTTAACTTCCTCCATGTCCTAGGCACTTTTCAGAGTAATTCAACTCTTTGTAATAAGGACACTTACCTATATTTCTTCCCATTCCAAAGAAAGGTAAGCCTATAAAGTGCAGAAATGATTGAACACCATCATTAATATTACACACAAGCAAGATTCTGCTGAAAATTATCAGGAAATGACTGGAACAGCACATCCACAGAGAACTGTCAGAAGTGCAGCCTGGGTCATGATACTAGGGATATTGTAGCTAATGTTAGATGAATCCTGGGTGAAAGCAGAGAGTATCAGAGAAATGTCTACCTGTGTTTCATTGATTATGCAAAGGCGTTTGACTGTATGGATCACAACTTTGTCTCATTCATTTTGGGCATATTGATAAGAGAGGTTATTCCTTGGAAAAGAGGCATCATTATTGGAAAGGTCAAGGGTTGGTGAAAGATCAGTCTTCCTCTCACTGCTCACTTGCTCAATTCAATGATGATTCTAGTCAACCCTGTCACAGATTGTTGATATTGGCCAATCTTTTGTGGATGTTGAGATTGGCCAATCTCTTTGGAATGGTAGGTAAGCAAATCCCCTTGTGGATAGGTTAATGTACTCCATTTGCATATTCCAACTCATCTACATACCAAAGTCAAACAATGACTAGGAAAAGTTATATTGAAAGTTAAACTGAACATAAGCATACATTCAAATGTTTACTGATGTTCTGATATTTCCAGAATTGTGAAGAAATGGATAGCAAAATTCATTCATTTGATCTTTAAATTATTCATTCAACAAAGACCAATTTTATCTACTATGAGCCAGTGTTTATAATGTAGAACCAAAGAATGTTAGCAAATTTAATATAAAAATTAAGACAACTCATTAATTGATGTAACTAATCTTGAATAGACTAAAATAATACAGCTTAAATTTGTTAATCAGTTATTATAAAGATTTGCATAGATTAGACTTTTATTTATAAAAAAAATATTGTTTATATATGGATATGAAAACAGACTTAGCAAGTATGGAGCTCAAAATAATAAATTTCAAACCAAGTATTTCAAAGTAGCAATAAAGTGAAAGTGAATAATTTCTCATTGGGAAAATAGAAACCCTTAAACTATTTCTTTTGTGAGTACCATATAATGATAACTTTAATAATTAGACCGTTATAATATTGATATAGTAAAAGATATTGTGAAATAAAAACAACAAAACAAATTCACCCATTTTTAAGATATTCTTCATGTTCTGCAATGATTATCATTCTATTACTTACATTAACATAAACTCCAAGTAAAAATTCCTTTTCTCCTTTCCTTTTGAAATCACTAATAATCTTTGGTTTCCACATAGTTATTTATTTCATACAAAATAGGTCAAAGTATTTAGTCTTGTGCAATTTCCTTCTTTCAATTAGCAAAATATTGCCACACATCATCCATGTGATGACATTTATCCGAACTTGATCATTAGCATCGAGTATAAATTATTGTGTACAGCCATCTGTTTGCAAACTTTTAGGTTTAAGAGTACTAAAAAAAAGTACTATTTTTTAAACAATCGTTTTTTCAATGCTGCAATAACGTCCTTATTTCTGAGGCTGTATATCATGGGATTAAACATAAGAGTCACAATGGCATAGAAAAGGGAAATCAGTTTGTCTCTTGCTGCAGAATGATTGGATTTAGGACTGAGGTAGGTGAAGGTAGCAGAGCCAAAGAACAAAAGCACTACCAGAAGGTGCGAAGAACATGTGGAGAAGGCTTTAGCTCTTCCCGAGGCCGTTGGTAATTTCAGAATGGTGGAAATTATTTTGCTGTATGACGCGAGTATTAACGTAAAAGGGATCGAAACAATCACCACAGCTAGTACGAAGGTAATAATCTCATTAAGAGATGTGTCCCCACAGGCCAGTTTGATAATGGGAGGGATGTCACAAAAGAAGTGATTAATTGTATTTGAATCACAAAACTGCAGGGAAAAAATTCTGAGCTGTTTCCCCTATCTGGATGGGCATTCCGATGACCCAGGAGCCAACTGCTAACTGGGTACACATCTTTTCATTCATGACTAGAGCATAGTGCAGAGGGTTACAGATGGCCACATAGCGGTCATAAGCCATCACCGCCAGGAGGAAACATTCAGTGGCGCCCAATATAAGAAAGAAACACATTTGGGTGGCACATTCCAGTAAAGAAATACTTCTATCCTGAGTGCAAAGGTTCACCAACATCTTAGGGAGAATGACAGACACGTAACAGATTTCCAAAAGAGAAAAATTTGCCAAGAAAAAATACATTGGTTTTTGTAGCGCAGGTTCAACTTTGATCAGTACTATAATGAGACTATTTCCAATCACAATAATCATATAAATGCGGAGGAACAATCCAAACAAAAACCTTTGGAGATTTGAAAGATCAGAAAATCTCAGCAGGATAAATTGTGTCACTGTAGAAATATTGCCTTCTATTGTTTTCCATTCCTGTTTCATCTGCAAAAATTATTTAATCAGATATGTTAGTTACTTTAAATGTCTTAGCTTTTGTATGCTCACTTATAAATGGAAGGTGACTTGCTTTTTAATTATTCTAATCCCCTTTGGAATAAATCTTTGAGTGACAGTTTCTATATTACAGCCTCTCAAATTATCCCTCAATAAATGCACATGAAAGGTTTATTATTTTTTAACAATGATTATTTTTCTAAAAAACAATGTTCTTATAATGTCTTTGCTCTTGGTGATAAGATTTCAATTTCATGTTTTAAAATGTTGCTATTTATTTCAATACTCAAAATCTAAAATTATGTCAAATGATGAGACTTATACCATACTTGGAATTCTTTTCTTGTTTCTTCATTCTGTTTTCCACTATCATCAGTTGAAAAGGAAATTCACTGCCCAAATATCCTGTAAGGTCCACAGGGAGTTACACTCCTAACATAATGGCTGTACCTCTTCAGCGGTTCAAATCCATCAGGTGCCTCGTAGGAGAAAGAATAGGCAAGCCCCTCCTGTCTGATTTACAGCCTCCCTAAACCCACTACAGGGTCAGCTCTGAATCAGTTCTGACCTGAAGGCAATGAGAATGAGTGAGTGAAAGAATCTATTTTAATTTTGAATATTTAAATGTAGTTAAGAGAAAATGATCATGTCCCTACTGTATTTAAAATACTTGTTTTGTGCATCGAAATATTTTATAACATTTAAATTGTCGTTTCACATTGACATTTTAAAAAAGATTTATTTTGTACATTGATGTAATTTTGTTATAAAACATGTAGGTAAGGTAATAAAAATAAATGTTAAAGGCGTATATTTTGTTGTGACACTTATTTTTCATGCACCCACACTTGCTTGGGCTCTTGTCCTCAAAAACTGTCTCCTCATTATTGTGTCTGATGCTTTTACGAACTCTTCTGTCTTTAACGACTTCTTCTCTGTATTAACTCCTGCCGATCAAGAAGGGCAGTCTATATACCTGTAACTATTGTGTGAAAAAACAAAATTAAAAACCTGCCAGCTCAATTTACAAACTAGAGTCTAGTATTCTGTTATCTACTGAATTATTCTTTTCCTCTGATATCAATCTGCTTTCTTATTAAAGTGGACAAATAAGGTTATAAACCTTAAAACTATTCACAATGCAAAAAATCAGTTTTAAACAAGGAAATAATAGTGAAACTAAAATTCTGATTTTTATTTTTATTTTTATAACTTCAAGAATAACTAGATGAACATGTATTTATGTGATAAATATTGACAAAGCAACTGCAGCAATGGGTTTAAACATCAGTTGTGAGAATAGAATAGGATTGGTTATTTTATATCCATATACATGTGTGGCATATATATTAAAATATTAATAACAAATTTAAAATTAGATAGCAGAAGGGAAAAACTAGAAAATATTAATACAATTTAGGGAACCTTTGACCTCTAGTAGAAGTATATACTTTAAAAAGAAAATTATTTTAATATATGTCTAATCATAGACCTTACCTTTCAACAACAACAAAATCAGTTGGATACTGCTAGTGTACAAATCAATTTAAGTCCATTCATAGAGCTGTGTTTTATTTCTCTCTCTTTCTACACACACACCCCTCAAGAACTATTCATCTAACTCGTGAAATATGATAGATGTATTTTAATACTTATGAAGTGCTTAAACAAATGCCTCGTAATCAGTGATACATCTGTAAATGTTAGTGTTTATGAAGATGAAAACAGTAGTGAAGATTATAAGCTTTGAAATATTGACCCTTTATGTAACTGACATTAACAGTTATAATTTCACATTACAGTAATTTCACATACAGTAACTATTTCAACAATACCTGCAATTGAAAAAAAATAACATCTTTTTAAAAAATACTGAGTGCCCTCTATTGATATTTAAATCATAAAGATAAACATAGAAATAAATATGACATTGGCTAGGCATAATAAATTTTATTAAAGTATACTTACCTTTATTGAGTTAGGTGCTAGTGAAAATGAACAAAGCAGCTTTTTAAGCAGCTAAGTAATTCACTCATTAATGAAAGAGACACTATCTTCCAAAATACATTTAACTCATGCAACACCAAGTGTTTAATAGGTTCTTGTTGTTGCCCTGGGGGATATCTTAGTTCCCAATTTAATTTCTAATTGAACTAAGCAATTTTGCCTGCCATCATAGAAGTTTGCTACAATTACTAAAAAAAAAAAAGAAACTTTGAAACTTCATTAAGGATTCTCTTTGAATATTTATATTATTAAAGTCATATAAACATTGTCTTCAATCCATGCCCATGAAACAACCTTTTATTTAGATCTCAAAAAACTCATTGCCCTTCAGCTAGAACCAACTCACAGCTGCCTTTGCAGTAGGTTTTCAGAGGTTGTCAAACACTTGAGAGGAGATTGTACGTCTTTTTGCCCCATAAAGTAGTTGGTGAATTTGAACTATTTCCTTTTGGTTGGCAGCACGACTCCATACTCACTAGACCACCAGAGCTCCCTCTATTTATATGTTGTTATTGTTGTTTTTTAATTCTGTGTAATCAACCACAGCTCAGAGGGACCCTATGTATTTATACTGATCTTTTCATTTTCTTTTCTAATGAGTGGTGTTGTTTTTGTGTGTGTAGGCTTTTTCACTTGTGGGTTTATACTGGTTTTTGTTTTACTTTTGCCAATGCCTTCAGCACAGCCTTATCTTTCACGCCATTACTGTTTTGTTTTTTTTTTTTTCTAGAATGATTTGAGTTAAAATTTAAAGAATAGATTCACCATTAATAAATACATATTTTTATATGTCACTAACTACAATACTCAGAATGTAGTAGAACTATTTGTACTTGCTCAGTTTGATTCTATCTCTTCTGGGCTTTACCCTTGGGCATGTGTTCTCTTTTGACCTTTAGTGTTGGTTTTCTGAGGAAGTAAATACCTCCTTGATGATATTGTCTTGCTTCTGTGCTTTTCTATTGTTGTTGCAGAAAGAGGAGAACCTAGAGAGGGAAGGGACCACAAATCACTCAAATACTTGTTTGGCTAAGAAAGGGCTACTTTATTTTGTAAGCCTGCAGAACCCCAGCAACACACACCTCCAGAATGGCTGAGCTCCCTGAATTCCTTTGTTCTGGGCTTTTCATAGGGAACAGACAAAAAAGCAGTTGTTCTGCTCTCTCATTGGCAATTTTCAAGTTTCAGCTTAATTTTCCAGTTCCAGCAGGGTAGAGGATTGTGATTTTGGACAGGTCAAAGCTGTATTCTTTAATATGTAACATGTGCTTCAAGTCCTACTCACCGTTAGCGAAAAGGTTGTGTCATTTGTAAACCACAATTTATTGATGAGTCTCCCTCTGATGCTGATGTCACATTCCTCTTCAGAGAGCCTAGCTTCTCAAATATCTGCTGAGCATGCAAATTGGTAGTTATGGAAAGAGAATACAACCCTGACCAACACCCTTCTTCATTTTAAACCATTTAGTGTTCCTTTGTCTGTCTTGCACACAGCCTCTTGGTCTAGGTATAGGTTTTGCATGAACGCAAGTACGTGCTCTGGGATTCCCATTCTCCTCAATGTTAGTCATAACTTGTTATGATCCACACAGTCAAATGTATTTGCGTAGTCAATAAAACATAAGTAGACAATCTTCTGCTGTTCTTTACTTTCAGGTGGGATCCATATGACATCATCAATGATATAACTAGTGCCACGTCTTGAGCTTCTTGTCGTTCCCTATATATGTACTGTTGTAACTATTTTTGAATAATCTCCTGTAGTGTTTTGCTTGCATTTGATATTAATTATAGTGTTTGATAGTTTCCACATTCTATTGGATCACCTTTCTAGGGAATGGGAACAAATATGGACCTCTACCAATTCATCAGTCAGACAGCTGTCCTCCAAATTTCCTGACATAGACTGGTGAGCATTTCCAGGGATGCATCTGCTAATTGAAACACATCAATTGGTATCCCATTTATTCCTAGGGTCTTAATTTTTGGCTATGCCTTCAATGACACTTCCATTTCCTCTTTTATTACTATTGGCTCCTGCAGATTTGATACAGCCTCAAATTTTTCAGTGTCAGTTCTATTTGGTACAGATACTCTGTTTATTCTATCTTCTTTTGGGGCTTTCTGAGTCATTCAATATATTGCCCATAGAATCTTTCAATACTTTGACTTGAGGCTTAAATTTACTGTTCAGTTCTCTCAGCTTGAGAAATGCAGACAGAGTTCTTTCCTATTTATTCTACAATTCAAGCTCTCTGCAAATTTTGTTATAATAATTTGTGATATCTTCTCAAACTGTCCTTTGAAATATTTTGTTCAGCTCTTTTACTTCTGCATGTTTTCCTTTTGTTTTAGAGTCTCTTCTAACATGTATTTCAGTTTTTTCTTTCACTTTTGTACTTATAATTACCTGTTGCTTTCTTCATGGATGATATTCCTGATATCCTATAGCTCATCTGTTGTTGTTTTGTTTTTTTTTTTTTAAATTATTGGTATTCGATGCTTCAAACTCATTCTTAAGAGATTTTTAAATTCAGATGGAATAGATTGAAGATCATATCTTGGTTCTTGCGGACCCATTTCCATTTTCTTTGACCTCAATTTGAACCTGTACAAGAGTAATTAATGAGCTGAACCACAGTCAGCCCCTGGACTAGTTTTGATTGCTGATATTGAGATTTTTCCAAGATTTCCATCAATCTGATTCCTATGCTGCCCATCAGGTGAGGTCCATGTGTAAAGATACTGATTACGTCTTTTAAAAAAGATATTGTAAATGAGTAAATCATTGAAAATACAAAATTTTTCTGACTTGCTATTAGAGTTAAAACTAAAAGAAATCTGATTTGCTAATATAAAACTAAATTTGCTAATATAAAACTCAATTGTCTGTTTTTTGTGTTTGGGGGAACATTGTTCTAACACTGGTACATTGTTCCCATTGTCTGTCAGTTTGCTGTACTGAGGTAATTTGTGGGTTACTATAACTCTGACAGCTATGCCACTGGGGTGTCAAATGCCACAAGGGTAAACATGGTGGACAGATGTTACTAGAGCTCCCAGATTGAGACAGATTAGGGATTAGGATTGACCAACCACTTCCTAAATAACAGCCCTCTTAAAACCCTGTGAACAGTAAAGGAACATGAATAGTTACAGTAGTAGTAGTAGTAGTAGTATAGTCCAGATTAGAAATCAGTTAAAATGAGGAACAAGAATGACAAGCATTCTTTCATAATTGGAACATAAATAATTCCATAAAAAAATTATCATTGAAACATACATACATGTATATATAGCTTCAATGTTTGATGACTCAGCAGGATTTTGCTCGCATGTGATATGGATAATATTGTATAATTCCCATTCTGTCAAGTCACCTTTTCTTTTGGAATGGGGATATATATGGATCTCTTCTAGTCAGTTGGGCAGATAGATGTCTTCCAGATTTCTTGGTACAACACTTTGAGCATGTCCAGGGCAGCAACTGTTTGTTGAAATACGTCAATTGGTATTTCATCAATTCCTTGGGCTTTATTTTTTGCCAAGTCCTTCAGAGAAGCCTGTACTTTCTCCTTCATCACCATTGCCTGTTGATCATATGTACTTTCTTGAAATTCTTCTGTGTCAGCCAATTCTTTTTGATACAGCGACTCTGTATACTCCTTCTATCTTCCTGTAATGCTTTTTGAATCATTCAATATTCTGCCCATAGCATCCTTAATATTGCAACTTGAGGTTTGACTTTTATTTCCTTAGTTCTGGTTTTCAGACTCCAGTTCTTTGCATTTCATTAACACGTTGCCGCACACTTTTAAATTGATGACCGTGCTTAAAAACACATTTTCTTTTTGATGTATTACTATCATTTGCAGCAACGTGTTGAAATACTTTGCTTTTTCTTCCGATGTTGCCCTATGAAATCTTCTATTAAGCTCCTTAATTTCTTGATTCCTCCCTTGGGCTTCTTGACGTTTAGTTCAACATTCAGTGTCTCGTCTGACGTTCGTCTTGGGCTTTTCTTCCTCCTCTGTTCTTGTAATGACCTTTTGCGTTCTTCCTGGATGACCTTCTTGATATCCTCACATGGCTCATTTGGTCTGTGTTCATTAGCGTTCAAGGCCTCAAACCTATTCCTGATTTGGTGTTTAGATTCAGGCGGCACAGACTTGAGGTCAAATTTTGATTCCTGTTGATTGGATTTGACTTTATTTAGCTTTAATTTTTAACTTGCATATGAGCCAAATAATTGATTTTTAAAGATCTCATAAATCTCTTCTAAATTTTTCATATTAAAGTTAAATTGTTTTGAAATCCCTATAAATATCTCTTCACTTTTTTTCTCATTCATATTTCATCTCATAGTTAAAAGGAGTCATACATTAATGTTTATTATTCCAATCACACTGTAAATGTCTCTGATATCCTAATACCATTAACGCTTCTCCCAACCATTGTCTGTCTGTTGGCGTTTTGCAACATTAGAATTCACGTCTGCACCTATTCTACTTTGATGTTTCCATGATTCATATGAACCTTGTTGCTAATTTTGCACAAAATGTGGGGTTTGAATATGCTCTCATAGGGCTGTTCCAGGAAATGCAGTGACTGAAGCGATAGCAATCAAATCTAAAAATGGCTGCAATCAGTGGTCGAACAAACCTTTTTTGTTCAATTCAATAATTTTTTCATTTTCTTTAATAAAATATGCATATCTGGGGTTTTTTTTCCCCATGGCTTATCCATCTGTACTGGAACTCATAATCTCAATCTAGGCCTAAGTAAGAAATAGAATCTATGGATTTTTTAATTTCACAGTATGATTTCAACAAAAATATAATTGACAATTATAACAATTTAGTTCTTGTCTCATAAATTATAAGTTTTCTAAATCCTCTAAAGTAAGGTAATCTTACACATGTTCATTAATAGAAAGTATGGTTTCTTTTGAAAGTATAATTTGCAGCTGATTGTGAAATTCTGGATATATTTCCAGCAAATATATCCATCTTTTGTGAAGGCATTGGAAGTTTCAGTATGTTCTATTGTTCATGTTCCACATAAGGAAACATTATTCAGTGTCAAGGGATGGATAAATTATCTTCATGCCAGTCCATAAGTCTTCTACTACTTATCCAAACAGTGTCATCTGAACTACTAGACTCGTTATTAAGTGCCATTGAGTTGCTTACGACTCATAGCAATCCTATGTACAACAGCTCTGAAACTTCCTCTATGCTGAGCCAATCTCATCATCTCTGACAAACCCACGCCAGTACCCCTGTTACTGAGTCAATTAGTATCGTTCAGGGTCTTCTTTCTTGCACTGTGTCTCTACCCTCCTAAGCATGACGTCCCTCTCCAAAGACTGGTCCCTCCTTCCAAAATGCCCTAAGTATGTCAGATGGAGCTTCAGAATCCTTGCTTCCAAGGAGCAGCCTGATTTCATCCTCTCCTGGTTAAACCTGTTTATTCTCCTGGCTGTCCATGGTATAGTCAATATTCTTGTCCAGCAACACAACTCAAAGGTGTTGATTCTATCACCCCTAGTCATTGTCCAGCTGTGTGATGCATAGCAAGTAATTGCAAAGACCATGGCCTGGATTGGGCACACCTTAGTCTCCAGACTGACATCATTGCTCTTCAGTTCTCTGGAGATGTGTCTGACAGCCTATTTTTCCCATTGTGATTAATATTTTGATATCCTGGCTGCTGGTACCAAGAGTTTTGATTGTGGAGCCAAGGAAACTAAAGGGAACAATTTCAGTCTCTTCACCATCTATCATGCTGCTGTCAATCATCCCAGTGGTGAGAATCTTTGTTTTCGTGATGTTGGGCTTCAATCCATATTGAAGGCTGCAGTCCTTGACTTTATGCAGCAAATACATAAGGTCCTCTTTAATTTTGGCAAGCAAGGTTGTTGAGTCTTCCGCCAATCCTGATATCACATTCCTCCTCATAGAACCCAGCCTCCCAGATGATCTGTTCCACATATAGATTGAAAAGGTGTGGAGACAGGATGAGTCCTTAGGATACATGTTGCCTGATTTTGAACCATTCAGTGTTTCCTTGCTGTGTTCTGACTACTGCCTCCTGGTCCCAGAATAAGCACAATCAAGTGTTCTGAGATCCCCACTCATCTCAGAGTCAGCCACAGATTGTTGGGATCCACACAGTCAAATGCTTTTGCGTAGTCAATGTAACACAGATAGACATTCCTCTGGTACTCTGCTTTCAGCCAAGATCCGCCTAACATTAGCTATAATATCTCTAACACTAGGGTCTCTTCTAATGCAGACTGCACATCTGACAGTCCTCTGTGATGTGCTGTTCCAGTCATTTTTGGATCATTTATTTTCAGCAGGATTTTGCTTGCATGTGACAGTAATGATATTCTTTGATAATTTCCACACTCTGTAGGATTTTTCATTTTTAATGGGAACAGATATTAATCTCTTCCAGTCAGTTTGTCCTCAAGATTTCTTGGCACAATCTGGTGAATGTGTTCAGGGCAGCGTCTGTGTGTTTAAATATGTCAGTTGGTGTGCTGTCAATTCCTGGGACCTTGATTTTGCCAGTTCCTTCAGGGCAGATTGAATTTTCTCCTTTATTACTACAGCCTCTTGATCATGCACTGTTTCATGAAATTCTTCTGTATCAGCCAATTCTTTTTGGTACTGTGATTCTGCAACTCCTTCCATCTTCTTTAAATGTTTCCTGGATCATTTAATATTCTTCCCAAAACATCCTTTAGTATTGCAACTTAAGGCTTGAATTTGTTTCTCAGTTCCTTCAGCTTAAGAAATGCGAAGTGAGTTTGGTCCTTTTGATTTTCAGACTTCAGCTCTTTGTACATGTCAATATAAAAACTTTGTCTTCTTGAGTTGTTCTTTGAAGTCTTCTTTTCGGCTCCTTAACGTCTTGATTTCTCCCATTTGCTTTGGCTTTTTGGCCTTCTAGTTCAATATTTAGAGTCTCATCTGACATCCATCCTGTTCTTTTCTTCCTCTGTCTTTGTAATGACCTTTTGCATTCTTTCTTGATGATATTCTTAATCTCCTCCCACAGTTCACCTAGACTTCACTTGTTACTGTTCAAAGCCTCAAACCTGTTCCTGACATGGTTTTAATATTCGAGTGGGATAGACTCAAGTTCAAACTTAGGTTTCAGTGGATTTGATTAGAACTTTAGCTATAGTTTGAACTTGAATATGAATAGTTGATGGTCTGTTCGACAATCAGCACCTGGACTAGTTTTCACAGCTGATGTTGAGCTTCTCCAGTGGTTTTTTCCACAAATGTAATTGATCTGATTCCTGTGCATACCATCAGGTGAAACCCACATTATAGTTGGTGTTTAGCCTGAGTGGTATAAACAAGCAGTATTTTTTATTGGTACTCCTTTTGAACAATTAGCTGAAAACATTCCTGGAGGCCCCTAGTCTGTAATCATGACAAAACCGTTAACAAGTACTTTTTTTTTCCCCTTCAACATCTTTAACTCATATTGCAAACTACAATCATTGACCCTCTGAAGCAAATGCTTCAGGCCCTCCTCAGTTTCAACAAGTAAGGTTGCGTCATTTGTATAACACAAGTTGTTGATGAGTCTTTCTCCAATTCTGATGCCATATTCCTCCTCGACATCTAGTCCATTTTAAGTTTGGGGGCAGAATTTTTAAAAATGACATCTCGCTACAAATCTTTTCTTCACTTTTATAATCTGTAGCTGTATTATTATGCTTTTCATTAAAAAACAAACAAACCCATAATCATGATAATAGCACAAAATGAAATCCCTCCCCTTGCCAATTATACCAGTCATTCCACTATCATTTTCTTAAAGGAAGTCATTTGTGACACAGACCATTCCCCAAAGAAATGGGAGTCTTATAGCCAAGACTTAAATTTACTTCACAGGGAAAGGATGGTTCTTTTCCGGACTGTGGTCTTGGCATCCTGGAAGATTCATCAGTATGAACTACAGAAGTAGCTTTAGTACACTGTACTAATTGTGACATTGTCGTTAGTGTTATTTTGTTCTGCACTTGCCATGGTAATAATTATGACACCCATGGTGAGGGAAAGTCATTCTGCTGCCCTACATTTTCCCTGCTGCTGCAGTAAATTTTCAACCTTGCTTATGATAGCTTTAACATCTCTCCAGAGAGTACCAGAATTATCTTCTTGTATGCTTAGAAGCACGCCCCACATATGGCTTATTTTTGTTGTTGTTCTTAGGTGTCGTCAAGGAAAGGACAACTCATAGTGACCCTAGGAACAAAAGATCAGAACCCTGTTCTACCCTGTACCATCCTCACACTCCCTGACACACAAGAGCCCATGGCAACAGTCACAGTTAACCTGTTCAATCCACCTAGATGTGGATCTCCCTCTCTGAGGCTTCCGCCAAGCCCCCTCCCCATATTGCAAACTTTTCCATTTACTTTAAAGGAGCAGTATAGTGCTCATCATATCCTCTTGCATAATAATTCATCTCTTCCCACTGGGGGACCTCTCTTCAATGGTCCTCCTAACTTCCCAGGATGGCATCCAAACAGGCAACTCGTTTATCTATGGAAATACAATCATATCCTCTGACACTGGTTAATAAGATACCTTTTCCCCATTGTCCATTGGTTGTCCAATCTTGGTTTTCCACCACAATTTTTCCCTCATAGGCTTTTGTAAATTTTCTGAATCAAAATGTATTTCTGCTATGGCATTTTTAATTTATTTTGTAAAATTATAATAATTAAGTGTTATTTTGATTATGTTTAATTGGACTTCAGGGAAATAGTCCTTCAATTCCCCCTTTTGTGTTGGTAACTGAGTTTTTGAAAGTATAACATGTGTTTCTAAATTATAGCTTGTCTTTGGAGATTATAAGGAATCTCAAAAATAAGTGCAATATTCCAATTTTTAAAAAAATAATGTAATTTTTTATATATACTCTGGTCTATTGTAAGTTTTTATACTTTCTGGAATGCTTATTACTGTAAAATTATGTAAAAAAAAATGTTTCTTAACATACATAGAATTTTCTCCAGCCAACACTGCAGCCTATATAAATCCAGAATATTTAGTTACAAAAGAATGTTTGCCAAAATATTCAATATTAGTAACATCTATTTGTCATCACTGATTAGGAAATTGTATCCAAGGAATAACCCTATGGGAATAGATTTTAAATTAGTTGCATAATAAGCCTTACATTGCTAAATTATTTTCCCTTGCTTTTTTTGAAATAAAACTGGGTATGAGGTTTTTTATTCTTCTGTACAGCACATTCTAAATTAAATTAATAAATATTAACTAATTTATCAACTCCATTATTTCCTTGCATAAGAAGACATGGAATAGAGGAGTGAGAATAAATATGAGTAATAAACCACAGGCATTTTCGTTGCTGCAATATATTTTATACTTGTAAAAAGAATTGATATATAGTAGAATTTTCTGCCAGTTTTATTTTTAAAATGGCTAATACTTTTATTGCATTAACCATATGTAAAGAATCTGCAGCTGTATTAGTAGATATATCAGAGATCTCTCTGAATAACCTCAAGCAGAATGCAGCCCGCTGTGTTGAGCAGAAGTGTACGTCCTTTGCTCTTGTAATATATCTGGGCCCCAATATGTGGTTACCATTAGAACAGCCATCTAAAAAACAAGTAGCAGCATTATTTATGAGACTATTTCTCTATGTTGGATCTATATACCAAGAAGTGCCTTTTAAAAAGCCCCATAATTTAAGTTTGGATATTGAATAATTCCAATATAGCCACTAAAAGCAATTTGTCTATCTACTAAAGTTTGAAATACAAAATGTGCTTGTTCTTTGTTATTTGGAACAGTAACCTTTGGTGGATCATTTCCAATTAATTACCAGAGATGAGTATGCCTAGCCACAATCAATTTTTATGTCATTAACGGATAATCTCACAAAGATTTATTACCAGTATCAGAGAATGTTTTCCACTCTGTTTGGTCTATATATTTGCCTTATCACTGCTAAAAGGAAGTCAATGGTAGGAAGAAATTAGTATAAATGTCTCTGCTGTGAGGTTCTCTATTTTTTTTTATCCTGCATTATTTTTACTAAGTTAGAATAATTTATAGCCCTTACCTAAATATTTCTCATCCTTTCTATGAGAAAAGATCTAATGTTTGGCTCTTGAATTGTAAGAATGCTTGTCCAGATTGTGACACAAAGCTTACATTTGTTTTTAATTTCTCTCAGCTTGAGAAATGCAGAGTGAGTTCTTCCCTTTTTATTCTCCAATGCCAGCTCTCTGCACATTTTATTATAATACTTTGCTTTGTCCTTTAGAGCTGCCCTTGGAAATGTGTTCAGCTCTTATATTTCAACATGATTTCCTTTTGTTTTAACTTCTCAATTCTCCAGTGTAATCTTTAGAGTCTCTTCGGACATCATTTCAATTTTTTTTTTCTTTCTTCTCTGTTTTTGTATCTATAATGATCTTTTGCTTTCTTCATGGACGATATTCTTGATATCATCCCATGTCTCATCTGGACTTTGATCATTCCTGTTTAAGGTCTCAAATCTATTCTTAAAATGATCTTGAAATTCAGATCTAATTGATTCAAAATTGTATCTTGGCTCCTGAAGCCTTGTTTTCATTTTCTGCCGTTAGGAACCTCTCCAAATTATTGAGGAATAGTGATGTTAGTTTGAAGACTAAGTATATCTGATTCAGGCCATTGTCTTTCTGATTACTTGGTATGAATCTAAGAGCCTCAGGTTGAACTTGCATATGAGTAATTGATGATCTGACCCACAATCTACCTCCTGCCTAGTTTTGACTGACAGTACTGAGCTTCTCCAACAATTTCTGCCACAACTGTAGAAAATCTGGTTCCTCTGCAGCCCATCAGGTGAGATTCTGGTGTAAAGTTTTTGTGTCTTTTAACAAAGGTATTTGCATTGAATAAATCATTGGAAATATAAAATGGGATCATTCTACTCACAGCCTCATTTCTATTACCAAGTCCATATTTTCCAACTACTATTCCTTCTTCGCTATTTCCTACTTTTGCATTCCAGTCACCAGTTTTCACGAATGCATTTTATTTGCCTATTTGGTCAATTTTGGACTGTAAGATTTGGTAAAACTTTTCAGTTTCTTCCTCTTTGGCTCTAGATGTAGGAGAAATCATTAATATCACATGCAATCAAGGTACTTATGACTTAAGATCATTCAAAAACAGCTTGAACAGCACATAGATAGGGCACTGCCACACTTTCAAGTAGGATTTAGAAGAGATCATGGCACTTGAGATATCATTGCTGATGTCGGATTCATCTTGGCTGAATTCCAGAAGAATGTCTATTTGTGCTTTATTGACTATGCAAAGACATTTGACCATGTGGATCGTAATACGGTGTGGCTGACATTGAGAAAAATAGGAGTTCCAGAACACTTAATTGGACTCATGTAGACCCTATAGCTGGACCAGGAGACGATTGTGCAAACAGAGGTTGGGATCACTGATTGGTTTGGAAATGGGAAGGATTGTGTGTCAGGCTTGTATTTTCTTTCAATACCAATTCAATCTATATGCTGAGCAAATTATACAAGAAGCTAGTCTCTGTGAAGAGGAGTGTGGCATCAAGATTGGAGGGAGACTCATTAATAACCTGCATTATGCAGATGACAAAACTTTGCTTGCTAAAAGTGAGGAGAACTTGAGGCACTTGTTGCAGAAGATCATGGAATGGAGTACAGCCTTCAGTGTAGATTGCAAGAAAATAAAGATGCTTAGCACTGGGCCAATAGATAGCGTCATTATGGGTGGAGAGGAGATTGAAATCGTCAACAGCTTCATCTTGTTTGGATCCGCAATTAACATCCTTAATACCAGCAGTCAGGAAATAAGGAGACACGTTGCACTGGGAAAATCTGCAGTTAAGAATCTCTCTAAATTATTGAGGAGTACTGATGTTAGTTTGAGGACTAAATACTTCTGATTCAAGCCATAGTCTTTCCAATTACTTGCTATGAATCTAAGAGCTGGATAATAAATAAGAAGGACAGAAAAAGAATTAAAACCTTTGAACTGTGGTGTTGGAGAAGAGCATTGAATATCCCATGGACAGCCAAAAGAACAGACAGACATGTCTTGTAGAGGGTGCAGCCAGAGTGTTCTTTGGAGACAAGAATGATAAGGCTTTGACTCACATACTTTGGGCATGTTGTTAGGAGGGGCTATTCCTTGGAGAAGAACATGATGCCGGAAAGGATGGAGGGTCGGCAAATGAGAGGAAGACTCTCAACAAGATGGATTGACATGGTGACTGCTGAATGTCAGAAAGTGTCAGGATGGCTCAGGGTAGAACAGGATTATATGGTCGCTTTGAATCATACTTGATTAGATGGCATCCACCAAGAACATCCAGACTGGGGAAACAACTCCGATTTTCTCCTTTCAGTTCTGTTATTTTAACCACATTAACCACATTTCTGTGACATCCTTCCTATTACCAAATTGGCCTGTGGGGACACTGTTGTTTATGATTGTGTATGTAGTAACTATGTTGATTTGTGCAGTCCTTTTTATGTGGATACTCATTTCCTATGGCAAAATAATTTCCACAATTTTGTAATTGTTAACAGCTTTTAAAAGAGCGAAAGCCCTCTCCACAGGTTCTTCCCACCTGCCAGTGGCAGTTTTCTTGTTTGAGTCTGCTGCCACCACCTATTTCAGACTCAAATCCAATCATTCTCCAGGGACAAACTCTTCTCCGTTTTCTACATCATTGTGACTCCTGTGTTTAATCCTATGATATACAGTCGTAGAAATAAAGATATTATTGCCTCGTTAGAAAGTTTTTCCTCACAAAAAAGTGTGACACTGTAGAAAGAATCTATGTAGCTCTAAACAGATGAATGTGGTACCTACATGTAATGGAATATTACTCACCCGTAAGGAGAAAGTGCTCACATAAACAGAAAATGAAGCTTGCAAACGTAAAGCTGAGTAAAATAAGTTACAAGGCGTCCTTTATGATTTTAGTTACATGAAATAAGTAGATATATAGAAATCCAGTAATTATTTGTGATTATAGAGGAAAGGGTTTTTTCTCTCAGAAGCCATAGTTTTATGTTAATAATAGTAATAGACGAATTTGTAAAAAGATTTTATAATAGTTGCATAAAGTGAAGAATACAACCAATGGCACTTAATTATATAAGTAGAAAATGGTAAATTTGTGAATGCTTTGTTGGTTTTATTTCAGTACCTTTTTTTAAAAGTGGTATGATAAGCTTATTTATTCTTTACCCCCTGTATAGGTCACACAGTTATCAGAAAAACTATAAATTTTACATTCCCAAGGTGATAGTGTATTCACTTCCAACAGGAATATGCTTTGAGACACTTGGCTTAATGTTTCTTATTTTTGGATATATACTTGTTGAGGGACATCTAGTGGCCTAGTGGCAAGAAGCTGCACTAACTGCTCTGAGGGAGAAAGATGGGAAATCTCCTCCCACGCGATTAACTGCCTCTAAAAACCCGATGAAGGGTCAGGTAGGGGTTGTTTCCAACTCTACAATACACAACAACAACAAACAGCCTACTTGTTGACATATGTTCAATAGAAAATGGATAAACAATGTACAAAAGGGACTGATTTATGTTACTCTTTTAAAATAAAAATTCTGAACTAAAGTCAAGTTATCAAGTTGTTTTAATTTAAAATTTTATGTATATTTAAGAATAGTTATTTCAATTAATCAGTTGACGGCATCTTCCTACTTATATTTACTGGTATTCTATAATTCTATATCACCAACATTGATCAGCAATAGATAAATCATGAGTGCTTGTTAAAAGAGTTGAATTCAATCCAAAACTGTTGAATGAATACATTTATATTACCATGCCGTTCTTCATACTTGGGAAAGTCTAGAATTTTAAAGTGTTAATGAATAATGTTTTTTTAAAAAATTAAATATGTTCCTAAATGGTATTATCATAAGAGTATTTCTAAAAAAACCATGCATTTGACTCAAGAACTCTCAGAAATCAGAATACAACAGAAAAACTCTTAAACATTCTCAGCCCGGTTACTTTGAAGATAATTCATTATGACTTTCAATAATTTCGTACTTTGATATCATCACTTTCATTAGCAATCTGCACTACTCTTACAACAATTCTGATTTGAAATAAAATGTTAATGATTTTAAAAGGAGAGAAAAGAAATGAGAAACACAGGATAGAAGTGATAGAAATGATTTTGCAATGTGTTGATTGCAATCACCATGACAGGGCTGTAGGTGTTGACAAAGAGACCCCCTCCTCTTTCTCTCGCAGAGCAATTGGTGGATTTGAAGGGCTAATATGTTTACCGTTGTTGTTGTTGTTAAGTGCCATCTAGTCGCAGGTGACTCATAACGACCCTATGAAGGAGAGGCCTCAACGCTTGGGTGTCTTTTATCCTCTCTCCAGGTTCATAGGGTTTCCAGAGGCAAGCTATTATGGAAGTGGATGCCAATCCTCCTTCCAAGCTTGTTTTAATTGGGGTGCTCCACCCCACTCTCTGTCCACATTGGGTAACCAATCATTAACGCATTTGACACTTCAGTGTCACAGTGTTCAGCCTCACAGCAACCACAAGTTACATCTGTACAGCAACTTGTACACCAGGACTATACGACCTAGAGGAATGTCTGAATAAAAACAATAAAAGACTGGCCCGATGGCAGCAGATTAAAAGTCACCCACCTTTGGCTTGGTAGCATCGCCTTCTGTCCACTGGGCTGAAAAGATTGAAATTAAAATAGTCCCTATAGTTCTCAGCTGAATTAAACTCAGGTTTCTATAGTTCTCAGCTAAGTTAAACTCAGGAATTTTTCCATTGTCTCGAGTAAAGCCCCACACCCATGTATCCAGGGCAACAGTATTTCAAGAATGGCTAGCAGAAAGGCAGAGCAAATAAGCTCAACTGATAACCCATGTGCCTTTGTTTCCCGACTGATAACCAATGTATCTTGTGCTTTTCCACTGCTCTGGAGTTTGAACTCATTGTATACTTAAGAATTTGTGACACCACCCTGTAGTTAAAGATCTATCTAACTGCTACATGTGCTACGTGACTGCCGCAAGTGCTAAGTGCAAATATGCTGTGTAAACCCTGAGCGAACACTGAACCAATGAATTCAAACTGTGCTTTCATCACCCAATGAGAAGCTGATACCCAGTTGTAGCCCCCTAAAGTGTATAAAAAAACCCAACTTTGTCTGCTCGTGGTCGGCTCCTTTATCTCTTGCCAGAGATAAGAGTCGCCCGGAGCTCCACAATAAACCTCTTATCTCTTGCTGTTGCATCAAACCAGTGTCTTGGAGTCTTGGGTCTTCGCTGTCCACTCGGGACAGAACAGGACCAGTGGTTCGGGGGTCCTTCAGGCCAGGTGATCTCTCTCTCTCTATGTTGATATTATTGTTGTTAAGTGCCATAGAGTTGCAGGCGACTCATAGTGACCCTATGAAAGAGAGTCCTCAATGCCTTGGTGTCTTCCATACTCTCTCCTGGTTCAATATATCTACTGGCAACCAACTAATAAGTTACTAGGCTAACCAAGGCTTCTTAGTGTAACATTTCTGTGCCTAAACTTTGCTGCCTTTTGCCTTTTAAAAAGTGTTTGGAATTAACCCTCTGACAAGAATTTAATAAGTGAAATGAGCCTCTCTTAAGTGTGTCATCAATATACATATCTCCGATTTCAGAATTTATTTTCAATAATGCATGTAGATTACTTAATTCATTTCCCCCTAAGAATTTCTATTGGCGTTAATGCTACCAAGCTAAAGATGAGTGATGTTAAACTACAAGTCTCAGGCATGGTTTTATTTTTGATCAAACATTTTTCTAAGTGGTATAACACTGATCTATCCATTTGCTGTACAGAGGTAACTCATGGTTGCTGTGATGCTAAACACTGTGACACTGATGTGTCAAATGTGATAATGGTTACCGATGGTGGACAGTGTTTGGTGGAGCTCCCCGACTAAAACAAGCTTGGAAGCAAGAATGACATCCATTTCTGAAATAGCTTGCTTCCGGAAACTATGAATGTGGAGAGACAATGAAAGTTATACAAGTGTTCAGGTCTTTTGTTCATAGTGTTACTATGAATCATGTATGACTCAATAGCACCTAACAACAACAACAACATTCTTTTCATAATTATGTCATAGTATAGTTCCAGTTATGATTTTACCCATGAATAGAACATGATTTTATAAATATAAACATTATCACCTCAGAGTATATTTTTGTTTTAATTTTCCAGGCATTAAATTTTGCAGAAACAATCAACAATTTCAGTAATTCAAACATTTATACGTATTTTGAGTAAACACTTACAGAGGAAACTGGTTTTCATGCATATTTTGTTTGGCGATGTCGATTGCAATCTCCCTCCACATTGAAAAATCATTTCTCTCATGGCTCTTGGCAGCAGAGAATACCAGAAGAATGTCTATCTGTGCTTCATTGACTATGCAAAGGCTTTTGACTGTGTGGATCACAAGCTATGGCTGACTCTGGGAAGAATGGGAATCCCAGAACATTTGATTGTGCTAATGCGAAACCTATACTTAGACCAAGAGGAAGTCATCAGAACAGAGCAGGGAGACACTGAATGGTTCAAAATCAAGAAAGGGGTCCATCAGAGATGTATTTTGCCTCCACACCTTTTTAATCTGTATGCAGAACAGATCATCTGAGACGCGGGGCTGTACAAGGAGGAATGTGGCATCAGGATTGGTGGAAGAATCATCAACAACCTGTGTTATGCAGATGACTCAACCCTGCTCGCTGAAACTGCGGAGGACCTGAAGTGCTTGTTGCAGAAGGTCAAGGACTGCAGTTTTCAATATGGATTGAAGCTCAATATCACGAAAACAAAGATTCTCACCACTGGGCCAATTGGAAGCATCAGTATGGATGGTGAAGAGATTGAGGTAGTTAACAGTTTTCATTTACTTGGCTCCACAGTCAACACTCTTGGTAACAGCAGCCAGAAAATCAGGAGACGAATTGCTCTGGGAAAGTCAACTGTGAGGGACCTCTCAAGAGTACTGACGTGCAATGACATCAGGCTGGAGACTAAGATGCACCTGACCCAGACTATAGTCTTTGCAATTACGTGCTATGCTTCAGAGAGTTGGACAGTGAATAGGGATGATAGAAAGAGAATTGATGCCTTTGAGTTGTGGTGCTGGAGAAGAGTGTTGAATATACCATGGACTGCTAGGAGAACAAACAGGTTTGTCCTGGAGAGGGTGAATCCAGAATGTTCCTTGGAGTCAAGGATTCTGAAGCTTCGTCTGACATATTTTGGGCATGTTGCAAGGAGGGACTGGTCCTTGGAGAGGGACATCATGTTTGGGAGAGTGGAGGGATGGTGCAGGAGAGGAAGACCCTTGATGAGATGAATCGATTCTGTGAGTGGAGTGGTGGGAATCAATGTGTTTGAGACCACAAGGTTGGCACAGGATAGAACGGCGTTTAGGGCTCTTGTACACAGGGTTGCTATGAGTTGCATGTGACTTGATGACACACAACAACAACAACTCTCCCATTTTGTGTTTCTCATTTCATCCTTCCATTTTCCCTTCCTTCTTGCCTTCTGAATTTGAAGTAATTTCTTTCCTAAAGTTTTTGTTGCAAAAGGTAAAGGACTGTGATCTTCAGTATGGATTGAAGCTCAACATCAAGAAGAAAAAGGATTCTGACCCTTGGTCCAATTGGCAGCACAATGATAGGTGGAGATAGAATGAGGTGGTAAACAATTTCCACTTGCTTCAGTTCAAATCAACACTCTTGGCACCAGCAGTCAAGAAATCAAAAATGAATTGCACTGGGAAAAACTGTTGTCAGGAACCTCTCATAAGTGCTGAAGAGCAATGATATGTGTCTGGAGACTAAGCGTGATTCAGGCCGTGTCTTCACAATTACTTGCTATGAATCAGAGACCTGCACAGGGACTAAAGATGACAGAAGAATTGATGCCTTTGAGTTGTGGTGCTAAAAAAGAGTATTGAACATACTGTGAACTGCCAAGAGAACAAACAGTTTTAAAATAGAGTGAAAGAAGGCTTCTCCTTGGAGGCAAGTATTTTGAAGCTCTGTCTCACACACTTGTTCACATGGCCAGAAGGGACCACTCCTTGGAGAAGGATACTATACTTGAAAGGGTGGAAAGACAGTACAGAAGAGGAACACCTTGGATAAGATGGATTGACAGCTGGGCTAATGGGATTGGTGTATTGAAGACAGTGAGACTGGTTAACGATAGACCAGAGTTCTGAGCAAGTATACATTGGGTCACCATGAGGTGCAGGTGACTTGATGGCACATGATAAAAACAATGACAACAATTCCTTTCTTATTAATCCCAAATTGTTTATGGTTATAAGGATTGCACACCTCCTCAGCGTTTTTGTTGACATCCTACACTGTCTATTGTTCAATTTTTAAAATGGAATGGAACGCATGAACACCAATATTCTAAGCATTAAGAAGATGGATGAGATGGACCAGCGTTGGCCATTTTGACTTGGCAATCATATGGTATCTACGACTCGGCGGCATCAAACAACAACAACAATAGCAACAATCATATGGTATGCGATGCATGGAATGAAAAATAAAAGAATTGTGTTGCATTCATAGTCAAAAAGTCAATTTCAATTATATCCTGAAATTCAATGTTACAAATGATAATATTCATATGCATACAAAGAAGATCCATTATCACTATTAGTCAAATATATGCTCCTACATCTGGAGCCAAAGAGGAAGAATTTGAGAATTTTTGCCAAGCCTTGCAGTTCAAACTTACAGAATATGCAATAAAGATGCACTGGTGATGAGTAGGGAATATGTATAAGGCGATCAAAAGAACGGATAAATCAGTCTTCTAGGAGGTGTACCTAAGGTGCTCCTTAGATTTAATGAAATATAGTGAAATAAGGTCTCACATACTGTGGACATGTTGTAAGGGGGTGCTAGTTCTTGGCAAAATATAACATGCTTTGCCAAGTGGAGGATCAGGTACAGAGAAAGATCCTTAATGGGACAGATTGGAACAGTGACCACAGTAGAAGCCTAGAGCATATGGAAGTCTTTTTAAATAGACTTAAAAGTTGACTTCTGTGGTGCTATGTGCTGTAGTCTACTTGAAGTCACCTAACAATGGCTACAATAAGATTTTTACAACTAGATTCTTCAGCCAAGACAAATCCACAATTCCTTAGAGTAGTTGAGGCTCCTATACAACTGATTGCATTTACAGCCATTATTGTACTATGTAAACTATGCTACAAGAGTGTATGTATTGTGCGTCTTTCAACAAAAGCTTTTAGAATATAATAATTATTATGTTCATGTTGTTGTTATTGATCTAAAATCAACTAATAACTGACATTCTAGTGGGTTTTCAGGAGCTGGAAATTACACAGGAGGAGATTGCCCCACATTCCCCCATGGAAGGGCTGGTAATGCAAACTACCTTTGTGTTGACTGTGCCACATCTTAACGCTAGAGCTCCCTGTTAATCATTACAGTTAAATAAAATGTATATTACATATTTTGCCTAAAGATGTTTTACTCTTTAGTTTATTGTATTTTACTTTCATTTTTAGGGTAAATGTCAACTATTATTTTGCATACTTGCTCAAACATTTTTACTGGAATATTCTGAAAGAAAAAAACAGATTATATCTGACTAATGTAAAGAACTGTTATATTTTAAACATAAATGATACTTCACTGAATGAAGATTCCCAAGTCTGGTGGAATAATCTGTAGGGAGCTGTACTGGTAGCTCAAAGATCATTCAACGCTAGTAGTTCAGAATGACCAGAGGCTGCTATGTAGAAAGACAAGCATTCTTCTCTAACACACGTGTTGCCAAAGATTAAAGAATGCAGCCTTCTATACAGATTGCATTGCAATATCAAGAAAACAAAGGTTCTTACCACTAGACCAATAGGCAATACCATGATGGATGCAGAAGAGATTGAAACTGTCAACAACTTCATCTTACTTAGATCCACAATTAACACCCTTCGTACCAGCAATCAGGAAATCAGGAGATGCACCAACTGGGGAAAAGAGCAATTAGATACCTCTCCAAATTATGGAGGAGTAATGATGTCAGTTTGAGGACTAAGGAGCATCTGATTCAGGCAATGATTTTTCTGATCATTTGCTATACCTGTGAGAGCTGGACAATGTGTAGTGATGACAGAAGAATAGATGCCTTTCACCTGTGGTGTTAGAGAAGAGCACTGAACACCCTATGGCATTCCAAAAGAATAAACAAATATATCTTGGAGAAGGTGCAGTGAGAATGCTCTTTGGAAGAAGAATGATGAGAGCCTCCTATACGTCAGGCATGTTGCTAAGAAGGGCTATTCAGTGGAGAGTCAATAAAGGAGTCAAAGACCCTCAACTGGGTGGATTGACACAGTGACTGTTACAATGGGCTTATTGTGGCAGGAAGAGTGAAGATGGTACAGGATAGAATGGAGTTCAGATTCATTTTTCATAGGGTCGCTCTGAGTGATGCTCAACTTGACAGCAATGAATAACAGCAACTTTCATTCAAGATCCATGCTGATGTGACATGACGCAAAATGAAGTGAAACACGGGACTGACATCAGGGTTGAGGGAAGTCAGAAAAGGAGGGAAGGAATGATGTATACTGTATTAAAACAGATGAGGGAAAGAACTGTTTAAAAGTGTTATGTAAATAGGTATTCTTATCATTACAGAAGTCTAGAGTAAAGGATGCATAGTGGAGTGGACTTGGGGGGAGGGATTGCATAACAATGTGCTTTTAATTTCAAGGAGAAGAGTGAACTGGGGGAGACGGGGTGGGCAAGGAGAAAAGTGCAATAATGAATGACTGAAAACAATAAGTCTCTGTAAACTTTCATTAAAATTAATAAAAAATAATTGGAACAATGAATACACAATATACAAATCTAGGATGAAGCTGAAAATATGAAATGGAACACATAATGAAAATTAGTGCACTGTTGGACAGTGACTATCAACCTTACTTTAATTATACATACTTTTAATTTTTGTCCATGAAAATGAATTCATTTCACTCAGCAAAATGTCTTTGTGTGTAATGTATTTTGTGGTATGGATAAAGACTTTTTCCTCTTTATTATTTAGTAGTATTCCATTATATATAAATTATGTATAACATATATAAATTATATAGATGGAAATTTTGGTGGTTTTCATCTCATCAAACAAGTTTTTTAAACAATAATTTTCTCATTGCATCAATAACATCCCTGTTTCTAAGGCTGTATATCATGGGATTAAGCATGGGAGTCACAATAGTGTAGAAAAGAGAGAGTAGCTTGTCCAGTTCTGCAGAATGAGTAGATTTGGGTCTTAAATAGGTGATGGTAGCAGATCCAAAGAACAAAATTACCACCAAGAGATGGGATGAACATGTAGAAAAGGCTTTAGATCTTCCTGCGGCTGTTGGTAGTTTTAGAATAGTGGAAATAATTTTGCTGTAGGAGAAAAGTATCAACATGAAAGGGATTACAACGAACAACATAGCTACCGCATAGACAGACATCTCGTGCACAAAGGTGTCCCCACAGGCCAGCTTGATAATAGGGGGTAGATCACAGAAGAAGTGGTAAATTCGGTTAGAATGACAAAAATGCAGTGAGAATATCTGAGCAGTCTGGCCTATCTGGATTGGAATTCCAGTGACCCAGGAGCCCACTGCTAACTGGGTACACGTCTTTTCATTCATGACTAGAGTATCGTGCAGAGGGTTACAGATGGCCACATAGCGGTCATAAGCCATCACCGCCAGGAGGAAACATTCAGTGGCGCCCAGCATAAGAAGGAAGCACATCTGGATGGCACATTCCCACAAAGAAATGCGTCTCTGCTGAGTCCAGAGATTGAATAGCATCCTGGGGAGAGTGACAGACACATAGCTGATTTCCAGCAAGGAAAAATTTGCCAGGAAAAAATACATTGGTTTCTGTAATGCGGGATCCAGTCTGGTTAATATTATTATGAGGCTATTTCCAATGATAATAATTAGATAAATTATGGAGAACACTCCAAACAGAAACTTCTGGAGATTTGGAAGGTCAGAAAACCCTATCAGTACAAATTGGGTGACAGTAGAGACATTGTCTTCTGCTTTTTTCATTTCATCTTTCATCTGTAGAAAAGATTTAATTCAAAATACAGGTTATTTCACCTTTCTTGGCTTTCATATTTTCCCTTGTAAACTAGAAGTCACATATATAAATTTACCCCCCCCAAGATCTTAGCATAATAGAGCTGACAAGTAACAAGTGCTCTAAAATGATTTGAAAAATCAGTCATTCCAAGATATTAGAACTGAATAATAGCTAACATCCCAGGGGGTTTTCTGAGGCTGTAAACCACATGGAAAGGAGGTCACTTTTCCCTGCCATGCAACTGCTTAAATTGATCTACCAGCTTTCTAAAATCTATCTTAAATCCATCTAAATGGATTTCCAAGCTTCTTTTTTTATTATTACACAATAAATCCATAATAAACATTTATTTCTTTGCTGAAGGACTTTGCATTTCCTTGTTCATAGTGTAAGCATATTTATATGTGGATACTCATATAGAAGCATAGTCTGAAATTATATTCAATGACAGCAATTATTTCATTACTTCACTTGGCATAACTTTTATTGCCATTTTCTCCCAGTATTAATACTTGGAGACTAATTTTATTATCCACATAAATATTCTGTAAGATTTCTAGTATAGTGTCAAAACATTTAACTGTATTTCATAGAAACTCATGATATACCTCTGGTATCTCTCAGAGATATTTTTACTTTAACATATACTGCATTAAGACAATTTTAAGTTATAAGTTTAAGTTATAAGTCCTGATAATGTGGTAATCACCGAATGTTAGCTGTTTGTATTGAATCTTTAACTCTATATAGATATTGAACTGTGAAGGCTCTGATGTTAAAAATAAGATTTTTATTCAGACATGGTTAGAAACAAGTTCACCTAGCTTTAAACCAATATTCACTAGAACGTCTTTTATTCTTTATACTCACTAATTCTGTAAGTCCACTGAACAGAATTCATGCATATTTTCCTACTTTGTCTACACATTAGTTTATTTCTGCAAACTTAATTGATTTCCTTCAGTCTTCTTCTTTGTGTCTATTGAATGTTGCATACATGTGTTAAATTGTGACTGTCTGTTTAGTATGAACTTATTTCTGAATCCAAACCCATTATCATCAATTCTTTATTGCCACATAACGATTCTTTACAATGGATCTGTTCCAGGGTTTCTGAGGATGTAAAGGCTTAAGGAAAAAATAATATCTTTACTCTGTAGAACAGTAACTAAGTTGGCATCAGAGAATTTTCTAGTATCATTAGAGACCTTTGTCCACTCTAAAACCAGTGGTTCTTATCAACATTATAAACTTTGAATAGAATGATTGCATTTTTTCCATGAAATGCATAGTGTTTTGCTTACCAAAACATGATTTTATATTGTTCATATAACAGATTTAATCATTTCTTTGATAGATTATCTATATGAATAAAATGCAACCAGTCTGAAGAATTTACCAGGAATAAGTACAGGCTTCTGTCCAAGACGTGGCCTTCTGCCTCATCATTTTAGATTAAAGGATACAGTTTTGTCCCTCCTTTTCTGGCCTTTGTACATGTTAGCTAAAAAATTTCATTCCTATTATTCACCATTACAGAGGTTAAATATTGCCTAATTGTTTCCAATATTGTTTGATAACATCTATTTTATGCATTAATTAATTCAAAAGTCAATAAAGGGTATTATTTATGTTATCAGTTGGGCATGAATCCATTAAAATTTTTGAGATAAGAATATAGTTACATGGCACTTTTTTCTTTTTTATATTATTATATTATTAATTAGAACGAATGTTTACAGAGACTTTGAATTTCCATTTATTCATTGTTGCATTTTTCTCCCTTCCCAACCCTCCCCCCAATTCACTCTTCTTTTCGAAAGGGAAAAGGAAAATTCTATCATTGCTATACAATCCCTCTCCCCAAGTCCACTCCACTATGCAGCCTTCATTCTGGACTCCCCTCATGGTAATCATACCTAATCATATATTGCTTTTAAACAGTTAAGAATATAGCTACATGAAACTTTTAAAGTTCTGAAACTTTGGAAGTAAATCTCTAAGCTCATTTTTAAACTTCTTTCTTTATGACTAATATTCCAATGATGAAATGTTTGTACATACAGGGGACCTAAATAGTTTAGCTCTTTGCAAAAAGAAGGCTTACCTGTAAGACTAACCTATAACAACCTATTATCGAGCGCTCAGTAGGTGTTATGTTCTAGAGGATCCATGAGAGAATCAACAGCAGCGGCTCATGCAAAATCTGTTTATTCTGTGATTTTCTGCAACCTAGTAAATCATAAACAACACATGGCAACATATGCAATACCCAATCTTAAATAGTAAAACCACAAAGATAGACCCACAATAATAACTTGACACAGTTCTTTCAATTTCATTGTAAGGGAAGGTTAAAGATACTGTAACTGAATCTCAAGAATAACTTACGATAAAATATTCAACAAAATCACAGTCATGTTTCAGTCCTCTCTATGATTTAACTAGAACCTAATGCACAGGTAGATGATAAAATTGCTAGTTCCATTTTCTTCACAACTAAGAATTATACAATCACACTAAGCTTGACAATTATCCTCAGAAATTACTTGATAATAATGTCTAATTTTTGCATGAAATTTTTCTTAATCTTAGACTCTCTCTGCATGAAATCCTATTGATCAAGTAAGATGGTACCCTTGAAAAGAAATTTGAAACTAAAGTGTAAACAAACAACTCACAAGAGCAAGCAACTGAAATCACAAACAGAAACCCAGTACTCTAGATTCATTGCATCAATTTCTTTGGTTTAAAAAGGGGACTTAATATCATGAATATTAAAATTATCCTCAATGCCAAATAACTTCTGAAGTAGGAATTAAATCTACATTTTTTTCAAATTCCATCTGAATTTAAAAATCACTGTACGATCATATTCATACAATTTGAATAGAAAATTACTATATATATCTTGGGACAAAGATGGTCAATCTCCTTCCATGAAATTTACAGCCTATGGAAACAACTGAAGCATCAGCAAAAGTATCTGTATGGTTATAGTTATGATGGGCTGTTGAGTTAGAATCAATTCACAGCTGACCCTCCAGTAGATCCTCAGAGCCCTGGTAGCCTAGTGGTAAGAAGCTGTGCTGTCATCTTGAAGGTATTCAGTTGGAATCCTCCAGCTGCTCCCCATAAGAAGGATGAGGAATCTCCTCCTGTGTGATGAACTGCCTTTGAGCCTTTGAAAAAACCTGCTAGAGCGACAGCTATGCAGCTATGGATTGGTTCTGACTCTTAAAGGTACACAACAAGAAGAAGAAAATAGATAGATAGATAGATAGATAGATTGATTTATGGCAACCACTTCCATAAATTGCTTGCCTCGGGAAACCCTACGAATGTGGAGAAACGATGAAAGTCATGCAGCTGTTGAGGACATTGGTTCTTAGGGTCGCTATGAATCGCCTATGACTCGACGGCACTTAACAAAAAAAATATATATATATATAAAATCTACCACAAATGACACAAATTTACTGCCATAGTGTTGGTTCCAACTCATAGTGACTTTATAGTACAAAGTAGAACCCCATAATTTCTGACTGTAAATCACTGGACACACAAAATAACATTTTTTCTGCAGAACAACTAGAAGGTTTGAACCACTAACTTTTTGGCTACCAGTTAAAGGGTTAGTCTGTAACTCCACCAGAGCTCCTTAAACATTGTAGTGTGTATTTTAGTCGTTACTACGTTCTGTCATTATATGTATATATTAAAGTTTAGGGAGTACTGGTAGCCTAATAGTTTAAATACTCGGATCCTCATGAGAAATTCAGAGGTTCAAATTTACAAACCACTAAATGGGAGAAAAATGATCACTTTCCAACTCTCAAGATTTAGAACCTTGGAAACACTAACAGGCAACTCTGTTCTGTCCTGTAGGATCACTGTGGGTTGAAATCAATTCAGTGACTCTGGGTATATAGAAGTCCTGAATTCAGTAAGTTAAAAATAATTGTAGGGAAAAAATATTGGAAATTCATGAATGTTTTTTCACAGAACATTTTACTGTAGAGCAAAATAATCACCAGTTTCACTCTTAACAAATAGTTTCTTAGACACCATATAATTCAAGGATATCCAATTGAATTGTCAGCTCACAAAATGTAACAAGATATGATCTACAGACTTGTAAAATAATTTAAGCACATCTTTGATATATCATAATCAATTCTTATATTGTAGCATTTAATTATTGTTAAATGTTAGAACTTTCGAGGATAATGGTGATGAGGGTGACTTTAACATACCAGTACATTATATTAGTGAGTTTTTTTGCAGTTGTTTCTCATTTCATCTTAAATTTTGAAATAAGAAGATGGAAACAATATTTTAAATTTAAAAAAGGGAGAATGACTTTTTTCCCAAAATTTAATATTCTGTGTTGTTTCTTAAAACATATAGTTCATAATTGTCTAATTGATTAAAGTAAATTTTAATCTTACCTTTATTATTTGAGTTAAAATCATATAGAAATGACAAATAAGGTTATGTAACGATTAAGTAATTCACTTTTATTGAAGAAGAGAAGAAGTTAACAGTCTTCTAAACATATGGTACTCTTTGAACTAATAGTCTTCCTTAAAAAGGAAATCTTTTCTGCCCTGGGGAACATTTTCTTTCCCAGGATACTTTCTAAATGAAGGAATCCATTTTACTTGCCACTCAAGGAGATTGCTAAAAAGATAAAAACTTTATCTGCTAAAATATTGTCAGAGATTCTATTAAATCTATAGCTTGATTTAGGTAGCATTGGAATCATAACAGTAAGCCTTTAATCCATATATATGGAATGCACTTTCATTTCTTTCGGTTTTCTTTCGTTTTATAAGGAATAGTAGTGGTACAGCACACTATGCATTGGGCTGAAAATTAAAAGTTTGCTAATTTGAAAACACCAGGTTTTATTAGAGAAAAGATGAGACAGTTTCCTCCATGTCCAACCTCAGGAAACGTATAGATGTTTGTCATGAATTGGAAGCAACTCATGGAGAGAGCTGTTTGTTTTGTTTTGTTTATTTTTTAAAATAGTTTATCATCTTCAGAATACAAGTCTTTTACTCTCTTTGTTAAAATTATTACTAGGAATTGTATTCCTTTTAATGGCATACTTTCTCTAATGTTTTTTTAAGTTACTTATTTTGCTGTACATATTTACAAAGTGAAGAAATTATAGATTGGGAGAAAAACATTTGGTGTTGTGTGTCTGATAATAGTTTAATCTATAGAATATATACATAACTCTATACTTAACAAGAAAAGAAACAGTCAAATAAATATAGGAGAAAGGCTTTAATAGATATTTCACATAGAAAAGAAAAGAATATATAAATGGTCAACTCAAGTCAGAGTCAATTCATCACTGCCCCTCCAGGAGATTTTCAGAGCCATCTGATTCCCTCTATGGTCTTTCTGATCACTTACTATGCACCTGAGAGCTGGACAATAAAATGGATGACAGAAGAAGAACTGATGCCTTTGAGCTGTGGTGTTGGAGAAGAGCATTGAACATCCTGTGGATGGCCAAAGGAACAAAAATATGTCTTAGGGAGGGTGCAGGCAGAGTGACCTTTGAAGACAAGACTGATGAAGCTTTGGCTCACATACATTGGGGATGTTGCTAGAGAGACTATTCCTTGGAGAAGGACATGATGCTTTTTAGAATGGAGGTTCGACAAAAGAGAGGAAAACTCTCAACCAGGTTGATTGACATGGTGACTGTTTCAACAGGCTCTAGTGTGTCAGGAAGTGCGAAGATGGTACAGGACAGGCCAGGGTTAAGATCTGTTGTTCACAGGGTCTCCGTGAGTCATATGCGACTTGGTGGCAGCTAACAACAACAACTCATTCAAAAGTAGGAGAAGCTTGTTCTTCCCAGGAGAAGTTGGTGAATTAAAACCACTAACCCTTATTTATGTTGGCAGTACAATCCTTTTCCACTAGGATGAGCTCCCTACATAACCAAAAAGGGCAGGGGGAAAACCAAAGGAAAAAACAAACACCTCAACATCATTAAATGTTATACATATGCAAACAAAAACCACAGTGACATTTTACTTCATCTCTATATGATGGTGTAATTAAGAGAAGAGAGATACAGAAATCAAAATGAGTGGGCAAGGAAGTGGAGGAATTAGATCACGTATCTATTGCTAGTAGGATTCTAAAATAATAGTTGTGTCCGAAAAGATGGTGTGATGGAAAGAGTCTCCAAAGCTCAATTTTGAGTCATACCAATCCTGTTATTGTAAAGTTATCCCCATCTATCTGCTAAGACTTATAGCTACCCTATATACAACAAAATGTAACCCTCCCCAGTGCTTCACCTTTCTTGCAATCTCTGCCGTTTCACCTGATTATGGTGGTCATTGCATCAGTCCATCTCCCTGCATGCCTTCCTCCCCTTCAGAGACCCTCCACTTTTCCAAGACTCGTGCCCTTTTCCAGGGACTAGCCCTTCCTGATGCATAAATAAAGTGAAATGTGGTAGAACCATCCCTGTTTCTAAGAAGCTCTCCAGCTTCACTTCTTCCAGGATAGACTTATGACACTTTCCTGTGGAGTTCCATGTTAGACTCAGCATTCTTCACCAACACTACAACCTGAAGACATCAATTCTTTTATCTTCATTATATTTTGCTGAACATTCATTTGTACGATTTCCATTGAAAGCATCAAGTCTTGAATTAGGTGCACCTTAGTCTCTAAACTGACATCTTTGCTTTGTTGTTGTTGTTGCTTTCTTTTCAAGCACAACTCAAGCCCCTTTACAGCTATCAACATTTATCAAAGTTCATAGAGTTTCCGGAGGCATGTTTTTTAGGAGGTGGATGCCATTCTTCGTTTTATAGCATGTCCTTTATAAGCATGTCCTTATAGCAGGCTTTAAAGATGTCCTTTGTATTTTGTTTGTCCAGTGCAAACCACTGTCCTTTGATTTTTTACTTCTGATTTCTTGGGTAATGATTGATGTTCCTAGTAAAATAAAGTGTTTTAAATCTTCAGTATTTTCTTTATCATTGATACAATTGTAAGCAGTTTTGTTTATATGCTATTGTTGTTATGTGTCAATATATTGTTGTGTACCACTGAGTGACAGACCCATAGCTAACACACCAGTGGGTATTGAGAGACATTTTTTTTTTAGGTAAACCTAGCAGAGTTCTCATTTTTATCCCATGGAGCAGCTGGTAGATTCGAACTGCAAGCCTTTGAGATTGCAGTGCAGCTTCTTAACTACAGGGCCACCAAAGTTCAGTGAATTAGAATTCATAGCAACACTATGAACAACATTTCAAAGCCCTATCTTACACCATCTCACAATCCCTGCCCTGTCCAAACTCACTGCAGACACTGTCAATTTATCTCATTGAGGGTCTTTCTCTTTTTTGCTGAAACTCTATTTATCTAAAGATAATGCATTATTCTAAGAAAAGGCTTCTCATCACAAATACTCAAAATATTTGAGAAAAAGTTTTACTGTTTTTGCCTCTGAACAGCACCCTAGATTCACTTTAATCCAAAGCAGAAGCACCCTGGATTCACTTTAATCCAAAACAGATAAATTTATTCTTCCAGCAGTCAATGGAAATCTGTTTTAGAAGTTCAGCCAACTCTCTTAGAGGCAAGGAGGGTGAGAATTAGGCTCACATACTTTGAGCTCATTCTCATGTGTCTCACACTTAAAGGTGACATCATTTGTAGCAGAGTGAAGGGTCAGAAAAGGAGACCTGAAAAGATGTATTGCAATAAGTGACTGCCAAATGCATTTAACCACACCACAGATGAAAGCAGCATGGTCCAACTGTCGTACATAGGATTACTATGAGTTGGAGTCAACATGGTAGTATGTAATAATGACAATAATATATTTGTTTTCTTTTGGTTCTGTGACAAATTGAGTAGTTTTAAGCAACACTTAAATTCTACTTTAGCTCTATAGGCAATAGTTTAGCACTGTTGTGACAGGATTCAGCTTACAGAGTTTGGGAGAGGCTTTCGTTCTGGAGACAATAGAGTAAGAAAGATCCATGTTCACTTTTAAATGAAACATTAGAAAACCTTAGTTCTTTGAAATTATAAAGACAATGTCAGATGAAGGTCATGCTCACTTCTAAAACTCACCCAATTCTTTGTCGTTTAAAACTCAAAAACGTAATTGCCATCAGATCAGAACCAAGTCATTACTGATTCTCCAGTATCTTTTTGGAGATTGTAAATCACACAGGATGAGGTTGTCCATCTTTCCCCCTTGAAGCCAGAGATGAACTTGAATGGCCAATGGCATATTGTCGTCTGTTTAGCAGTGTAGCTCCCTACACTCTACTTTGCTGATGATGTTGTTGCTGTTGTTATGCACCTGCACTGTAGAGTCAGAACCAACCCATAGCTGACCCTCCAGGGGTTTTCAGAGGCAGTTAATCGCACAGGAGAAGATTGCCCATCCTTTTCTCATGGAGCAATTGGTGACTTTGAACCTGTGCCTTCGGCATTACAGTCCAGCTTCTTATCTCTAGGCCACCAGAGCTCCCTAAAGTCCATATTACTAGTCTTTAAATCAGGTCTTTCTCTTATATTTCCTTTTGCCTACCTTATATCATTTTATCCCTCTGAACTGCCTTGTTTCCTTCTTCTTATTATTCCAGTCACGTATTTTAGGTTGAATCCATTTAGAACTATCATTGTCTAATATCTCCATCTCAAAATGCAATCACACAGGAAAAGTCCATTTTATGCAATATGTTGGCATTTTTCAGGGATTATGATGCATCTATCACAATCTCCCAATAATTTTGGGATGTGTAGTTAACATGACAAAGTTGTAAAGAAAAAGGATATCAGTTTAGATACTAAAGGTGCACCTTCTCCAAGCCATAATCTTTTCAATGATTTCTTATGCATGTAAAAATGAAACTATCAATAAGGATGACCAAAGAATTGATGCCTTTAAATTGAGAGTTGGAGAAGAGTACTGAATACCCATTCCATGAATTACAAAAGAACAAAGTAGTCTGTCTAAGATAAAGTATAAACAAGATTCTTCTTATAGACAAAGATAGTGAAACTTTGTCTCACATACTTTGAGTATGTTGTTAGGACAAAGCAGTCCTTGGAAAAGATCATCATGTCGAAAAAGGTGGAGAATTAGGGGAAAAGAGGGAAATCTTTCACAAGATGGCATGACTCTGTGAATGTAACAAGGGGCCAGAATATATCAAGGTTGATGAGGATGGCACAGGATAGAGCATAGTTCAGATATATGTTATCTATAATTTCCCCATGAGTTGTAGTTGACTTGATGATGATGACTATCAACAAAAAACTACATGAACATTATTTCCTAGGTCCTTGAATCCCATATTTTGTTTATTGTTACATTCCAGAGCAAAACTGATTAAGTCACTTAACACAAACACTATGATATTCAATTTAATTGATAGGTTTTTATATTTGATGAAACCTAACATCAGCAGTACATTAAAATGCAAAGGATATCTGACCATGAGGGAATGGCAGAAAAACATTATTTATTTTCATGCTCTGATGATATTTGTTGTTGTTCAGATGTCAAATCACTTCTTTACATAGTATCATGTCCTTCTCATGCGAATTCAAAATTCTAGATATTATTTATTGTCGATTTTTTCCTTGGAGGCTAGGATTTTGAAGCTTCATCTCACATATTTTGGGCATGTGGCCAGGAGGGACCAGTCCTTGGAGAAGGACATCAAGCTCAGTAGGTTGGAGGGACAGTGCAGGAGAGGAAGACTCCGAATGAGATGAATTGATAGTAACTGGGACAATGGGGATAGATATGTCAGAAACAGTGAGACTGGCTTAGGGCATTGCTGACTTCAGAGCTGTTGTACAGAGGGTCCTTATGAGTCGCTGGTGACTCAACTGCACATAAGAACAATGACAACAGTGACACCTTCCACAACTATTATTATTAAGAAAATGTATCATTTTTATTTCAGCTGAGGGAGCTCTAGTGGTTTACTAAAAAGGAATAGCAATACTAAGCTAAAAGGCACATGTTTTGAGTCCACCAGGTGCTGTTATATAGGATAAAGATGAACAATCTTCTCTTGTGCAATTTACTGCTTCAGAAAACCCATTGAAGGCTTACCTGTGACTTGTTTCTGCTTTGAAAGTACACAGCAACAATAATATATCGTTTCTGGTAAAATTCCACTTGGCTCTTTTTGGGGAAATACATAAAAAATTGAATATTTTAACTTTTACTATGAAATGACTAATCTGATAATTTATATAAAAATCAAACAAAAAACCCAAAACCCTCCAGTTGATACACCTTTAAGAATCATTTGGTTCTAGTGATCGATGATCTGGTTATTGACGATCACATCATGCATATTAGAATTCCCCAAGTTTTCAAGGCTCCAAACATTTACAGAAATAGAATGCAACATCTATCTCCCATCAACCTGTTAGTAAATTAAAATGGTTGGGCTCCCAGTAACTTGTGAGGGAGCTTATTCCCAAGCAAGCATGGGAACATTAGTTCATATTTTGTTCCCATTATTTAATAAATATGTTGTTGTTGTTGCTGTTAAGTGCCGTTGAGTTGTTGACAACTCATAGTGACCCTATGAACTAAAGAAAGACCTGAAAAATTGTATAACTTTCATCATTTCCCCCAGTTCATAGGGTTTCCAGAGACAAGCTATTTTGGAAATGGATGCCACTCCTGCTTCCAAGCTTGTTTTAATCGGGGAGGTCCACCAAACAGTGTCCACCATGGGTAACCATGATAGCATTTGACACATCAGTGTCACAGTGTTGAGCATCACAACAAACACAAGTTACCTCAGTACAGCATATATTCTAATATATATGTGTTGTTGTTATATGCCATCGACTTGCCTGTGACTCTTAGGTGCCCTATGTACAACAGATCTGAATCCTACTCTATCCTGAGCCAACCTCACCATCTCTGACATACCTACCACTATTACTTCAGTCACTAAGTCAATCCATCTTATCTAGGGTCTTCCTCTTTGTACTTTCAAATTCCAAAGCATAAAATCCCTCTCCAAGGACTGGACCCTCCTTGCAAGATGTCCAAAGTATGTCAGACGGAGCTTTAGAATCCCTGTCTCCAAGGAGCATCCTGATTTAACCATCTTTAGGATGAACCTGTTCATTTTCTTAGCAGTCCATGGTATATTCAATATTCTTTTCCAGCACCACAGTTCAAACACATCAATTCTCCTTCTTTCATACTTAGTCATTGTCCAGCTTTCTGTTGCGTAGCATGTAATTGGAAAGACCATGGCCTGGATCAGGCACACCTTAGTCTCCAGACTGACATGATTGTTCTTCAGTACTCTGGAGAATTTACCTGACAGCAGACTTTCCCAATGCAGTTTGTCTTTTGATTTCCTGGCTGCTGGTACCAAGAGTGATGATTGTAGAGCCAAGCAAACTAAAGCTGTTAATGATCTCAATCTCTTCACCATTCATCATGATGTTGCAAATTGGCGAAGTGTTGAGAAATAAATGGAATGCATAAATACTGATATTTTAGGTATTGGTGAAATGAGATTGGCATGAGGCATTTTGAATCAGATGATCATATGATCTACTACGATGGAGATGAAAAGATGAGAAAAAAATAAGGTCTCTTTCATAGTTAAAAAGGCTATTTTTAGACACACCTTGAAATGCAATATTGTAAACAAAAGGATAATATCCGTACACATACAATGAAGGCCTGTTAATATAACTATCATTCAAATTTATGCACTAACAACCAGAGCCAAAGAGGAGGAAATAGATGCTTTCTATCAATTTTTGCAGCCAGAAACTGATTGAACATGTAACCAAAACGCATAATCATCATCATTATCATCAACATCAGTGATTAGAATGTGAAAGTTGTGCACCAGGAAGAAGGATCAGTAGTTGGAAAACATGGACTTGGTGACAGAAATGAGGCTGAGGACAGATTGATAGAATTCTGCAAAATCAATTATTTATTATTTGCAAATACCTTTTATAAGAAACAAATATAGGTTATACCCATGGATTTCACATGATGGTATGCACAGGAATCAGAATGATTACATCTGGGGAAGGAACTGTTGGAGAGGTTCAGTATCAGCATGAAAAACTAGGCCAGGTGCGGATTGTGGAACAGACCATTAATTACTTCTATGCGAGTTCAAATTAAAGTTAAATAAAGTCAAATCAAATCCACAGAAATCACAATTTGATCTTGTATCTATCTCCCCTGAATTTAAAAACCAACTAGAAACAGGTTTGAGGCCTTGAACTCTAATGAATGAAGACCAGATGAGGTGCGGGAAGACATTAAGAATATCATCCATGAAAAATGAAAAAAGTCAGTACAAAGACAGGAAGAAGAAAAGACCAAAATGATGATAAAGATACTTTTAATATTACACTAGAGCATTGAGAAGCCAGAGAAAAGGGAAGAAATCAAGAAGTTAAGGAGTTGAATAGATAATATCAAGAGGTAGCTCAGGAAATCAAAGCAAAGCATCATAATGAAATGTGCAAGCAGCTGGAGTCAGAAAATCAAAAGGGCTGAACTCACTGACATTTCTTAAACTGAAAGAACTGACGATAAATTTCATGGATAATATTAAGCACATCATAAAAAGACTCCACCTCCCCCCCCCCAAAAAAAAAGGGCCTGGACTAACTAGATGGCTTCATTGTTGAAGTCTACCAAACATTCAGACAGGATTTATCACCAATTCTACTTAAATTATTTCAAAAATATAGAAAAAGAAACAACACTCCCAGAGTAATTCTATGAAACAAGCATAACCCTAATACCAAAACCAGGCAAAGGTATTGTCAAAAAAGAAAACTACAGACCACTATCTCTCAATGCGCATAGATGCAAAAATCTTTAACAACATCCTATCTAATAGAATCCAACAGCTCATAAAAACATAATTCATCGTGATCAAGTGAGATACATGACAGTTATGCAAGGATGGTTCAACACAAGAAAAACAATCAACACACCACATAAACAAAGCAATAACTGGAACCACATGATTTTAACAATTGATGCTGAAATAACATTTGACAAAATCCAACACCCCATCGTGATTAAGACTCAGGAAAGTAGGAATAGAAGAAAATTTCCTCAACACAGTGAAAAGTATATATGCAAAACCAAGAGCCAATATCATTCTCAATGGAGAAATATTAAAAGCATTTTCCTTGAGAACAGGGCCAGACAAGAAGGCCCACTGTCATCACTTCTATTCAATGTTGTATTGGAAGGGCAATACAAAAAGAGAAGGAAATTAAAGGCATCCTGATTGGCAGAGATGCTTAAACTGTTTCTATAAGCAGATAATATGATAGCGTACACAGAAATCCCAAGGACTCAACAACAACAACAAACACCACCAAAAGAACCTGTTGGAGCTGCTGTTGCTGTTGTTGCGTACTGTAGACTCAGATCGGACCCATAGTTGACTTTCAGGTGCGTATTCAGAGACAGTTGATCACACGGAAGGAGATTGCCCATCATTCTTCCTCAGAGCAGCTGGGTGACCTTGAACTGCATGGCTTTGGGATTGCAGCACAGCCTCTTGCCATTAGGCCATTAGAGCTCCCTAGCTAGTGGGGTGGCAGGATACAGAATAAATATCCAAAAGTCAGTACACCGAGATTCTTCTACAGTAACAAAAAAGAACTCAGAGAAGAAAACCAAAAGAGCAATAACACCATAGCCAAGCATAAATTGAGATACTTGGAAATGAAGTAACTAGAGGCACAAATCCCTGTACAAAGAAAACTGCAGAACATTCCAGCAAGATACAATAAAAGACCTAAATAAATGGGGGGGGGGAGTTCCCCATACAAAAAAAAAAAAAGGATCAAGGAGAGTTGCATTAGATGATATGAGATTTGCAATGAGTTTTTGGGAAATGTGGTAGCATAATCCATGGAGAGTTAGGCTGCTAATTCAAAGGCAATACCTTTATGGTGGTTAGAATCCACCAGCAGCCCTGTAGAAGAAAGATAGGAATCCTTGCTAAAGAGCGAGGTTGTTGATTTAAAGATATAATTTGCATTTTTTAGCTATTAGTCTTTCTTAGTTTCCAACTCTCTGAGAGAGAGAGAGACAGAGAGAGAGAGAGAGATGTGAACAAGGAAATGTTCACACAATTTTACTTTTATTGCTGTTGGGTTCTGTTCGGTTCACTAGGACTCATATCCAACCTATGAACAACAGATCTAAACTTTGCCCTACTATGCACCATCTTCATGATCTATGTCATAGTCAGAGCCCAGGTTGTATATACCACTTCCATTTTATGATAGGATGCTGCTGTGCACATTTAACCATAGGACTCTCTTGTTGCTGTTGTTGTTATGTGCCATCGAGTCGCCTGCGACTCATAGCGACCCTATGTACAACAGCCCAACAGCCCTAAACTCCGCTCTGTCCTGTGCCAATCGCACTGTCTCTGACACTCTCTCTTAGTCAGATAAAACTCAGTTAGAAATGGGCAGCCGAGGTCGCGTCAAGCATCGTGTCTCAGAGGCTTAGTGACTAGTTATTTTCCACTAAGGCCTAGTTGTTGCTGTTGATAGGTGTTGTAGGGTTGAAGACAACTCATGTAACCCTATGAACAACAGATCTGGACTCTGTTCTATGCTCTTCCAATATCGCAATGTCTGACATTCTCAAACCCATTCTCATTTTTATGTATCAGATTGATTATAAAGTTCTGAGAATCCTTTACATATTCTGTATTTTAAACTCATATTAACTACATGATTCCTAATTTTTTTCTTATTTTGTATGTTTAGTAACTTTATCTAAAAAGTTTTACTTTTTTAAAAACAAATGACTTGATCTTTAATAAATATGTATTGTTTGTTGCTGCTATGTGCCATTTAGATGCTTGTGACTCACAGCAACCCTACGTACAACAGCCCAAAACCCTGCTCTGTACTCTGCCAAACTCACTGTCTCCTACAAACCCACCCTGATTACCCCAATCACTGAATCACTATACCTCATAGAGGGTCTTCCCCTCCTGCACTGTACCTCCACCTTCCCAAGCATGATGTCCCTCTCCAAAGACTGGTCCCTCCCTGCAATATGTCCAAAGTATGTGAGATAAAACCTCAGAATCTTTGTCTCCAAGGTGCAGACTGGTTTAACCCTCTCCAGGATGAACCTGTTTGTTTTCTTGGCAGTCCATGGTACATTCAATATTCTTCTCCAGCACCACAGCACAAAGACATCAATTCTCCTTCTGTTCTTCCTAGTCATTGTCCAACTCCGACACATAACAAGTGATTGCATAGATCATAGCTTGTATCAGACACACCTTAGTTTCCGAATGACACCATTGCTCTTCAGTACCCTGGAGAGGTCCCTAAAAGCAGACTTTCCAATCACAATACATCTTTTAATTTCCTGGCTGCTGGTGTCAAGAGTGTTGACTGTGGAGCCAAGCAAACTAAAGCTGTGAACAATCTCTTCACCATCTGTCCTGATGCTGCCAATTGGTCCAGTGAAAAGAATCTTTATCTTCTTGATGTTGAGCCTCAATCCATATTGAAGGCTGTAGCACTTCAGGTCCTCCTCAGTTTCAGCAAGCAGGGTTGTGTCATCTGAATAACACAGATGGTTGATGGATCTTCCACCAATCCTGATGTCACACTTCTACTCATAGAGCCCAGCCTCACGGATAATCTGTTCAGCACAAAGATCGAAAAGATATGAAGATAGGCACATCCCTGGCATACACACTTCCCAATTTTGAACCACGCAGTGTTTCCTTGCTCTGTTCTGACAATCGTCTCTTGGTCCAAGTATAGGTTTCACGTTAGAACTGTCAAGTATTCTTGAATTCCCATTCTTCTTAGAGTCAGCCACAGTTTGTTTTGATGCAGACAGTTAAACGCCTTTGCATAATCAATAAAACAAGACAGACATTCCTCTTATATTCCCTGCTTTTAGATAAGATTCGTCTAACATTAGCTACAATATTCCTTGTATCACAACCCCTTCTAAACCCAGCCTTGACTTCTGGCAGTTCTCTGCTGATGTGCTGTTCCAGTCATTTTTGGATAATTTTCAGCAGAATCTTGCTTGCATGTAAAATCAATGATATTGTTCTATAATTTCCACACTCTGTTGGGTCACCCTTATTTGGAATGGGAACAAATATAGATCTCTTCCAGTCAGTTGGCCAAATGGTTGTTCTCCAGATGTCTTGGCACAACTTGGTGAACACATCCAGGGCAGCATCTGTTAGTGTCTTAAGACACACTGGTCACAGAGTAAGAAATTGTCAGCAGTTGATGTGTTTGGAATCCCAGAAGCCCAGAAAGCTTCAGATATAAGCTATCAGATCAAGGGCTGGATAATGGGAGATAGACATTGAAGGGAGTGGGTAGGAGTGGGTGGGGAACCTAGTGGATGGTGGATCAGGGAACTAAGTCGGTCAAGACATTTGTATCAAGGGCAGGGACAACACTGAAACTAATGGTTAATTCCACAATTATGGATATATCTTCCACTTTTTTCTGTAAAATGCTCGTCTGTAAGATATTTCTCTGAATCTGAGCATTCAGATTCAGACAAACTAGGAAGAAGGATTGGCCATCCACTTCCAAAATAGCAGGCCTCTGAAAACCCTATGTACAACCCTATGTATGTATGTATGTGCATTGAGGAATCTAAAAAAAAAGAGTATAAAGAAAACACTCTGTTTTCAAAGGTATTTAGAAAACATACCTAGGAGTAAGTTTGCCATAGGAAGTAAAGAACTTTTACACTGAAAAAACAAAATAAACGTGTTAAAAACAAACAACAATACAAAACAACTCAATAAATGGAAATACTATCTGAGCTCATAGAATAATGTTCTCCTTCCTTGACTGAATGTTGGTAGGGTGTCCTTACTACCTAAAGAATCTGTACATTAGCTAAAATATCAGCCAATGCATCAACAGATAAGTTCTTATTATTGTTACGAACTCTTTGAGTGATAGGCGAGATGACTTCTTCCAATTAGAAAGTAACTTGGGAAAGAAGATATTCCCCAAGGAAAGAGTCACCTATTAAAGAAGACAATTTGTTTGAGAGTAATATATGTTTTAGAAAGACATCTAGGCTCTGTTTCAATAAAAGTGAATTATTTAACTATTTGAAAAGAAGTTTGTTATTTTATCACTAATTTTATCTCTGCCATCTATGAAGGTAAGCTTAAACTTCACCTTAAACTTCTCTAAACAACTTACTTCTATGAATACCGTGTTTATTTTCATGTGTCTATTTCCATTTTAATTCTAAGGTGAGAACATTGAAGTTTTTGAGTAGAATTTTTTGCTGCTGCTTCCTATTTTTGATAGTTCTCAGAAATATTTCATTTTTCTTATTTTCATGAGTATAAGATGAAATGAGAACTAAGTCAGTAATTTAATGGACAAAAATATCAAAATTTTTCCATCTTCATTTTTAATTTAATTATCACAAAAGCTGCCGTATGTGAGATAAGAACGTAAGTTTTCAACTTATGTTAAATATATGGAAGATATTGCATAAAAACTCAAATCTCGCCTATAGTAATTTGGAATAAAACAGAATGAAACACTGCTCAATCCTTACAACTCTTGCTATGTTTAAACCCATCATTATTATCAATGTGCCCATGGATCACACTAAGGACTGTCATCTTTTAATTACTCCTCTGCATATATGTGTACACATACATATATACATCTATTATATATGTCATTATACATGGAAGCTCTGGTGGTATAGTGGTAAGAATCTGCACTATAATCCCAAAGGCATATAGTTAGAATCCACCAGATGCTCCCTTTTTAGATACCTCTAAAAACCTGCTGAAGTGTAAGGTATGGATTGGTTCCAACCTGCTGGTACTCAACACCACCATAGATGAATGATAGATGGATAGATAGAGTCACCCAGACAGACAGAGGGACAGGTAGCTTTAGTAAATAAACTATCAGACCCAACAAGAAGATCAGAAAAAATATAAAAATAAGCATACTATGTCTTAAGAAAAAGAGAGTTGCTGGTATATTTCTATACTAATATTCATTCTGAGCCGTAAAATTAGTTGCACGTAAAGATTCTTGAAAGTTATCTAGAATTTGAGTAATTATGCATTTATTTTTTTTACTTTAAAGTGGTTTTATGTTGAGAAGAATTTAAATATTCAGAATATTATTTGGCCACTTTATTAAAAAAACAAACAATTGAGGCCAAGAAATATTTTTTTTTTTTCAAGAAATATTTTTTGAAGTATCCTTACAAACAATAGATGTAAAGTGCAGATTCAGTTTGCAAATTCAGTTGCAGTTTCCTCATTGTGTCTTCATGCCTGAGTTGCAGGTTTAAAGGGAGACGAGAGATGACTTAATATGAGCATCCGGAAACATTAGGGTATGCAATTTTCAAGTACGATCCAAGTTCATAACATTAGTGGTAATCATGTTATCATATCTTTAGAATAAAAACAACCACCTATCATGGTGTATTTATATATCTAATCTATATCTATCTATCTCTATATATCTCTCTCTATCTCTATATCATATTGTAAAACAAAAAAAATATTTTAAACACAGTAAGAAAACCTTGAATTTCTATTAATTGTGCTCAAATGTTCAAGACTACAGCAGATACCTGGCAGATTATTTATTTGGGCAATTCAATTGGAATATGATATTTCAAAACAAAATTTTGACACAGCAAAGAAAGCATACCAAATAAAGAAATGATGCCATTTTTATCACTGAACATCATTTTATATTTTCAGGTTTTTATAAATAACAATTTTTTAAAAATTTAAAGTTTAAGCATCATCCCTATTAACAAGAGTATGTTAAGGTATCTTTAAAGTAAATTAGAAAAAAAAATATCACAAAGGAACTGTTTCTTATGGACTGAGATGTTAGGAGAAAAACACAGAAGTACTATTTTGAAAATACACTTGACTATCATTAACAACAACTCCTATTTGTTCTCATGTGGAATTAAATTATAAGGAAAACTGTTGTTTAGTAAGTGAATGTATAGAAGCCACCAAATGAGAAGTAATTGATAATTTTGGTTTAATCATTCTTACAGATGAAACACAAAGTAAAGCAAACACAAGACAATGTCTCTACAGTGAACCAGTTTGTACTCCTGGGATTTTCTGACCTCAAAGATCTCCAGAGCTTTTTGTTTGGAGTGTTTCTCTTCATTTACATGATTATTATATCTGGAAATAGCCTCATCATAATATTAATCAGATTTGATCCTGCATTACAAAAACCCATGTATTTTTTCCTGGCAAATTTTTCCTTTCTGGAAATCTGTTATGTATCTGTTATCCTTCCCAGGATGCTGATGAATCTTTGGAGTCAGGATAGAAGTATTTCTTTGATGGCATGTGCCACTCAAATGTGTTTTTTCCTTGTGCTGGCAGCCACTGAATGTTTCCTCCTGGCGGTGATGGCCTGTGACCGCTATGTGGCCATTTGTAACCCTCTGCACTATCCTCTAGTCATGAACCAAAAAATATGTGTCCAGCTGGCAGTGGGATCTTGGATCGTTGGAATGCCCATCCAGATAGGAGAAACAGTTCAGATTTTCTCTCTGCATTTTTGTAATTCTAGCCAAATTAATCACTTCTTCTGTGACATACCTCCTATTCTCAAACTGGCCTGTGGGGACACTTCTCTTCATGAGATCATTGTCTATGTGGTAGCTATGCTGATTGCCGCAATACCATTTATGTGGATTCTTGCCTCCTACAGCAAAATTATTTCCACCATCCTGAAGTTGCCAACAGCCTCAGGAAGAGCTAAAGCCTTCTCCACATGTTCCTCTCACCTTCTGGTCGTAGTTTTGTTTTTTGGATCTGCCACGATCACCTACTTCAGACCCAAGTCCAATCATTCTGCTGGATCAGACAAGCTCCTCTCCCTTTTTTACACCATTGTGACGCCTATGTTTAATCCCATGATATACAGCCTCAGAAACAAGGATGTTATTGCTGCACTGAGAAAATTATTCCTTAAAAGGTAGTATGATGAAGAAGAGATAAGTTAAATGGTCACAAGCAGGAGAATGTGATACACACCCACAAGGAGAAAGGAAGTCAGAATACACAGCACGACACAAATGAAAGTTGAAAAAACTTCATGCTAAATGAAATATGTGAGTTATGTGAGGACAGTTGATTGATAATCTCTGTTATGTGAAATAAGCAGATGTCTAGAAATCAAGATTCTTAAAGATTAAGGAGATGCGTAGGAAGGGAGGTTAGTTTTTGTCTCAGAGACATTAAGTTGGTATTAATACCAGCAATTGGGTTAATAAATATGCAAAACAGTGTTTTCAGTGACAGTGGATTATACATGCAGAAATTGTGAATGCTTTGTTGTGTTATCTCACTACATTGTAAAAACTGCTATTATGAGTTTATTTTTAATAGGTAACTGGACTATTAGTTTTAGTATATGTTGCATACTATGAGAGAAGCATTTCAATCTCTATTCCCCTTGCTGACTAGCTTGAAGTTTATGATGCTCAGGTAAATAGCTGAAAAATTGAGCTATATTTAATAGTATATACCTAAATAACAACCTTGTTATGTACTTATGGAGGACCTGAAGCACATACTTGCTGTATAAGATCAAGGACTGTAGCCTTCAATATGGACTGAAGCTCAGATATACCAATTTTTTTCTCCCAGTCTGTAGATTACCTCTTCACCTTGTGTTTAAAATGCTTACACAAAAATCATTTAACAATCTGAAAAGGAAAGTAAGGCATGAATTATTTGCCAAGCCATTTAAAAGAAGGAGGGACTGGAGAGCATTATGCTGAGTGAACTAACTCAGACCCACAGGACAAATATTGTATAAAACCACCATTATTGTAGTATGAACATAAGGATCCAAGAAGGGTGGGAAAGGGTGGGAACAGAGGGATGAGGATGTGCAGGAGGAAGGGGGACTAATCATGAGGTTGTACAACTTGATGAGGGCGGGATGAAAGAAATTGAAAGAATTTGCTCTTAAAAACAATGTGTTCAAATTTTGTAAATAAACTAGAATAAAATTTTTAAAAAATAGAATACCTAGGAACAAAATTTACCTAAGGAAGTGGAAGGATTTTTCTATACTGAAGGCTATAAAATATTACAAAAAGGGAAGGATAATCTATGCTCATGGATGGAAAAACTCAGAGCTCTGGTAGCCTAATGGCAGGAAGCAGCCCTGCAATTCTGAAGACACATGGCTGGAGGCCACCAGCTGCTCCAAGGGAGAAGGAAGTCTCCTACTGTGTGATTAACTGCTTCTGAAAAGCCCTGGGAGGGTCAGTTATGGGTGGGTTCCAACTCAAAGGTACTCAACAATAACAACAACAAAACAGGTGTCTATACCTAAAGAAATACATAGAGTCAACAGAATCTCCACAAATACATTGAAAGATGTATTTTGATTATTTTTCTCTTACTCCTTGAATTACATACAAAATTGTGTTGTGTTGTTTTGCACTGTTGAGTTGCAATAAACTATTAGCTGACCTTACAGTGGATTTTCGAGTGAATTGCACTGAGGAGATAGAACATCTTTCTTCCACAGAGGAGTTGGTTGGTTCCAATCTTTCACTTCTGAGATTGCAGTGAAAGGTCTTACCACTAGGCCACCAGAGTTGTCTTAGAAGACAAAATTGTTCCGTTCAAGTAGAAAGTAAATTAGGAACAGGGTTGTTCTCTTGAGTCAAGACTATTTTCTATTTAAAGACAACTCTTTATTCTAATTAATAGAATATCTTTTAAAAGGTGTCTAACTTCTGTCTCCATGGAATTAAAGTAAGAAACTATTACAAACCCTTCTATGTCACTTTCTATTTATGTAGCCCTGTAAAGATAACTAGTCAAACAAGTAAAGTGAAATAATATTGCCCAATATAATTTTTTATACATATTTGAAGCTTTAAGCTTCAATCAGCAAAAAGCATGTACTATTAGAAAACTAAAAAAAGATTCTTTAAAAAATACTTCTTAGTTTCAAACACTCTTCTTACAGTCATTGTAAGCTTCCTCTTTTCATAACTAGAAAATCAAATAAGAACAAAAAGTGAAAAACATTTAAGATATGAACCATATATCAAAAAGCTTATTGTCTTCAACATTCTAATCATTATTAAAACCTAACATGTATGGATACTTTAATATGTGCCTTGCATGAATTGAAGTTTTAAGAATGCATTAAATCAACAACAAAAAAAGAATGCATTAAATCTGTAATTCTAACTCATATTTATATATTGTTGTTAAGGGTCATAGAATCTTAGAAGACACATAGCGGGTTTATGAATGAAATTCTTGAACACAAATCTTTCATCTTTCTCCAAGTTCACAGAGTTTAGAGACACAAGCCTTTTTTGGTGTTTGGGTTTTTTGGGTTTTTTTTTAAGTGGATGCCACTCCTGCTTCCAAGCCAGTTTTATTTGGGAGATCCACATAAATCAGGTCTGAGGGCCCAAAAGCCTTTTTAAAGGGAAGGCAAAGTCCTATCATGTTTACACCCTATTGGGAGCAAGAGCCACACCCTAATCTCAATCCCAAACCAGAAAACACACCTCCGCAGAATCTACAGTTCCACTCATCTTTTCAGCCTGGAAATAGCCACAGACTGGCAGCCAAAAAGCCTTTTTAAAGGCATGGCAAATCACGTATAAATAAGAATACATGTATAATTGATATATAATTTGTTGTTGTTAAGTGCCGTCAAGTCTCAGGCAACTCATAGCAACTCTATGAAGGAGAGTCCTCAATGCTTGTGTGTCTTTCATCCTCCCTCAAGGGTCATAGGGTTTCCAGAGACAAGCTATTACAGAAGCGGACGCCACTCCTGCTTCCAAATACACACACACACACACACACACACACACACACACGAAAAATAGAAATTCCAGCATGTGCATCTAATTATTTTCTTTTTGAGTTGTTTAAATAATACTTCTAAAAATTTGGAGAAAAAGATAGAATTGCCAATGATTTCTTACATCCACAACAAAACAAGTTTACTTGCATCCACAACCACCGTCCATAGTAGCAACAGTTAAAAAAATCAAATATGTGTTGCAGTGGGCAAATCTGTTGCTGAGAGCAAGAATGTCACTTTATAGACTAAAGCACCTCGAGCCATGGGGAGTCAAGCCATGGAATTGCCAATTGCTTTATAAGCATTGAAAGCTGAAGAATAACGACTGAAGGAGAATTGATGCCTCTGAATCGTGGTCTCCTTGAAGAAGACTGAATATTTTATGGACTGCCTGGAGAATAGATAAATGTATCTTAGAAGAAGTGCAATCAGAGTCCTCCTTTGAAGCTAGAATGGTGAGAGTTTGTCTCACATAGTTTTGATATGTTGTCAGGCATGACCGCCAGTCCTTGCAAAGTTATCAAAGGAGAGGGAGAGCTCAAGGAGATGAGTTGATGCAGGGACTATGGTAATAGAGGAGAGTTCAGCAGGATCTTGCAGGGTTCATTTAGTTGTACGGAAGGTTGTTGCTAGGAGCTTGGGCGAATTTGATGACACCTAACAATAAGTTTTTCAGAAATCAAGTAAAATTAGTCTAATTTTGTCTATCTTACCTTCAAAGTGCCTTTATATTGAGATTGATTTTTTAAGATTCATAACATTATTTCTCCATTTTATGGAAATGGAACATATTAAGGAAAAAAATTGAAATTTTCAATAAAATAGAGCACCAGATTTGGGTTTGAAATTTTGCACTTGGATTTTTCCTTTTATCTGTTTTTTTCATTTTATTTTAAGGTTTCTTTGCAAATTCTTCACTGCTTGATCAGTGGGGTTTAACGTTGAGAGAATATCTAAGCCTAACAAAATAATTTTTTTAAAAGGTCAGACACAATTATGAGAATACATTCCTGAGGACAAGAGTCACATTGTGATACATGACGCATGATGGTAAAGAAAGTTCAGTAAATAATTGTATTCTCTCTCATGCATTTCGGCTCTAGATTGAATGCAACCAATGAATAAAGTACAGTTTCTTATTTTGTAGAAGAGTGAAGTGAAAGGAAGTATGGTTTGTGAAGTCTCTTAGAACTGAAATCATATTTTAGTAACATAATCTGCCAGCTGCTACAAAGAACAAGGATAGGCAATCTCCTTGTGTAATTAGAGAACCAACTGCTTCTGAGAACCCACTGTGGGGGTAGGGGGGTTTAACCTATGGGTCAGTTCTGACTCAATGGTACACCATCACAACAACAATGTGTTAAACACTCCTTTCTGACCATCCTTCATGTTTAGTTGTTGGATCTTTTGTATTCAGGACAATCTGATTTTTTTTAAATATTTTAATTTATTTATTTTTCATTTCAATGAACATCTACAGAGATTTTGGAATTCCATTCATTCATGTGACAATCTGATTTTTATTGGAAAAATTGTGTCCCATACTGATCGTAGAAATGCCTTCAGTGATTATTATTATTTAGAACAGAGTTGATGCTATAGAGTTGGGTTGTGAGCCTTTCTTTTATTCATAGAAAATGCACAGGATTTCCAAATTGAACTTGGAACATTGCTATTGTATCCATTGTGTCTACTCCAGGAGACAATGTGAATTTATATATTTTTATCATGGTTAAGTGCAGCCAAATAGGTTCCAACTCACAGATGGCCTATGGTCAACAGAATGAAATACATCCTAGCATGACATTATTCTCACAATCATTGGTATATGTTTATAGGTGAGTCTCCTTTTTGCAAAGTGTTACTTTCAAGTGATAAGTCTCTGAGTAGTACAGTCATGCTCTAGAATACTAGTCAGTAGTTCGGCAGTTGGAATTCACTGTGAAATTGTCTGGGAATATAGTCTTAGAAACCCAGTGGAAGAATTACGCTCTCTACAAATTGAGTTTGCGTAAGTTTGAAAGGCCTCAAAGGAAATGAAAACAGTCTGTATTGACATTCAAACTCATTAACAAATAATATATATGTTATCTAGCACTATTTAAAATAGTGACTTTGTATCTCTCAACCTAGATCATTAGCTTACCACACAATTCAACATTTTTATATGTACTGTGTATAGTACTTTGCTCAATAAAATATGGTTGCCTAATACTCATATCTGAAGCTTCATCTAACATACTTTGGACATGTTGCAAGGCAGGATCAGTCATTGGAAAGGGACTTCATTCGTGGGAGGGTGGAGAGACAGTGCAGGAGAGGAAGACCCTCGGTGAGGTGGATTGATTCAGTAGCTGGGGTAATGAGGGTAAGTGTGTCAGAGACAATAAGATTGACACAGGATAGAGCAGGGTTTAGGGCTGTTGTACATAGGGTTGCTATGAGTTGCAGGCTTCTCGATGGCACATAACAGCAACAACAAAGCTAATATAATTCAATTTCATAACTTCTAAGACTTCTTAATCACATTTTTTGAGTCTTTATAATAACGTACAGGTGATAATAATGATCTCCTGCCCTAGATCTGGCTTGTTTCCCACCATCATTAATGTAAGCTAGGCAATCACGACACCACCACCCCATCCCACCCCCTGCCTAATCATTAATATCCCATGCAAGTAAGATTCTGCTGAAAATTATGCAAAAAAACTGGAACAGCACATCAACAGAAGTTTAGGCTGAGTTTTGAAGAATCCATAGTACTAGGGATATTATATCTAATGCTAGATGGATCTTGGCTGAAAGCAGTACCAGAGCAGTACTAGTACCAAACACCAAATGTTTGTGTTTCGTTGATTATGCAGGCACTTAACTGTGTGTGTGGATCATAACAAACTGTGGCTGACTCTGAGAAGAATGGGAATCCGAGAACACTTGATTGTGCTTATGAGAAACCTATACTTGGACCAGAAGGCAGTTGTCAGAATGGAGCAAGGAAATATTACGTGGTTTAAATTGGTGAGGATGTACAGCAGGGATGCATCCAATCTCCAAACCTTTGTAACCTGTATGCAGAGCAGAATATCCGGGAGGCTGGGCTCTATGAGGAGAAATGTGGCACTAGGATTGGAGGAAGACTCATCAACAATTTGTGTTACACAGATGATACAGCCATGTTTGCTAAAACTGAGGAGGACCTGAAACACTTGCTGCAGAAGGTCAAGGACTGCAGCCTTCAGTATAGATTGAAGCTCAACATCAAGAAAACAAAGATTCTCACCACACAGCCAATTGACAGCATCATGATAGATAATGAAGAGACTGAGATTGTTAACAGCTTCAGTTTGCTTGGCTCCACAATCAACATTCTTGGTACAACAGCCAAGAAATTAAAAAGCATATTGCACTGGGAAAGTTGTCTGTGAGAGACATCTCCAGAGTACTGAAGAGCAACAATATCAGTCTGAAGACTAAGGTGTGTCTGATTCAGATCATGCTCTTTGCTGTTGCTTGCTATGTGTCAGCAAACTGGACAATGACTAGGGATGACAGAAGGAGAATTGATGCCTTTGAGCTTTGTGGTTGGAGAAGACTATTGGATATACCATGGATAGCTAAGAGTACAAACAAGTTCATCCTAGAGAGGGTGAAACCAGGCTGCTCCTTGAAGGCAAAGATTCTGAAGCTGTGTCTGACATATTTTGGGCATGTTTCAAGGTGGG
>NW_006400139.1:886985-888585 GCF_000299155.1 Elephantulus edwardii | reverse complement strand
TTCCTGGGGCTTTATTTTTGCCAAGTCCTTCAGAGTCACCTGCACATCCTCCTTCATCCCATTTCCTCTTTTTTATATGTTGTTTCTTGAAATTCTTTTGTGTTAGCAATTTTTTTTTTTTGGCACAATGATTCTGTATACTCCTTCTATCTTCTTTTAATGCATTCTGAATTATTCAATATTCTGCCTATAGCATCCTTAAGCATTGCAGCTCATGGCTTGACTTTATTCTTCAGTTCCTTCAGCTTAGAAATGCTGAGAGAGTTCAGCCCTTTTGATTTTCTTACTCCAGCTCCCTGCACATGGATGTGGTGAGATAGAAACTCTCATACACTGTTGGTGGGATTGTAAAATGGTAAAACTACTCTGGAAGGCAATTTGTGTTTCCTCAAAAGAGCTGAACATAGAAATTCCGTATGACCAAGCTATTCCACTGCTTGGAATATAACTCAAGAAAATTAGAGCTAAGACACAAACAGAGGATTGTACACCAGTGTTCACAGCAACGTTATTCACCATCTCAATAACATGGAAAGAGCCCAAATGTCCAACCAGAATCAAATGGATGGAGAAATTATACATTCACATGATGGAATACTATGCAGCATGCAGGAGCAATGATTTTGAAAATCACTGTCTAACTTGGGAAGGAAGGAAGAGCATTATTGTAAGTGAACTAACTCAGCCCCATCAGGAAAAATACTGTATAAGACCATTATTGTAGATATAGAAACTAGTAAAATGTGTATGAGGATCCAAGGGGGTGAGAATGAGAGCAGAGGGGTGAGGACAGACAGTGCGTTAATCGTTGTGTGTACAATTTGATGGGTAAATGGAGGAGTGAGTAAAGGAAATGGGAAAGATCCGGTGTGAAAAACAATGTATAAGAACATTGTAATTAAACCAGTATAAAATAAAAATATTTAAAAAAAATCAAAATCTTTCATTGAGTTTTTAAGGGTATTATCTTGTGTAAGCACATTTCCAGATCTATTTTCTAGAGCACTCCATGACAAATTCACATTCCAAACTTTTGTTTATTTTAGTTTTTAACTGCCTCCACCTCCTAGGAACCTTTCAGCGGAAGTGTGTAATGAGGACATATACCTAATATTTCTTCCCATTCCAAAGAAAGGTGACCCTACAGAGTGTAGAAATTATTGAACATCATCATTGATTTCACATGCAAGATTCTGCTGAAAATGATCAGAAAATGACTGGAACAGCACATCAACAGAGAACTGCCAGAAGTGCAGGCTGGGTTTAGAAGAGGCCATGGTAACAGGAATATTGCAGCTAACGTTAGATGGATCTTGGATGAAAACGGAGAGTACCAGAGGAATGCCTATCTGTGTTTTGTTGACTATACAAAGGTGTTTGACTGTATGGATCACAATTTTGTCTCATATATTTTGGGCGTATTATTAAGAGACTTTATTTCTTGGAGAAGGGCATCATGCTTGGAAAGGTCAAGGTTGATGAAAGAGAGAAAGACCCTCAACCAGCTAAATTGACACACTGACTGTAGCAATGGTCTCAAGTATGTCAGAACTGATAAGGATGGAACAATATAGGACATGGTTTAGAACTGTTGTCCATA
>NW_006400139.1:850197-885905 GCF_000299155.1 Elephantulus edwardii | reverse complement strand
GTCAAATGCCTTTGCGTAATCAATGAAGCACAGATAGACATTCTTCTGGTATTCTCTGCTTTCAGCTAAGATCCATCTAACATCAGCTACACTATCCCTAGTACCACGACCCCTTCTAAACCCAGCCTGGACTTCTGGCAGTTTTCTGCTGATTAGAAAAATTATCAGTGTACATCAAGAAAGACCTGAAACAATGGCTTGAGCATATCAGTGATTGTGAAGATGACCAGGAAGGGTGAGATTGCTCATAGGGTAAATATGAAGTGTGATCGATTCAACATCAAATAATGACAAGAAGTAAATGCAATTGACTCTATTATCTTTCTTTGTAACGTAAATGATCATTTACTTCTTATTGTCATTATGCCTTCAGGTTGTGGTGCTGGAGAAGAGCCTTGAACATACCATGGATTGCCAAGAAAACAAATAGGTCTGTCTTGGAGAGGGTGAAACCAAGTTTCACCTTGGAGGCAAGGATTTTGAAGCTCTGTCTCACATCCTGGCATGTAGCCAGGAAGAAACAATCTTTGGAGAAGGACATCATTCTCGGAAGAGTAGAAGGATAGCACAGGAGAGAAAGACCCCAGATGAGATGGATTGAGACAGTATCTGGGACAATGAGGGGTGGTGTGTCACAATTAGTGAGACTGGCTCAGGGCAGGGAAGGGTTCAGAGTTGTTGTACATAGGGTCATATATACAACTACCTTTGTTATAAGACTCAATGTTGTGAAGAGATCAGTGTTACCTAAAGCAATCTATAGATTTATAGAGAACACAATACAAGTTCAGCAAGCAAGTTTTGCTTTTGTAAGAATTTCTTGAGTGACAGGGAAAATGATTTCGTTAAATGAGAAGGTAACCTGGGAAAACAGTTAACCCCCAGGGCATTGGCCATTTTCTATTTTAAAAGTGTCATTTGTTCTGAAAGGATAAAGCATTTTATCCTTAAAAATTTATAAATATCATTTGTTACCCTCTCAATAAAAACAAATTACTTAACTATTGCAAATAGTACATTCATCATTATCTGGCTTCTCTATCAATAAAGCTAATCATGGAATTTATCATAATCAACCAGGTAAGAGTGAACTATTTCTATGTAGTATAAAATTTAGTTTTTTGTATATCTTTGTTTTAAATATCAGCAGATAGAATTAAATTCTAGAAAAAGGAAAGTTCTGTCCCTCTCAATTTCCAAGATTGTTCATAGGACTATTGTACTTTTCTTCTATCCATTATTTTAAAATAAAATGTAAACAAATCATGAGTCACTTAAAAGTAAAATGTGCCACCATCAAAGTTTATCATCTCCATCATTATCATTTCACATCATTCTAATTTTAATAGTTATGGGTTTATGTCATACTTGAAGCATGTGTTTTAAGTTTTTACAAGTATTATATCTGTGAATCCTAGCTTCTCAAACTCAGTATAGACAAATTGAGGCAAAAACAAAGAAGCAATGATTGCATAGACTTACACTAGCACATTCTTGGTTTCACTTTAAGGTTTGCATTTTCTTATTAAATACTTTTTTCTACCTTAGTTTCAGGTTTCTTTTCCAACATAGTGCTTGCTTAGTGGAGGCTAATGCAGAGATGGAGTCAAAGATTGAGAGAAGAGTTATAGAAAGATCAAATGTTATACAGGACAGAGTTTTCAAGAAAAGTATTCAGTCAAGTTAAGTGTGAGTACAAGATATATGATGTTAAAGAAAATTCAATAGTTTTGGTAACTTTCCATGCACTAGGCTCTAGATGGAATTAAAGAGGCAAATTTAATCATGTTGTGGAAGAAGATATGGATCATGTAATCTAATTAAAAACATATCTTGGTTATATTACATGTTAGACACTAGCTTTTGACCATATGAGATTTCATCACTCCACTATTAATATTCCTTTCATTCAAATTTTCACTGCATGAAATGTGTCAGAAGATGATCGTGGAAAAACTTTAGTGCGTTCATATTTAGTCTGGAATATGGTAGATGTCAGTGTAAGAGAGAAGAACACTCACGAAGCTAGAGTGACACAGTGACTGTAACACTGATCTCAAGTGTGTTGGAGATAGTGAGGATGGCGCAGAGTAGAGGAAGGTTCAGAGCCATCATTGTTCGCAGGGTCACTCTGAGTTGTAGTTGACTGGACGGCACAGAACAAAGAAATGTTTATTCACCTTTCTTTCCCCACAAAAAAACCTACTCTTGTTTTTACATGCTATCGAGTAGAATACAACTCAGAATGATCCTATGAATGACAAATCAGAACTTTCCCCTAAACGGAACCATTCTCACAATCTCTTCCATAACTCAGGTCCATTGTTACCATCATGTCAATCCAGTTTGTAGAGAATCTTCATTTCCTCTGACTGTTAATCTTTTCCAGGATGATGCCTTTTGGCAAAACTGACTCCTAACAATTTGCCATCTTTGAGATTGTTGTTAGGTGCAATGTAGTAATTTATAAGTCATAGAGGCCCCATCTTCAACAGAACAAAACTCTTTCATCCCTTGTACAAGTTTCACAATTATTACTGTATAGTGATAGAAGAGTTACTTCTTTTATTTAATTTTTTTTTTTTAACCAGGAGTTAATCTTTAGTGAAATGCCTGAGAAAAGTAAATAGGTTCTTACTGGAGTACAGCTAACATGTGAGAGATGGAGTTCACTTTGAAGTGTCTCAAAAGATAGGACTGGAGATGTCCAACCCGTTTAAAAAATCCATGTAGTAACTCTCTTCTGAAGAAACTGATTAAAAGTTTGAATGTACTTAATGGCAACTAAGAACTCAAATAACAAAAAGGTGTATTTAATTTCAAATTAATACTTATAAAATGTGGAAGTTACTTAGCAGTATATTACCAGCAATGGAAGTGTAAGTTCTGTAAGAGTAAACAAAATGAGTATAATTCTTTAATATATTTACACAAAGGAAAATAAAAGAAAACCTTTTCATTCTTGTCTTTATAAAGATCCTTTACAATGATGAAACAAAGCCAAATTTTGGTTAAATACCTGCAATTTGTCTTAAAGATTCAATACATTTGTTTTACTTATGTAATCCGCCACAGAAGTGAAAAAGCCGTTACATTTGGCTTTTGTTATTGTTGTATTGTTATTTGTTATTAGGTGTTGTTAATTGAGTACAACTCATAATGACCTTATGAACAGTAGCACTGAACCCTGTCCCATCCTATGCCATCTTCTAACACACTTGAGCCCATATCTGTGTTCATTGTGTCAATCCATCTTGTTAGGTGCCTTCTTCTCTTTTTCTGACCCTCCACCTTTCCAAGCATGATGTCCCTTTCTAAGGAAAAGCCTTTCTAGCAACATGCCCAAAGCATGTGAGATGAAGTTTCTTCATCCTTTTCTCCAAGAAGCATTGTGCTTCACTTTTTCTAAGACTTACTTCTCTGTTCTTTTGATAGTTTTCAGTTATCTTCTCCTCTACCCCAACTCAAAGGCATAGATTCTTCTGTCATCCTTATTTGTTGTTCTGATTGAAGTTATATAGGTATCAGTAAATCACCTGTTTTAGTAAAATAACATTTTTGTTTATGGTGAGAAAAATTTATTACATTTAGAATTAGCCCGCTGGACTCAGTTTAGATGATCCCAGTTTTGTTGGCAACATCCAAAGCATCATAATCAGGAGCAAGTCGAACATAGGCCTTCTTCTCTCCATCAGGCCTAATCAAAGTGTTGACCTTGGCCACATCAATGTCATAGAGCTTCTCTACAGCTTGCTAAATTGGTGCTTGCTGGCCTTGACATCCACAATGAACACAAGTGTGTTGTTATCTTCTATCTTCTTCATGGCTGACTCAGTGGTCAGGGGAAATTTGATGATGGCATAGTGGTCAAGCTTGTTTCTCCTGGGAGCGCTCTTCCGGGGGTATTTGGGCTGCCGTCAGAGTCTCAGCTTCTTAGGCCGCCGGAACATGGGTGACGTGCGGATCTTCTTTTTTTTTGGCTGTGGTTGCCCTTCAGGACGCCTTCTTGGCCTTCAATGCCTTTGCTTTGGCTTCAGTTTTGGGAAGGGCAGGGGCTTCCTTCTTCGCTTTCAGCGCCATCTTCATAGAAAGCTAAAATGACAACATTTTAAGAAAATGTTTTTTAACTCTATGAGATTATAATGCATGCAAAAAGGTAAGAAAATTTCATAGTAAAGAGTTGACAGCATAGTATAACACATTAAAGAGTGATAACATGCAGTGGTACGAGAGAGAACACTGGCCAGCACAAATGAGGTCAGCAGAAAGAAGGCAATTCATGAGGATGTGGACAAATGAGAAAAATATCTTTGATGGATTGTATGTAATCTCCATATTACGGGAAAGGTGTATATGAACAAGAAAATAATAAATATTCTTTTCAAAATTAATTTCTTGAACATAAAGGGTAGACTTTGATTCTAACTTATTCCTAAACACATATGTAAATAAAAATTACCACTTCTAATTTCAAAGACCCTATGTTAAAATTTAGAAATAGATTAAAAATTAAACATTAGCCTGTAAAATTTTCTAATTAACTCATTATCATGTTTTAGAATGAAATGTCTTCATGTATATATGAAAATCATTTCTGAAATATTAAATTAATAATCTAATAACTAAAAGTTTTGAAACTATGATATATGACTTAAAGGATATACAATTGTAAATTTTTTGAATGAAATTGATACATTTGTAAAAATAATTGAGAGAATAAAAGCAAAATCATGCCAAATACAAAAATAATTACTTTCATTGAAAATAATTTTAGTCTTGCACTCTTAAATTTATGATAGAAAAGTTAAAATTCAGAAATCTCATTCTCAGAAAAAGGAAAGTCTTAAACTGTTTTAAATAATTTTATTGATCTGTATATCTTCAAAATATATCTGACAACCATGTAAGAGATATTGTTATATATGAGATGATTTGTTCTTATAAGGAATGAAAAAATTAAAGGTATATGATTTTTATCTTATAAGTGAGAGTACAAAAATTGCTAAAATGGAAATAATTTCTGTTTATGATTACATCATCCATGAAGAAGAAAGCGGAAGGCAATGTCTCTACAGTGAAACCATTTGTATTGCTGGGATTTTCTGACCTTTCAAATCTCCAGGGGTTTCTGTTTGGAGTGTTCATCATTATTTACATCATTATTATAATAGGAAATAGCCTTATAATAATATTAACCAGACTTGATCCTGCGTTACATAAACCCATGTATTTTTTCTTGGCAAATTTTTCCCTATTGGAAATATGTTATGTGTCTGTCACTCTCCCCAGGATGTTGGCCAATCTTTGGACTCAGGATAGAAGTATTTCTTTTCTTGAATGTGCCACCCAAATGTACTTCTTCCTTATGCTGGGAGCCACAGAATGTTTCCTCCTGGCGGTGATGGCTTACGACCGCTATGTGGCCATCTGTAACCCTCTGCACTATCCTCTAGTCATGAATCAAAAGATCTGTACCCAGCTAGCACTCGGCTCATGGACCATTGGAATTCCAGTTCAGATGGGACTCACTGCTCAGATTTTCTCTCTAAATTTCTGCAATTCTACTGAAATTAACCACTTCTTCTGTGACACCCTCCCTGTTATTAGACTGGCCTGTGGGGACATTTCTCATCATGAGATGTTTATCTATGTAGAAGCTATGGTGATTGTTGCTGTCCCTTTTGTGTTGATAATCATCTCCTACAGCAAAATCATTTCCACAATTCTGAAGCTACGCACAGTCTCAGAAAAAGCAAAAGGCTTCTCCACTTGTTCTTCTCACCTTCTGGTGGTGATTTTGTTCTTTGGGTCTGCTACCATAGCCTACTTGAGACCTAAATCCAGACATTCTGCCGGAACAGACAAGCTGCTCTCTCTCTTCTACACCATTGTGACTCCGATGTTTAATCCCATGATATACAGTCTCAGAAACAAGGATGTTATGGCTGCACTGAGAAAATTAGTATTTAAAAAGTAGTGTATTGAGATCCAAACAGTTTAATTGTTCATCAATAGATAAATTATATGTAAACACAGTGAAATATTTTTCAGTAATAAAGGAAAACAACCTCTGATACACACCACAACATAGAGGAAAGTTGGAAACTTCATGCTATATAAATTATTTTAGCTGTATAAAGTAAAATATTTTATAATCTTCTTTATTTATATTAGAAATATAAATATAACAAATATTATTCATACTTTTGAGTGGGGATATAAAGTGAAAGGTTTTGTCTAGGAGACAATGAGTTTGTATGAATTGTGTTATAGCTAACTGTAAATTGGTAATGATAGCCATTGTACAAAATGATCAATATGCTCAATGTCAGATAATTATCTAGAAATCATTAAAATGGCAAATGTTTTCTTGTGTTTATTTTACTACATGTTTAAATCCCCCCCCACCCCCCATTATGAGAGGAGTTTTTCAGTTCTCTATATTCACCTGTGGGAAGCTGGAGGAGCACCTACTTCCTAAATAACATGCCTCTGGAAACTCTATGAACTTTGCTAAATGTTGATAGTTGTAGAGGGGCTTCAGGCCTTTTGTTCATAGGGTCACTATGAGTCATGCTCGACTCGAAGGTAATCAAGAACAACAATATTCACTTGAATAACAATTTAATTACTTCAGTTTATATTTTGGGATCCCTACGTCGATGTTTATGGAACTTAAGAATATGAAAAATTTCTTTATCTTAATGGTTTCTCAGCTAAAAAAGAATTGTGTTACCTGAATAATGTAGGTATCATCTTTACCATACTATTTTAGTAAATCCAAGAACAGAATAAATACTATTATATTTTTAAGTTTCAATATCCTTACATGTATTCAGGAGTAATTGCCTCAATTAATTTGTTTTCTAAATCTTCACGCTTATATTTGCTAAAATTGTTCTTTAATTGCACATCACAGACACTAGCCAATACTGAATTTAAATTTGTTGTTCTTGTTGTTGTTATGTGCCTTCAAGTCACCTGCAACTCATAGCGACCCTATGTACAACAGCACTAAAACTTGCGCCAGTGTTTGTTAAATGTATGGCTAAATGAATATGTAATAAACAGACACTGTTATTGATTACATCAAATGTTATGGTGATTGTAGAGATGTAAAGCATAATTTAGAATTGGCATCAAATTTATTAAACTGATCATGCATCCATGTGAGATTTTTTGTTATTGTTAGCTGTTGGTTGTACATTAGCCTGAACTCTAAGTGATCTTTTAACATGTTGCCTCAAGCTTTTAAATTGAGACTGTGCTTAGAAATGCTTAGAAACATGTTTATAGCTGTCATTTTCAGCAATGTGTTAAGTAATGAAAAAAAAGGAATCATCTTTTATTGTAAAATCTTAAAGATTCCTTGTAAATAACAAACCATTTTTTGTACATTTTTATGTCATTGGCTGATTTTCATAAGGAGATAATGACTGCTTTCTTTCCAGTCCAATTTAATTGAGCCAATCCAGTAAAACTTGTTCAGAATCATAGTAGCATTCAACTCTTCTAGACATAGACTAGAAACTTCACATTTACACTGAAAAGCCAAACGACTGAAGAAAAAGGCTAATAGTCCATGATGGTAATATTTCAGTTTAATTTTTAATCTTTGAAGTAAATCTTAATTTTTTTATATTTTGTTATATCTTTTCAAATATATTATTGGCGAATATTATAAATTAATGTATATCTTTTCAAATATATTATTGGTGAATATTATAAATTAATGTGAATATAGTTTGCTTCTAAAATACTTTATAAAACTTACTATATGTTCTTAAGTTTAACTTCAATTTTTTTAGTTTTTTTTAAATTTTACCTTTATCTTTTTTAAATTAATTTCAATGAACATCTACAGAGATTTTGGATTTCCATTCATTCATTGTTGCACTTTTCTCCCTGCCCACACCATACCCACCCCCAGTTTGCTCTTCATTTTGAAAAGCAAAAGAAAAACTCCTTCATTGGTATACAATCCCCACATACACACACACCCCCACCCCGAGTATACTCTGCTCTGCAACCTCATTCCAGACTTTTATGATAATCATAACTTTTACTATCTTTCCCATTCTGCTGTAATATTCAGCTGTAGAATGTGTTGTTATTTATCACCGAGTCAGAACTGACCCATAGCAGATCGATCCTCCAGTGAGTTCGTAGAGGCAGTAATCACAGAGGAAAAGATTGCGCATCCTTCTTCTATGGAGCAGCTTGTGGATTCGAACAACACACCATAGAGATTGAAGTACAGATTGTTACCACTAGGCTACGACTATAGTTTGCAATATGAATTGAATTTCAACATCAAGAAAACGAAGATTCTCACCACTAGACCAATTGGCAGCATTTTGATAGATGAAGAAGAGCTTGTGATTGTAAAAGCAAGGATGTCAGTCGAGAGACTAAGGTATGCTTGATCCAGGCAATGGTCTTCACAGTTACTTGCAATACATCAGAGAGCTGGGCAGTGACTAAGGATGACAGAAGAAGAATTGATATCTTTGAGTTATGGTGCTTGAGAAGAACATTGAACATGCCATGGACTACCAAGAGAACTAACAGGTTTTTCCTGAAGAGGGTGAAATTCAACTGCTAGTTATAGACAGGTTTTTGTAACATCATCTCACATTTTTGAGGCATGTATCTAGGATGAAACAGTCTTTGGAAAAGGTCATGTTTGGATGGTTGGAGGGACAGAGCAGGAGAAGACGACCCTGGATGGGATAGATTTACGCAGTTACTGAGGTAATGAGGGCAGATGTATCAGAGATAGTGAGATAGACTTAGAATGGAGCAGAGTTCAGAGCTCTTGTCCCTAGGGTTGACAGCTATTGTGATTGTCTTGACAACACATAACAACAAACAATAACTGTAAGACAAATCTACTTTCTTTAAACAAACAAGCAAATATTACCAGTGATTTTGCCATTTCTTTTGTTCCTGAGATTATGATGAAACCTAGTTCTCCTTACTAGTCATTTACATTTAGCTCTATCACTCATAGAACAGTTGGACACAAGAGTCTAATCCACACCTGTAGAGAGGGGAACTTGAAGGAATAGAAGGAAATCTATAGGAATTATATTGGCTGAAAATATATAGACAGGTTGTCCCTGCTCTGTCATAACCAGCCCAATTCATCCCACAGGTGGTGAACATCTTTGTGTAGCCAAATTTGTAAAGCGGCTTTTAGCTTTTGTTTCTATTTTGGGTTTTTTTGTTTTTGTTTTATTTGTTTTGTTTTAATCAGAATGAAAGTTTATGTGGAAATGGTACCACAGAAACTTAAAGCCAATCCTGTATGCGTACAATAGCAGCTAAATTAATTCCAGTAAAATTCTTCATATTTCAGAGAATACTTTTAATACTTAAGATAGCTGTCCATAAACTCAAAAGCTGCATTTGTGTAGGATTGGATGCTATGAAAAACAGATCTGAAACTTATCTCATCCTATGCCAACCTTGCAATCTCTGACACACTTGAGCCCATTGCTGCAGTCACTGTGGTCTTCCTCTTCTTTCCAAGTGTGATGTCCTTCTCCAAGGAACAGCCTTTTGTAGCAACGTACCAAAATATACAAGAAGAAACTTCACCATCCTTGCGTCCAAGAAACACTCTGGCTTCACCTCCTCCAATCCTAACTGTCTCATATCATGCTCAAGCACACTGTTGGAGTCATTGTGTCAATTTCGTTTATTGAGGATAATCTGATCTTTCTCAGACCCTCTACTTTCCCCAGAATGATGTCTTTTGCCAAGATCTGACCCCTTCTGGTAACATGGCCAACGAGGAGAGATGAAGTTTCACCATCCTTGTTTCTAAGGAGTATCCTGATTATACTACTTCAAAGACAGATTTATTGGTTTTTTTAGCAGTTTGCAGGATTTTCAGTACTTTTCACTAAAACAACTCAGAAAGTATTATTTCTTCTTTGGTATTCCTTATTTCTCATCAAACTTACAGATGCTTATAAAACAACTGAAAATGCCATTGCTTACATCCAGGACACCTTAAGATTTTAAAGCAACATTGTTTTTCGTTAGCATTTTTGAGAGGTCTTTGATAGCTTACTTTATCCTCAATGAAGCAGGTCTTTACATTTCTTGGCTCTTCTTATAATGCGTATTGATTTTGGATCTAAGTAAAATGAAATCACTGACAACTTTTATAGAGTTAAAAAAATGTTAGGCTGTAAAAGTGCATGTTTATATCTACCATTTATGTATCTGTAGAAATATTACATTATAATGGGAACCAAGATTGCTACTTGTAAATATGCATAATTATATCAAACAAATGGAATGATATAGTTGTCAAGAAAATACTATCATAGGTTCTTGGAGATACAACGTATTCCTTTAGAGGCAAAAGCAAAATGTAGCTGACCCTCTATCAGGTTTTCAGTGGTTAAACATCACAAAATTGATGTCTTTGAATTGTGGTGTTGGTGGGAAGTATTAAATGTCTCATGGACAACAAAAATAGAAACTCCTAGAGAAACCTGCAAAAATGTCTGGTTTAGAGGAAGTGCAGCCAGGAAGCTCCTTAGAGACAAAGAAAATGAAATTTCATGACATAGATGTCAGTCATATTCTCAAGAGGATCCCGTTCCTGGAAAAAACATCATGCTAGGACAGGCAGAGTCTAACAGAAAGAGAAAAAGACGTTCAACAAGCTAGGTTTACACAATCTCAGTTACAATGGGCTTAGAAGGATGGTACTGGATAGAGCAAAGTCAGATCTATTGTTCACTTGGTCACAATGAGTCCTAGTCGACTCCATGGCACCGAGCAACAACAAAAACATAAACCACAGGGAAGGAGATTGCCCATCTCCTTGGAGCAACTAGAGGATCCAAACCACCCACCTTTGGCTTGGCAGTCAATGTATTAACTCACTAAGGCATCTAAGAGCTCTTCTGAGGGTTGTGTGTAGTTGTTAGGTGGCATTGAAACAGATAGGACTCATAAAGGCCCTGATCTAAAACTTGGCCTATCCTACACCAATATCAGGATTTTTGATGTATTTGAACCCTTTGCTAATAATCCCAGTGACAATCATCTTGTTACGAATTTTCCTCTTTCTCTGATCCTCCACTTGTCCCAACATGAACTCTTTTTCTGAAGGACTGGTCCCTCTCAAAAACATGCCTGAAGTGTGTGAAGTGAAATTTTGCCATCTTGTCTCTAGGAAATATCCTGATTTCACATTCTCCAAGACTTGTTCGCTCTTTTAGCAAATTAAAAGATTGTGCTAGCCTTCTTGTTGTTGTTGTATACTGTCCTGTTGGAAATGACCCATAGCTGACCCTCCTGTGGGTTTTCAGAGGCATTTAAATGATTGGGAGGAGACTGCCCATCTTTCTCCTGCAGAGCCCCTCTTGACCTTGTACTATATGCCTCCAGGATTGCAGCACAGTTTCTTGCCACTAGGCCTCCGGAGTTCCTAGAACATTTAAAAAAATATCAGGATAATGATAAATTAGAGGACTTAAGGAAGAAGTCAGGGAGAACAAGAGAAAGCTTAACACAGCTTTACTTAAGGGGTAGAGAAAAGGGGTGCTCCTAGGTGAAGTTCCTCATTCTGGAGATGCAGAATGGGGACTTCACACTCTCAAGGGTATCAGGGAGGGTTTTTATAACAGATTCTTTAGGCAGGGACCTCCCATTGTTATTTATGCTTCATCCATCAGTTCTTCTAGGCAGGAAAAGCCATTTGCTCTTCTTACCAGAATTTGAATTATTCATATTCTCTCTTGGCCCCCATGTCTGGGCCTAATAGATAGTAGCCCTCTGGTTAATGATATAGATTGTCCAATGGCATAATGAGTAGAAGACAATACCTCGCAAAGCTGTGCATTGTGAAGGTGGCAGGGAGAAAGAACCATGTAGGAGGACAACTGAGATCCAAACTTCAGACTCTGGTCTACCTGGTTTTCATGTAACAAAGCCTTTACTCATCTCCCAGCTGGAGAACTAAGAAGCAGAAATTGTAAGTAAAAATAGTTGGGACAACCAGATGCTCTGCTGGAGAAGGAGGAACAATCTCCTCCTGTACCAGTCAGATCTGATTTGAAGGTACACACACACACACACACACACACACACAATAAAATAAAATAAAATAAAAAAAACCAACAAACCAGTTAGGACATTGCCACTGGATTTAACAGAAAAGTAATAGTGTTCATGCTGGTGGAGAAATACCCGAAGAGGTAGATATAGTGGCAAAATATTTTGGCTTAGTACCTGTTGTACAAAATTATCTATTGTGCTCATATCAATACCCCAAGTCTACCTCTTTGCTGCACACCCTTGGGCATACATGTTATTCTTGTGTGTGTCAAAGCTTAGTTGACCCTCCAGTTCATTTTCAGAGGTAGAAAATAGAAAAGAAAGAATTTGCTCTTTCTTTTCAAGCACAGACTGATGTATGGGAACTACATGCATTTAGTATTGCAGCATGGCTTTTAACTATTGTTACAGAACTCAAGGGTGGTTCATTGCTGATAACAGTTAATTGCTGATAAGACAATTGGATTGCAATATCCATAAGTACTTTATCACAAAGCCCAAAGGAAAGCAAGAGATTCCCCTCAAAAACTGCCTCCCTGTCTGTGAGTGGTCATTAGGTTTTTTATTCTTGGGTTAAACTTTTGATAGTTAAATTTACAAAAATTCTACATTTGAAAACAGTTCATATACAGTTACTAATAATCAATTTACAGAATAGTTATAATATGACCGAGGAAAGCAAGTTTGAAAGGGTAAATGCTAATCTAGGAAAGGTGAATCTCCCTTCCCGGTAAAGGGATAAAATTTACATATGACTGAGAAAAACAGTTTCAAAGAGGATAAACTCTACTATAGGAAAGATGCATTTCTTCTCCTGGTAAATGGACAGTTTTAAGTACTTTACAAGACTAAAGAAAGAAAAACAAAGAATTCTAAGGCAAAGTAACTAGTTTTGCAGGCTGGAAAAAATTTATATTCCTTTTATAACTGTATCTCTTTAGTTTTATAACTGACATATACTTGGAGAATTCTGAACCTATTAATGCCACTCCATCACCACTAGACAACCAGAACTACCCCATATATATTGTTGTTGTTATGTGCCGACTTGACAAGGACTTCTCAGACTAACCCTGTATCTATAGATATCAGATATATTTATATATCAATATATCCATAAATCAGTTATAAAACTAAAATTGACATCAGTTTTCTTCAGCTTAAAAAACTGGTTACTTTGCCTCAGAATTCATTTCCTTTCTTTAATCTTGTAAAGTAGTTCAAGTGATCTATTTACCAAGAGAGGAAATGCATCTTTCCTAGATCAGTGTTTACCTCTTTGGAGATGTTTTTCCTAGTCACATATACATTGTATCTTAATCTGTCTGTTTACCTGGAGGGGAGGTGCACATTTCCTGAGTTAGTCTTTATCTTTTCAGTTTTTCTTAGTCATGTGTTAACTCTTTTGTAGTTTGCCTGTTTACTGGTATCTGTTTGTGAATGTTTTGTTGGTTTTTTTTCAGATGTAGAACCTTTCTTATTTTACTAACAAAAGTGCATTGTTAAGTGAGCTGGTGTCTCACCCTGGTGTAAAAGCCTAATAACCACTCCTAGACAAGGAGGCAGTCTCTAAGAAAGATCTCACTGCTTTCTCCCAGATCTGTAATAAAGTGCCTATGGATATTACAATCCATCTTTCTTATTGACTGTTGACTACAGAAAGAACCCCTTGCGTTCAGTAACACCAGCTCTATCTTGAGCCAATCTCACTGTCTCTAATACACCTACCCTCATTACCTCAGAGCTCAACAACTATACTCCCACACATATGTCATGGCATGGTGGAACACAATCTGGTGGTATTGATGAATTTGGGCTTGTTTGAACATATAATTATGGTTGTAAAGCTGTCGTCAATGGCCTTCCACCTGCAAAACTAGAATTCTGTTTTGCTTTTTTTTGTTATGTAAAGTACTTTAAACTGTTTGTTTACCATGGTTGAAAGGGCATCTATCCTGGATTAGTATTCACCTCTTGGAAACTGTTTTACTCAGTTGTATGTATTTCTTGTCTGGAGCAGCGCATACGCCTTTGAAGAATACACACACACACACACACACACACACACACACATTTCTCAAGTTGTATGTAATTAAATTAGTATTTATCTCTTTAAAGATATCTTTCTCAGTCATGTGTAGCCTAGCTGTTTGTTTACTAGGAACTATAATACCTAACTCAAGTATAAAAATTAATGACCAGTCTTGGACTGGGAGGCCGTTTTTGAGCAGATTCTGTCTTACCAGATCTGCATAAAATGCTTTGGAGATTGCAATCAGTCTATTTTATTGGCAATTTACCATGGAAATAATCCCTTGCATTCAGTAACAGATATATTTGTAACTCTGAGTTGTTCTAAGTCCCCTTTGAATATCTTAAAATTGCCTTTTAGTATTCAAAGTTACCTTGAGTAGTTCAAAGTTGCCTTTGAGTTGTGGTGCTGTAAAAGAATATTGAACATACCATGGACCTCCAAGAAAACAAATAAGTCTGCCTTAGAGAGGGTGAAACCAAGTTGCTCCTTGGAGGCTAGCATTTTGAAGTTCTGTCTTACATTTTTTGGACACGTGGCCAAGAGGGACCAGAAGTTGGAGAAGGACATCATGCTTGGAAGAGTGGAGAGACAGCACAGGAAAGGAAGAGCCCAGATGAGATACATTGATAAAGTACCTCAGATGAAATAGATTGACACAATAAGTGGGGAAAATGGGGTAGGTGTGTTGGAGTCAGTGAGACTTGTTCAGGACAGGGCAGGCTTCAGAGCTGTGGTACAAAGGTTCACTATGAGTTTCAGGTGACTAGATGGCATATACCAACAGCAACAATAAAAACTACTGAATATCTTGTTGTTATTACCCTCAATATAGAGCACAAGAACACTTAAACTAGGACCTGCTTCATTTACATTATAGTCTCACACCTTCTTCAACTAAGAAAAGGTAATTTTCTTCCAACTCTCACTCACTTGTTAAATTAAGGAATACATAGATAAACAAACACAAAACACTGTGCTGTCAAGTCTGAAAGCAAAGATAACCAGAGGAATGTCTACCTGTGTTTCATTGACCATAGAAAGGCAGTTAACAGTGTGAAGCACAACAAATTGTGGCTGACCTTGAAAAGATTGGGAATCCCAGAAAAATTGGTTGTGCTCATACAAAATGCATAGACAGGGAAGCAGTCTTCAGAACAGAGCAAAGAAACACTGCATGCTTCAAAATCAGGAAAGTAGTGTATCAGGGATGTGTCCTGTCTTCATACCTTTTCAACATGTACACAGAACAGACCATGTGGGAGACTGGGCTTTCTGAGGAGGAATGTGGCATCAGGATTGGAGGAAGACTCATCAACAACCTTCCTTATACAGATGGTAGAGCCTTGCTTGCTGAAACTGAGGAGGACCTAAAGTACATGCTGCAGAAGGTTAAGGACTGCAGCTTTCAATATAGTGAAGCTCAACATCAAATAAACAAAAATTCTCACCACGGGGCCAATTGGCAGCACCATAATAGATAGAGAAGAGATTGAGGTTTTTAATAATCACAGTTTGCTAGGCTTCACAATCAACACTGTTAGCACCTGCTAGTCAGGAAATCAAAAGACAAATTGCATTAGGGAAATGTGCTGTCAGAGACCTTTCCAGAGCACTGAGAAGCAATGAAAATGCTCCTACCACAGGCCATGGTCTTTGCAATTAATTGCTATGCATCAGAGAGCTGGACAATGACTAAGAAAGACAAAAGAACTGATTCCTTTGGATTGTGGTGCTGGTAAAAACTATTGAACATACCAATGGAACACCAAGAAAACAAGTAAGTCTATCTTGGAAAGGGTGAAACCAAAGTTTTCCTTGGAGGTTAGGATTTTGAAGCTCTGTCTCACTTACTTTGGGACCATGGACAGGAGGGACCAGTTCTTAGAGAAGGATATCATGCCCAGAAGGATGGAGGGAGAGTGCAAGAGAGGAAGACCTCTGATGAAATGGATTGATATAGTAATTGGGATAATGGAGATTGGGGGGGCAGAGTCCGTAAGTCTGGCTCAGGACGAGGAGGCTTCAGAGCTGTTGTACACAAGGTCGCTAAGAATCGCAGGCAACTCAACAGCACGTAACAACAACAATAGCAACTCAAGTCTGACTCATTGCTGACTATTCAGAGGGTTTTTGACTCATAGTTGACTATTCAGAGGGTTTTCAGAAGGTAAATCACTTGAGGGGAAATGGCCTGCCTTTCTCCACAGAGCAGCTGGAAGATATACCCACAGCCTTTGGGTTAGCGGAACAACTCCTTCCCCACTAGGGCACCAGGAATCACCTAGAACAGCACTTTGGTTTTGCTTCCCTCTTGCGTCTGTGATTATCATGCGTTTCAATAAGACTGGGTTTTTACCTATATCTGAGGTCACATATTTCAAAGAAAGCCAGAAAGCAAGTGTGTTAATGGAAAAAGAACTCTTACGGACAGTTTTATTTAACTGATATATTGTTGTTACGGCCCATTGAATGGGAACTGACTCAGAGCTGACCCTCCAGTGGGAGGATCTCAAGGGAGGCAATTGTCCATCTTTCTTCCACAGAGCAGCTGGTGGATTAAAACAGATGCCTTAGATTTAGTAGCCAGACTCCTTACGACTAAGACCACGGCTCACCTTAACTGATAGAAATATTAAGAAAAAAGGGGACAAATAATGTAATGATTTTGATCTTTATAGAGCTTGCAGTCCTTTGTCTTTATTCCTTTACCTTCTGTCTTTCTATGTTTTTATACAGTATGTTTGATAAACTGCTTTTTTTTTCTTTTTGAAACTTCAATAGTTTTGGTTTCCTTCCCTACAATGTGTGCAAAACAGTTATTGACACATGAATTATTCTATTGTCATGGCACAAATTCAATCCCTCTCTGGCAAAAACTCTAATTTTTCTTTTCCCTCCTCGTAATTGCTAATAATTTTCAGTGTGTGTGTGCTTGAAACACTTGCTGCAGAAGATCAAAGACTACAGTCTTCAAGGAGTTATATACCAAAAAGAGGACAAAAATCTTACCACCACCATGCCAATAAGCAATATTACAATGATAGATTGAATTATCAGCCCTTTCATCTTACTTGGATCCACAGTCAACCCCCTTTGTGCCAACAATAAGAGGATCAGGAGACGTTTTGAATAGGACAAGTCTTGTGTGAGGGACACCGTAAAATTCTGAGGAGCAGTTATCTTAGTTTGAAGACTAAAATACATCTGATTCAGATCATGGTCTTTTCAATCGCTTACTATATATCTGTGAGCTAGACTATGATTAAGGAAGACAGAAGAAGTTATGCCTTTGAGATGCAGTACTACAAAAGAGTACACAATATCTCATGAACTGCCAAAAATACAAACAGATAGGTACTGGAAAAAGAAGAGCCAGAAAGTTCTTTGAAAGCAAGGATTGCCAAGCTTTGTCTCACATGCTTTGGGCATATGGTTTGGAGATGCGATTTCTTGGAAAGGAGCATCTTGCTTAGAAACGCAGAGAGTCAGAGAAAGAGGAGAATATCCCCAATGAGATGGATTGACACAGTGATGGTGGCAATGGGCTCAAATGTGTCAGCGATGATGAGGATGACACAGGATATGACAGAGTTGAGATCTGTTGTCCGTAAGGTCCTATGAGTTGTACTTGACAGCACCTAACAACAGCATAAGTGAGATCATAAATTAGGTTTGGGGACAAGTAATTTATGACCCACTTTTTAAGTTCCAGTAACAGTGTAAATGTCGCCTAGGATCAAACACCTTGGAGAGGATTAGCAATTTCCCTCCACAGAATGTTGCCACAGAGAGACCCAAAAGCCAATGGTATCAGATTTATTAGTGAAAGAAGAAATACAAAGTCAAGCACAGTATGCTGGCTAAGAGTTAGACAGCAGGACCCCTTTTGTGAGTGAGGAGAAACATCTTTCTAGGAGTAGAGTTCTAGTCTTTGTTGGGCCTTCTTTCCACCCTTGATGTTCTTTCCTTTCCAAATAGTGCCTTTTTTTATTATTGGTAGTGAAAAGGGACTCATTCATGACAACTACAGTTGTTTTCTAGTTGCTGCTTTTCCCCAAGTCCATGTTACCCACAGTTCCAAACTCAGAACTATGGGAAGGATGGTTAGCTCAACCAAGCCTATGGCAATAGCAGTTGGCCCCAGTTATCTTCTCCTGCTTCTTCATTGGACCCTCATATTCATGTTCCCTTTGACTCTAACAACACTGATTTCATAATTCTCAATTTTTGTCTATGATTTATTGTAAATCAGACTTTTTCTTTATTACTGAAATATTATACATAATTTATTTGTTCATAGACAATTTGTTTAAATCTCCCTATACTATTTCTTAAGCAATAATTTTCTCAGTGCACTGTAAACATCCTTGTTTCTGAGACTGTATATCATGGGATTAAACATGGGAGTCACAACAGTGTAGAAAAGAGAAAGTAGCTTGTCTATCCCTGAAGAATGACTGGATTTAGGTCTCAAATATGCTATGGCACCAGATCCGAAAAACAATATCACCACCAGAAGGTGAGACGAGCAAGTGGAGAAGCCTTTCACTCTTTCTGAGGCTGTTGGCAACTTCAGAATGGTGGTAATGATTTTACTGTAGGAAACAAGAATCAACAGAAAAGGGATTGCAATGATCACCATAGCTTCTACATAGATGAACATCTCATGACGAGAAATGTCCCCGCAGGCCACTCTGATCACAGGGAGGCTGTCGCAGAAGAAATGGTTAATGTCATTTGAACTGCAAAAATTGAGAGAGAATATCTGAGCAGTTAATCCTATCTGAACTGGGATTCCGATGGTCCATGAGCCAAGTGCTAGCTGGATACATAACTTTTGGTTCATAACTACAGGATAATGCAGGGGGTTACAAATGGCCACATAACGGTCATAAGCCATCACAGTCAGGAGGAAACATTCACTGGTCCCCAGCACAAGAAAGAAGCACATTTGGGTGGCACATTCAAGAAAAGTAATGTTCCTATCCTGAGTCCAAAGATTGACCAGCATCCTTGGGAGAATGACAGACACATAACAGATTTCCAAAAAAGAAAAATTTGCCAGGTAAAAATACATAGGTTTATGTAATGCAGGATCAAGTATAGTTAATATTATTATAAGGCTATTTCCAATTATAATAACCATGTAAATGATGGTAAACACTCCAAACAGAAACCCTTGGAGATTTGAAAGGTCAGAAAACCCCAGTAGGACAAACTGTTTCACCACAGAGATGTTGCCTTCTGCCTTTTTCATTTTAAGTTTCTTCTAGAGGGCGGATTTAATAAAAAAATATAAGTTAGTTCACATTTCTTGGCTTTTCTCAGTCTCACCTCAATTAAGGATGGTATGCCTTAAAAAGGTTCTATTTTTTTAAGTGACTTTATATACACGGCAGTTCCTTTAATACGGTTGCTGTTATTGTTAGGTACTGTGAAGTCCAGTACGACTCATAGCACCCTATGAACCAAAGATCTGAACTCTGTTCTATCCTGTGTCATCCTCACACTTCCTGACACGCAAGAGACCATTGTGGCAGTTACCAGGTCAATCCACCTGGTTGAGGGTCTTCCTATTCTTTTCAAACCCTCCACCCTTTCCAGTATCATGTCCCTCTCCAATGAATAGCCCTTCCTAGCAACATGTCTGAAGTATGTGAGGTGAAGCCTCATCATTCTTGCCTCCAAAGAGCACTCTGGCTACACCCTTTCCAAGACACATCTATTTGTTCTCTTGGCCATACATGGGATATTCAGTGCTCTTCTCCAACACCTCGGCTCAAAGGTGTCAATTATTTTTCTGTCATCCTTGTTCATTGCCTAGCTCTCAGGTGCATTCCAAGTGATTGGAAAGACTATGGTTTGAATCAGACACACCTTGGTCCTCAAACTACCATCATTACTCTTCAATAGTTTGGAAAGGTCTCTAACTGCAGATTTTCCCAGTGCAATATGTCTCCTTAGTTCCTAACTGCTGGTACCAAAGGTGTTAATTGTGGATCCAAGCAAGGTGAAACCCCATCCCGTTATGATGTTGCCTATTGGTCCAGTGGTAAGAAAATTAGTCTTCTTGACATTGAGGTGCAATCCATACCGAAGGCTGCATTCCTTCATCTTCTGCAACAAGTGTTTCACGTCTTTCTTACTTTCAGCAAGCAAGGTTGTATTATCTGCTTAACTCAGATTGCTGATGTGTCTCCCTCCAATCCTGATGCCACACTCCTCTTCATAGAGCCCAGCTTCTTGGATAATTGGCAAAGCATACAGATTGAATATGTTTGGAGAGAAAATATAACCCTGACTCTCTTCCTTATCAATTCTAAACCATGCAGTGCTCCCCTGCTCTGTTCACTCAACAGCCTCCTGGCCCAGGTTTAGGTTCAACATGAGTCTGATTAAGTACTCTGGGTCAGACAACTATATCTTCAAATTATTAATAAATAAATCCAAAAGTTTCATGCCAAGTATTGCATATTTATGGTGATTAGATTTGTGAATCTAAATTTTACTCTTCATGTGAGCACACAAGATCTCAATACTAAAATTATGCTCACTGTTTTGTTATTTTTTTCATACTTTCAGTTGACTTTATTTCCTACTCTTCTCTCAATATTATTTTCCAACGTTATCAATTTAACATTAATTTAATAGCTCAAATAAATAGCCTTTCAGTTAGCTGTTATAGACATTTAAGCATGTGTCTTAGTCATTTGTTATATACATAGAAAACATCCACTTTAACATTTAAATAAATTAATTAGAAAGATTTTCCAGTGATAACTCAGAAATCTTATTTTGTTTTAACGTACTGTTCTTTGAAACTGTTTTGTTCTAAAAGTTGGTCATGGGTTAACTACCAAATCTTATGGCATATCATTTCCTTTTTTAAATATGTCCTTGCATTTCAACACGTGATCTGTGGAATCAGATGTCATAATTTTTATTTATAATTGAAGTCAAGCTAAAGTTAGATTCAAAGTCTATCATTTGTGCTCAGTTAAGTCCATTTTGCTGGAATATCTGTAATTTTATTCTTTATAGACATTACTTCTAAAAAAAGAGAAACTTCAACTACAGCTCACCTTTGATATTTTTTTTTACTTATCCACCTCATAATCAATTGCCATCTTTCTACTGATCTCATTTATGCTGTTCATTCTTTTTTCATACAGATTGCATGTTGTATTCTTCATTGTGTTAGATTATAACTTCCATTTTTAATGTGAAGTTTTCCTTCTATATATATTTATTGCAGACTTCTCACAGATTTCATTTTCAACTTACCTTCTGTGAAAGACATAGTATTTTGGTGAAAAAGTTATTTATTGATGTCCCTATATCTTGATTTATTAACTTCTGTGATAGATTATATACATAAACCAAATTTATAGAGTCTAGAATATTTTCCTGGGAGCCTTGGTGGCTCAATGATTAGGAATTGTATTGTCAACCCAAAAGCACGTAGTTCGAATCCACTAGTTTCTCTGTGGGTAAAAGAAGGGCAGTCAGTCTTTGAACATCCTCTATGGCGTCAGATATGGGTTAGTTCCAACTCGACAGCACGTGACAATGACAAAGAATCTGTGCCAAGTGATTAGAATGTGTTCCCACCCAAAATAATTGCCTACCTCTCATATTACCAGATTTAAAGACGGAATCATGCTTTTCCACCCTTTTGTGTTTGTATGCTACACAACGATACTCATTTTATATATTAAACTTATAAAAGTAATACGTTATCTCATTGCCAATATATTGCAAGATAACTCCTATATTATGTCTTCATTAATCTGAAAGTAAATGTACATTGTTGCTGATTGGGTTGTTGGTTGCTGTTGAATCTGTTCAAACTTGTGACAAATCAATATACGACTCCTCCAAGGCTGTTGGCAATGGGCTCACAAGGTTTGGAGACGATGAGGATGGCGCTGGATAGGACAGGGTTCTCATCTGTTGTTTACAGGACCGCTGGATTGCACCTACCAACAACAAGAGGTTTTAAGGCTGGAAGTAGATGTCAAGATTTGTCTTCTAGGACATATCAGAGTGCATTCAAACTGCCAGGTTTTTTTAGCAATATTCCTGCAATTAATTATTTATCCATCTCAGAGATCTGTCAATACTAACTCCGGACAAAGAAGAGATTCTCCATTTATCATATGCCAGTGATTATGCAGGTGATTCAAGTGGTGGCAGACTTTTGTTCTCTTACTCATTGACCTCTGTGAACTACAACCGACTCAGAAGCACCTAACAACAGCACGAGGGTGATCAGTGTGGATCATGTTCTAGAGGAGAAACCACAGTAGTGGTAACAGTCTATGTAAAATTTGGGCACCCTGTGGATTTCCTGTGAGTAAAGGAAAGACGAGTAATCTCCAATGTCATTACTGTGCTGGTGAGTCTGAAGAACCTCATAGATGAACCGTCACAGGGTTTTCTGAGGACCTAAATGACACAGAAGGAGATAGCTCATCTTTTTCAGAGGAGCAGCTAGTCAACTGGAATCTCATGCCTTTGGGTTAACAGTGCAATGCTGTGCTACTAAGCTATCAGAGTTCTCCTATCTAGATAAGTAGTTACACACTAAAACTGTTTGCACAGTTCTTTTCTTACAGTTTGCTCAGTAAAATTTTGATTGTAAGGAATATTCATGACATTCTAATTTTAAGGATTTTCAGAAGCTAGCATCTAACAATCTGAAATGAACCACGAGAAGATTTTAGTTGTATTAGACTTCTCAGATCATTTGTTGTTGTGAAGGGCCATCACGTTTGAACCAATTCATAGCTGACCCTCTCCCAAGTTTTCAAAACAATAAACAGCAAGGGAGGAGAGTGCTCATCCCTCTGAAAATTTAAATTGTGGCCTTTAGGATTGTGGCTTCTTACCACTAAACCACCAGAGATCATGTGGAGTATATCTCAGCATCAAGTAAACTAAAATTCTTATCACTAGGCCAATAAGCAGTAGCATGGTAAATGGAGAAAAGATTGAAATAGTCAATGATTTTATCTTGCTTGGATTCTTAGTAAGCACTCTTGGTAGGGAGACTAGAAGACATATTACTTGGGAAATTCTGCTGTCATGGGGTCTCTCAAAAGTCCCGAACAACACCCTAGACACTAAGGTGCACCTGATTCAAGCCCCAGCCTTTCCAATCACTTGCTACTCGTCTGAGAGCTGAACAATGAATAAAGATGACAGGAGAATGTTTCATGCACTTGAGTTGTGGTATGGAGGAGTGTTAAACATCCCATTGACTGTGAAAAGAACAAGCAGATATGTCTTGGAGAAAATGCAACCATGGAGGCAAAGACGGTGAAGCTTGATCTCACACATTCTGCACATATTTCTTGGAAAGTCTATTCCTTTGAGAGAGACATTATGCTTGTCAAAGTGGATGGTCTGTGAGAAAGATGATTAAACCTTGATGAGATGGATTTACACTTGTCTTTGACAATAAACTCAAATGTGTTGAGAAGGACAAAAATGTTGCAGGACAGACAGAGTTAAGACCTATTGTTTGTAGGTTTGCTGGGAGACATACTCAACACTTTACAACAACACTAACTCAAATCCTACTTCCTTCATGCCACCATTTTACAATATTATAATTTTTATTGACCTCTTTAATTCAATATTTGTTTAACTTTCTTCAACTTTTTGCATTTTGTACCCACATTTTGTGAATCACCATATTTTCAGAAACTGTATATATCCTCATTATTGCATCTGATACTTTTTTAACTGCTTTCTTCAATCTTGGACTTCTCCGTAAAAATCGCCATTGACAGAGATTAGTACTTTTGAAAAGAAAGCTGAAACTGAGTTTAGAGGAAATAATAAACAAGGAAAAGAAACTAAAAAGCAAACAAGAATATGTTGTTCTGAATCCATTTTGAATATTTTTAACCATAGTTGGGTTTTGTTTCTGTTGGTGTTAATTTTTTCACCTTCAATTTGCTTGTTGTTATTGTTATGGTTTTTCTCAATTTGCTTGTTGTTATGTGTAATCCAATCAGAAACAGTTCATTGTTGACTCTTTAGTGAGTTTTCAGAGGCTTAGCATAGGAGGAGAGTGCTCTTCTTTCTTCAACAGAGCAGCTGATGGATTCAGACCTTTGTGTGTCTTTGTGTTGACAGTGCAACTCTGTGCCACTAGGCAACCAGAATTCCCTCAATTTGTTTATAGAGTGGGTAAACATGATACATACATGTATACGTGTGTCTGATGAGTCTTATGAGATGTACTGTACAGATAAAATACTTTTTAAAGCTTAAGTTTGTCCTGGAGAAGGTAAAACCAGACTGCTTCTTGGAGGCAAGGATTCTGAAGCTTTGCCTGATATACTTTGGACATGTTGCAGGGAAGGGCCAGTCCTGGGAGAGGGACATTATACTTGGGAGAGTGGAGGGACAATGAAGGAGGGAGGGGAAGACCCTCCATGCGACAGATTTGCTCAGTGACTGGGGTAATGGGACTAGGTGTGTCAGAAACAAAAAGGTTGGCTCAGGATAAAGCAGGCTTCAGAACTGTTGTATATAGGGTTGTTATGAGTCACAGGCGACTTGACAACACACAACAACAGCAACAAAAGCATCAAACTCATGCTTAACATATAGCACTCAATCAAAAAATTTAGACCTAGAACAATGATGATAATGATAAATAAATAAAGGAGATAAGCTTTGCTAATTTGGCACATTATATTACAGAGTCATTCACACTTTGTTCTCAATTATTCTTATAACCATGGAAATAATAAAAATACAATACTACGTGAACAGTGCTTAAAAATTGAAATAAGAACAATGAATTGATTTTCCCCCCTAAATTATATGATCTCTATAGATGCTTAAAATATAAAGGCACACATAAAATTAAATTTTATACTGCATATAAAACAGTACATGCTTACCTGTTTGATGAAGAGAAATTCTATGATTAGCTTTATTCACTGAGTTAGAAGTCACAAAATTATTAGTAAGCTATCTTTAAATATCTAAGCAACTCAGTTTTATGGAAGCAGAGCAAAATGTATGCCTGTGATGGGGGCTGTGAGGTGGCTATGATTCATAGTGACCATATAAATAGCATAATGATTTTTAAATAGGAATAATCTCCACCCTGGGGACCAGCTCTTTTCCCAGGTTGCATTCTCATTTATCAAAGCCATTTTGATTGTCACTCAAGGAATTTACTATAAAAGCATTGTTTTTTTAAAAAATTCTCTATATCTGTTGAAATTTTGCTGGAGATTATATAGACTCCACAGAACATTATGGGTAGTGGCCACATATAACAACAGGGTGTCTTTCAACCAAGAACATGGAGTAATATATAATTTTTAAAATATTTTCATTAACGTGTATATATGAAGTTTTACAGACTTTATTGTACAAAACTTTTATTTCATTGACTAGTTTTATTACTGTTGTTGTTGATGATTGCTGTCGAGTCGAGCATCACCCTATGAACAAAAGGCCAGAAGTCTTTCTATAACTTTCGACAAGTTCAGAGTTTCCAGAGTCATGTTGTTTAGGAAGTGGAGGCCACTCCTGCTAGACAATCTATTACTTGAAATGAAAATGAAATTGAATTATTTCCTTTTTGATTAGTTATTTCTAAAAACATAATGACTCATCAACAACTTGCATTATGCAGAAGACACAACCCTGCTTACTAAAACTGAGTAGTGCTTGCTACAGAAGGTCAAGCACTACAGCCTTAAATATGGATTGATGCTCAACATCAAGAAAATAAAGATTCTCACCACTGGTCCAATAGGCGGCATCCTAAGAGATGATGAAGAGACTAACAGCTGTTAACAGTTTTAGTTTGCTTGACTCCACAATCAACACTCTTGGTAGCAACAGCCAGGAAATCAAAAGACAAATTGAATTGGGGAAGTCTGCTGTCAGGGATCTCTCCACAGATTACTGAGAAGCAATGATGTCAGTCTAGAGATCAAGGTGTGCTTGATCCAGGCCATACTCATTGCAATTAGATGCTATGCATCAGAAAGCTGGACAATGACTAGGCATGATAAAAAGAGAATTGATGACTTTGAGCTGTGGTGCTGTGAAGAATATTGAATGTGCCATGTACTACCAGGAGAACAAACAGGTTTGTCCTGGAGAGGGTGAAGTTACAATGCTTGTTGGAGGCAAGGTTTCTGAAGCTTTATCTGACATGCTTTGGACATGTTGCAAGAAAGAACCGGTCCTTGGAGAGGGACGCCATGCTTGGGAGGGTGGAGGGACAGCGCAGGAGAGGAAGACCCTTGAAGAGATAGATTGATCTCAGTGATTGGGGTAATGGTAGGTGAGGTTGGAGCAGGATAGAGAAGGTTTCAGAGCTGTTGTGCATAGGGTTGTTATGAATGACAAGTGACTGATTCGAATATAATAACAACAACAAGAAGAATTTTTTTTACAAAAATTTTATCAACTAAGTGGATAGAAAATTATTGGAAGCTTTTTCTTATAACAATTTTATATCAAGAATATATAAAGAATGCCTACACTTAAGAAGAAGAAAAATAACTTAGTTTAAAAAGAGGCAAAATCTGTTAATGGAATTTGTTTTTCCCAGACACAATCAGTGCGGCTAAAACATCTTCCTTCATTTCCATTGGCCCTTGATCCTACAGGTCTCAACAAGGAAAAGACTGATAGCCCAGTTACAAAATGAACAAAAAAACCATAGAAAGACTTTTTCCACAGAGAAAGACATTCAGATGATCATCAGACACATGAAGAAATGCTCAAAATCACCAGTAATAAGAGATGCAAATCAAACCATAATAATATACTATCTTACCCAAGTAGCACTAGCATAGTGTAACAGGACAGAAAGAAATAAATTACTTGTTGGAAAGAATGTGGAGAGATTGGAACTCTCTGTTGGTAGATGGTAAAGTGGGGTAACCACTCATGAAGGCAGTTAGTGTTTCCTCAAAAAGCTGAACATGGAAATTCCATATGACACAGATATTCCACTGCTAAGAATATCCCAATAAAATTAGAAGTGAGACACACACAGAGATTTGCACACCAATTTTGATAACATTATTGATCATCACAAGAACATGGAAACAGTCCAAATATCCAACCACAATCAAGTGGATTGCTAAATTGTGGTACATTCACATGATGAAATTACTATGCAGTACTCAGGAGCAACAATTTAAAAAAATACCAGTTAACTTGGGAGAGACAGGAAAGCATTAGGCTGAGTGAACTAATTCACAGAAAGAAAAACACTGAATAAGAAGTGATAAGAATTATAGTAAATTAGAAGGAAAGCTAGTGAAATATTTATAGAGGTTCAAGGGCAGAAGGGGTGGGAGCAGAGGGTGAGGATAGGTGTAGGGGGAAATCACAGGGTCACTCAATTTGGTGAGTGGAAGGAGGGGATAAATGAAATGGGAAAGATCCAGCAGGGACCTGAAAAGATGGATTGCATCTCAATGTCAAGAAAATTAAGATTCTGGAGTGACACAATTAGATGGGTGGGGAAAGGAAATAGGAAAGATTTGATGTGGAAAAACAATGTATATGAACTTTGTAAGTAAACCAGAATTAAATAAAAATTTCGTTGGAGAAGAAAGAAAGAAAGAAAAAAAAAAAGATTCTTACTACTTGGAACAATAGGCAACATCATGATGGATGGAGTAAAGATAGAAACTGTCAACAACTTCATCTTACTTGGATTCACAGTTAACACGCTTGGTACCAGCAGTCAGAATATCGGGAGATGTATGGCACTGGGCATGTATGCAGTTAGGAACCTCTTCATATTATTGAAGAGTAATGATATCAGTTAGAGGACTAAGGTGCATTTAATTCAGCCTATGGTCTTTCCTATCACTTGCTGTGCATCAGAGAGTTGGACAATGAATAAGGATGACAGAAAAATTGTTGTCTTTGAGTTGTGGTGTTGTAGAAGAGCACTGAAGATTCCAAGGACTTCCAAAAGAACAAATAAAATTGTCTTGGAGAGAGTGCTGCTGGGGTGCTCCTTGGAGGCAAGAATGGTGAGGCTTTGCCTCACATACTTCAGTCAAGTTGCTAGGAGGTACTATTCCTTGGAGGGGGGCATGAAGTTTGGAAAGATGGAGAGTTGTGAGGGAGAGGAAGACACTCAGCCAGGTGAATTGACATATTGACTATTGTGATGGGCTCTAGTGTGTCATGAAGTGTGAGGCTGGAACAAGATAGATACAACAGGGTTCAGATATACTGTTCATAGGGTCACTATGAGTTGTATTTGACTTTATAACACTGAATGGCAACCTGGTGACAGTGTTAGTTATAGAGTCACTATTGGACTCAATAAAAGATTGATTGTCTCACTAAATATATTGACTCTATAACACTGTCACCATGTTGTTATTCTTGAACTTTGATAAATGATGATAGTTATAGAAAGGCTTCAGGCCTTTCATTCGTTGGGTCACCATGAGTTCTGTTCGACTCAGAAACAATCAACAATTGGAGTCAATGGCATCTCCTAATAATAAAACTCATTGTCCAACTTTTACATACACATGAAGTAATTGTTAACACCATGACTTGACTCTAGATCACCCTTATATTTAAAGTGACATCCTACTATTCAGTACTTCATAAATAAGAGTGAGGAAAGAAATCATAGAGATTGTAAAATAAAAGGTAATTTTCAGAGTTCTGAGCAATTTTCTCAATGTGCACCAAAAAAGATGTAATTTATCTGATAAGTGTTCTTGATTAAATTAAGTAATATTAATATCTATCTTAACTGACTTTTAAGAAAGATTTAATCCTATTTTTAAATTTTGCTTAGTGAACTAACATATGAGTAACACATTTAGAAAAAAATAACATTGAATTTTTAAAAAAGAATTGTAATTTATACCTCCAAATAAGTAGATTTTCTTCCCTTGGTAATGCATATTGTTAATTTATTTTTTACTTCTCATAAGTAAGCAGACAAACTAAACATATTATAAAAAATTAAAACTTTGACATGGTTACTGCTAAAAAGTTGAATAAGAAATACATAAAATCTAGTGATTTCATCATGAATTCTTTATAAATATATCCAGCATATCCATGTTCTGTTGTTCAATTTTATCAAAATGTTTTTTTATCATTGTTAAATATTTTAGCCTTACAATAATAATATGAGTTATTTTAGATATTATTTTAATACCTTTTTTATTTTATTTTATTTTTTAAAAATAATTTTAATGAGCATTTACAGAGAATTTGGATTTCCATTCATTCATTGCTGCACTTCCCTCCCCGCCCAACCCTCTCCCCCCGCCCCCCAGTTCCCTCCTCTCTTCCAAAAGTAAAAGAAAGACTCCCTCCCTGATACACAATCCCCCACATCCCTCCCACCACCCCAAGTACATTCCACTATGCAACCTTAACTGTGGACTCTTGTGATAACCATAATACCCTATCATACATCGCTTTTAAATTATTCAGTCTCTCATCTGTTTCAGTGCAGTATACACCTTTTAAATAAGCATGTATGTTAATATTGTAATGTATTGATTTGCTCAAGATCATAAAGTATTAAAAATGTACCATTTAACCCTTTTGTGTTATCACTGTCTCATCATATTCTCACAGCAACTGTGCCAAATTTCATAAAAGAAAAATACTACTGATATCATCACTCTCATGATTGTTATCTTTCTTCATTGTAGTGACCTATATGAAACTAGTACTGAATACTTACAGTATTTAAAATACTGAGAAGAGTTTTATACAAATCTATTTCCATAAACAATAAAACAACAAAAAGAAATACACACATGGAAGACACCATGACAGATGATAAGAGATATTAATGGTTTTATAATGCAGGCTTAAAGGCAAAAGAGGAGTATTTTTTCCACATTTCTACTGGACCATACCTAAACCTACAGAGTGACACAACTCTCAAAAGCACTGCCAACATAGTGTATAGAGGAGAAATGCACTAAACCACTCTCTGTAAGATATTGGTGTCAAAGTCTGAAATAAAGAATAAAGTATAATGACTCTATAACAGATACTCTCTTCTCCTAATAACATCAGTCACAAAGTTCATTTGGGACATGTTAGAAAGGATCAGACATGACAAGGAGTAGACACCTGATATAACCAAGTGATGCAGATTTAGGGAAATAACTAAACAGGAAATAACTAAGTCTAGTGGCAAGAAGCTAATCAGCACTCCCAAAAGCACACAGTTCAAATCCACCAGTTGCTCTGTAGGAGAAAGATGGGCAATCGCCTCTCATATGATTAAAGCCTCTGAAAACCCACAAGAGAGTCAGCTATGAGTCCTTTCAGACCTGATGGTACCCAACCACAACAATATACACAGGTCATGCTTCATGATCAATTGTGTTGATAAAGCTTCATCATTTATAAAAGGCAACTTCAATGAAAAAATCTTGTGTTCTTTTTAAGGAATGGTTTTATGAAGAGTCACTGCAAGGAAAAATCTTAGTATTCTATCCTTTAATATATATTTTCAATTTCGTTTTGAGAATTGTATGATGTACAAAAAAATGAATTCTATTGTTCCATGAGTGATCTATTAGATTGTACTTTACATCTGGCCAAATTAAATTATTTCCAGCAGATGTTCTTGTAGAGGGATCATATTATATAAAGGAATTTAAAAATTATTCATAGAATTATTTTCTATTTGCTGAAATATAGATCAATAATTTTTATCAATTCAGCAGAAAGATGTGATACAAGAAAGTTTTAACTTGGAAATAATTACTATGGAAAGACAAGGTATTGTACAAGAGATACAGCTACTGAAATTTTATGGAAAATATACAACTCAATTCTTAAGCATTTAACTCATTTTTTAAAAGAGTGATTTATTACATAACAATTTTCTCAGTGCCATTATGACATCCTTGTTTCTTAGACTATATATCATGGGATTAAACACAGGTGTCAGGATTGTGTAGAAAAGAGAAAGCACTTTGTCTGTTCCTTCCGGTTGACCAGACTTGGGTCTTAAGTATGTAATAATGGCTGATCCAAAGAATAACATCACAACCATAAGATGAGATGAGCAGGTGGAGAAAGCTTTTGTTCGGCTAGTAGCTGATGACAATTTTAGGACAGTAGAGATGATTTTACTGTAGGAGCCAACTATCAATATAAACGGAACCATGACAAACAGCACAGCAACTATGAAGACCAACATCTCATTTATAAAAGTATTTCCACAAGCCAGCTTGAGGATTGGGGGAATGTCACAGAAGAAATGATTTATTTGGTTAGAGCCACAAAAATGTAGAGAGAAAATCTGGTAGGTATGTCCAATCATAACTGGGATCCCAATGGTCCAAGATGCAGTCACCAACTGGATACAAACTCCATGGTTCATGATTAGAGGGTATTGCAGAGGGTTACAAATGGCTACATAGCGATCATAGGCCATCACTGCAAGCAGCAAACACTCCGTACCTCCAAGTATAAGAACCAAACACATCTGTGTAGCACAGGCAAGTAAAGAAATTCTTCTTCTCTGGGTCGCAAGATTCATCAGCATTCTAGGGAGAGTGACTGATACATAGCAGATTTCCAAGAAGGAGAAGCTTGACAGGAAAAAATACATGGGACTCTGGAGAGCAGAATCTAATCTGGTTACCAGAAATATAGTGCCATTGCTCATCACGATAATAATATAAATGATTAAAAATAATCCGAAAAGAAACCACTGGAGATGGGGCACATCAGCAAAATCCAACAGAACAAACTCCATGAAATTAGATAGATTTCTTCCGGATGGTTTTTCTTGTTGATTCATCTGTTGAAAGGGTAAACTTGCATTGTATTTCACTTCACCTTTCTTTTCTCTTCTACAAATTATATTGATATGTCAGCAGTGGGTTTTTTTACTACTGCAATTGTTATTTTAAGGTAATTTCATCATATTTTAGAACACAGACTAGAATTACGTTATACTTGACTCACACATCAGAGCAACTGTCAGTTTTTGGAACTCTGTCCTCTAATCCCTTTAATTTAATTTTGTACCTAGACACTAATTTTCTGTGAAGGTCTCAAATACTACATCGTAAATTATAGCAGACATTTTGTCACTGTGTTTCGGGGCTTCTGATGATTTTTAGACTATAAGTCTCTAAGGCATTTCACTGTGTGGATCAAAATACAGATAACAGTGCAGAGAATGGGAATTTCATAACAACTAAATTTTCTCAGATGAAACCTGTATGTATGAAGAATCCATTATTTCACCACAACAAAGAGATACTACATGGCTTAAACTCGAAATATTTTGTGTCAGGTTGAAAATCTTTCACCGTACATCTAGTAGATTAGTCCACAGCCTTTTAGGCTAATAATAAAGAGGTACCTCTTCTTTAATGTTCTATAATATTTCAAAACCACTAGCAAATCTGTAGAAGAAAGATGAGTAGTCGCCACTTATTTAGATTTACAGTTTCAGAAAACTTGCATTGAAACCTAAATGAAGCACTGAATTTAAGATCCTTGACTATCTAAAGAAGACTATGGCATTAGGATTGATGGAAGACTCCTTAACAACCTGTTACATGCACATACTCTCAGTCATCATTTGCTAATTAATAGTTTAATTGTTAAAAGGACTTGGTGCACTTACCAAGATGACAACATACTACAGCCTTCAGTACAGATAACACCTCCAAATCTAGAAAATAGAAGTCCCTACCACTGATCAACAGACAACATCGTGGTAGATGGAGAAAAGAGTTAAGTTTTCACAAACTGTTATTTATTTGGATCCATAATCAACACCTTTGGAAGAACCATTTATGAAATCCAATTACTTACTGCATTGGACAAATATTTTATAAAGGAGTTCTTTTAAGGTGCTAACATGTAAAGGTGTCCACTTTAAGACTCACCTGCCCTGCTCCAAGCCGTGGTATTTTGTATATGCATGTGAAAGTGGGATAATGAGTAAGAACAACTGCAGAAAAATTGATGCCCTTGAATTGTGTTGTTGAAGAGCATTCAACATACTGTGGACTGTCAAAAGAAAAAAAAACACATTTGTCTTGGAAGTCTGTAGTCAACATGCTCCTCAGACACAAGAATGGTGAGACTTCATCTCACGTGCTTTGAGTGTGTAATCAGGAGGACCCAGTCCCGGAGAATGACATTGCACTTGAAAATGTGCAGAGCTAGTGAAAAAAAGGGCGCTCTGGTAATCTAACAGGTAAGGAGCTGTGCTACCAATCTGTAGGCACATGGTTTGAAGCCACCAGCTGCTCCACTGAAGAAAGATGGGCTATCTCCTCACATGTGCTCTCGTGCCTTTGAAAATCCACTGGTGGGTCAACTATGGATTCGTGTCTACTCAATGAGAAAAAAAAAAAAAAAGCAACAAACACACATGCACAAAAAAAGCACAAACAAAAACACAAACGACACCAAAAAAACAAACACAACAGTGAAAAAGAGTTCGACCATCAAAGAGAAGTGAGACTGTAAAAATAAGCTGAAATGCAGCATAGATTGTGAGAATGGGGAAGGATCCTGCAGTGTTTAGTGACGTTCTAGATAAGGTTACTATGTGTAGAACTGATTTGATTAACAAAGTAACAATACCATACAGTTACTGTTAGAGAGTTTAGAAAGGAATTGGTATCATTAATTAATTAAAAATGCTTTTAAATGACAGTATAAACATCCTGATGGAGATTTGCTTTCCATAATATATCAATGTTCACTCAAAAAAAAATCACAGAAATAAGAAAGGATTGGAGAATATTTCATTTTGTGTAAGGGAATCAAACAGATAGATTTTGGTATGATATTAGATAGGCAAGATGTTTTATACATGGAAATTAGTCTGTGAGCATTGGTTTGGACAAAAATGTGATGTAGATATAAACTGAAAATGGAGTTGGATGGAAGGTATTTGTTGTTTGTAAGGAAAATGCATGTGTATCTAATGGTACTAAGGATTTTATTCTCTGTGGCCTGAGGTAAAGAGTTGCACTGCCACCCTAGAAGCAGACAATTCAAATCCATTAGCTGCTCAGAGGTAGAAAGATACACACCTCTTCCTATGTAGTTCACATGGAAGTTTAGCCTCTGAAAACCCGCAAGATGCTCAGCTGTGAGTCCATTCCAACTCAACGTTACATAGAAAGAGCAATATAGATTTCTACATAGATTTTGTCCTCGGTATATAAAACCTACGGCTGTTGTTGGTTCCAATTGCACAGAAATTGCTTTTTTTATTTAAAGTAAAAGGATATTGCTGTGTACCATTGTGTCAGAACCATTCTCTAACAGACCTTCCAGCAGGTTATCAGAGACAGTTAATGGCATGGAAAGAGATTGCCCCTGGACCAACTGGCTGTTTCAAACTGTGTGCCTATGCATGGTGGTACAATTCCTTGCCACTAAGCCAACAGAGGTATTGAAATTGAAAGTTTTAACCTTAAAATAAAAAGATGAACTATGATTAATAAGAGGAAGAATGGGTAAAATATTTATGTATTACTTTATGAATGACAATATTTTAAAAAATACTCTTCACAGGTACCATCTTTTGAATTCTGACTTATAGAAGCCCCTTGAGACATTGCTTGATCCTTTGTCTTCATAAAAATAGTTATTTTTCAGTCACTATTAATTCATGTCTGAGAGATTTCCTCTTTCTACCTGCTCCTCTACTTTGCCAAGCATGATGCCTTTCTCTGTGAACTGTTGTTGTTATTGTTATGTGCCATTGGGTCACTTGCGACTCATAGCGACCCTATGTACAAGAGCTCTAAATGCTATTCTATCGTGTGCCAACCTAGCCATCTCAAACGCACTTATTCCCACCGCTCCAGCACAGAATCGATCCATCTCACCAAAGGTCTTCCTCTCTTTCACCTCCCCTCCACTCTGCCAAACATGATGTCTCTGTGAACTAGTCCTTCCTAATAACATGTTCAACATTCTTAAGACAAAAATCTTACCTTTCTCACTTGCGAAGAATATTTCAGATATATTTCAAGACAAATGTGTCTCTTCTGGTCAAAAGCAAAATAATTTTATTCAATTTGGATGCATTATGACCCTACTTGACAGAGTAGAACTAGGCTGGAGGATTTCTACAGTTATATTCTCAGAAACAGCCAGCCTCCTATTTATAAGCTGAGGCACACAGCTTGAACATTGACCTTTGGTTAGCTGTTTAATGTTAATCTCACTGTGCACCCCAAACTTTCAGTTCTTCTGAGAGTCCATGGTATATAAAAACTTCCTTGCCAAAACCATAATTCAAAGTCTTTGAAATATAGTTGTATTCAATTCACTTTTGTTCTTCCTTAGTCACTGTCCTGTTTTTGTATGCATCTAATGCTACTTATTGCTTTAATTGTGAAAAATTAAGTGAGTAATTTTTCTTGTTATTCTAAATGATCTGAACTTCAGTCAGACTTACTTTTTTCCCTAAAATATAAAAATAATCTCTGAAATTAATAACAAAAACAATATTGACTTAATTTTTTAAAAAATTTCTAAAGTGACTTAATTTTTAAAATATTTTCTTTAAATTCTCATATTTCAG
>NW_006400139.1:849029-849791 GCF_000299155.1 Elephantulus edwardii | reverse complement strand
TAGCTGCTTCAAGAGAGAAATATGTAATAATCTGCTTTTGTAAAGATTTAAAGCCTTGAGGACCCTGTGGAGCAGTTCTGATTTGTCTTGTGTGTTAGAATCTTATGATGGCAGTAGATTTGTGTCTTGGTTTATTTGGGGCAACATTGTTTCTTCCTCACTGAAGAACATTTAAGTATCTGAGCATTTAATTGATAAGTCGCTTTATTGAATAGTTTCCTATGTTTTGTAAAAAAAAAAATCTGTTCTTTTTCAATGTGAAGTGTTTTTTTAAAAAAGCAGCCATCTCTCCTGGGATCTCTTACCCTTGGCAAAGTTGAAATTCTAATTAAACAAAACTCTTTCAACTGTGTGATTTTTTCTTTATTTTTCCAGATAACTTTTGCTGTATCAAGACCAGGCTTGTTCTGTAGCCTCCCAATGGAACGGAATCCAGAGCATTTTCAGTTTCTTATATTTGAACAAGACCTTGAATTGATGTTCATAACAATACCATTGGACATCATCAAAACCTGACATAGCTCCAGTTCTTATCTCTATTAGGACTGTTTCATATGGATTTCATGCTCTTATTACAGAGTTCTTGTCACACTTCTCTGCAGTTATTTTGCTTATTTTATAATTTGTAATGGATATCTTGATCCTAATTCAGAGACTAGTCTGTGTAAGAATAGAAACAGATATTCTAACAACAAAGAATATCTCTACCTACAAACTATATCTATCTATCTATCTATCTATCTATCTATCTATCTATCTATC
>NW_006400139.1:835296-848929 GCF_000299155.1 Elephantulus edwardii | reverse complement strand
TATAATCTATCTATCATCTATCTATCTATCTATCTATCTATCTATCTATCTATCTATCTATCTTTCATCTAGCTAGCTATCGAGATAGTTATATAACTTCTCTCAGACTACATAAAATGAGAACTAAACAATAGATATAACGAATTTATGAACTTTGTTAAGTGTTGATAATTGTAGAGGAGAGGCCTTTTGTCCATAGGATCGCTATGAACCATGCTCATTTCAATGGCAATCAACAACAACAACAACAGTAGAAATTATTGTTTACACATGTACATTTAATCTATTAGAATTTTACAGGAGTCTTTTTTCTTTTCCTGAAGGATTCAACACTCCCTCTGCAATTTCATTCCCTCTTTTAATTCAATATTAAGGTGTGCATACAATTAAGCCTCAACTGGAATAAATAAGATTCTGATAATATTTAAACAGAGAAAAAAAGGGAAGATTTAAGTACAATAGTGTCTCTATTTTTATAAAATGTTACCTCCAAATCCTTAAAATCTTTGTGACATGTAAGTGGTTAAAGAATGTTGTACTGCATTCTTTCCTTTGTGAACATGAACTATACTATTATTTAGTAAGTAACAATTTTTCAAAGGTTATATTTACCTCCAATCTTGATGTTGTTGTTGTTGAGATGTCCTGTCAAGTCAAACACAACTCAGCGACTCTATGAACAAAAGACCTGAACTCTCTTCTATAACTAACATCATTTCCCTAAATTCATAGAATTTCCAGAGGCATGTTGTTTAGGAAATGGATGCCACTCCTGCTTCCAAGCCTGTCTTAATCAGGGAGCTCCACCAAACACTGTCCACCATGGGTAATCATTATGGCATTTGACACAGCAGTGGCATTCAGCATCACAGCAACCCCCAGTTGCCTCAGTACAGCAAATTCACAAACCAGTGCTGTACCACTGAGAAGAATGTTACTCCTAAACTCAATTAAGAGTTAAAATCCTGTTGACGCTAAAGGCTTCCTGCCCATAGCTCATTGTTAGCTAAATCCTACAAATCCAATCAATTCACACACAATTGTGAATAAAATAAAGAAACAACCAAATAGTCCACACCCAACCATCAACCATCACAAAACATCCTACCTTCCAGAATCCAACTGTCTCACACATCAGCTTCCAAACTGGAGACTTTAAGCCCAACTGATTTGTTTGTTTGTTTATGTTAGTAGTAGAAAAAAAAATATGGAGAAAAGTGGGAAATATCCTGTACTTTAATTTACAATCTCTGAAAACCCTCAAAATATGTCAGTTCTGACTATGAACAACAATATATATACATATCTGTACACTGTCTCCACATCTATTAAAAATTTATGCTCACTAAACAATAACAGAACCTGGGCTACAGGAAGAAGAATGTGACATCAGAATTGGGGGAAAGACTCATTAGCCACCTGCTTTATGCATAAGAAACACCCTTCTTTGCAGGAAGCAGATAAAACTTGGAAATTTCCCTGATCCTCTTCCTCTCTTAGCATGATCTCTCTCTCCAAAAAATGTGCTTAGAATAAATGGGATGAAGTTTCACCATCCTTGTCTTTAAGTGGCAATCAATCTGGTTGTGTTTTCTTCTCAATAGATTTGTTTATTCTTTTGCACTCTATGGTGTATATACTACTCTTCAGCAATGTTATAATCCAAAAGCATTAATTATTCTTTTGTTATGCTTATTCATTGTCCAACTTTCAGATGCACAGAAAACAATTGAAAAGTCCATGGCCTGGATCAGGTGCATTTTTGTTTTTAACTGAAATTGTTGCTTTTTAACACATTGGAGGGGTTCTAATGCAAACTGTCTTTGGAGGTTTTGACTACTGCTACCATAGTAGTTGTGGCTGACATTGAGAAGAATGAGATTCCCAGAGCATGTGATTGTGTTCATGAGAAGCCTGTACTGTACAGGAGGCTATTATGCATACGGGGCAGAAGAGCACTGCACGGTTTGAAATTGGGAAGAGAGTGTGTCAGGGTTGTATTCTGTCTCCATACTGGTTCAATCTATTTGCCTAGCAAATTGTCTGAGAAGCTGGATTCTTTGAAGAGGATTGTGGCTTCAGGACTGGAGGGAGACTCGTCAGTAGCGTGCGTTATGTAGATGACACCACCTTGCTTGCCAAAAGTGAGGAGGATTTGAAGCACTTGTTGCAGAAAATCAAGGAATGCAACATTCAGTATGGATTGTGTCTCAATATCAAGAAAACAGAGATTCTTAACACTGGACCAATACGCAGTGTCATGATGGATGGAGAGGAGATTGAAAGTTTTGATAGCTTCATCTTGCTTGGAGTCACAATTATCACCCTTGGTACGAACAGTCAGGAAGTAAGGAGATGCATTGCACTGTGGAAATCTCTTGTTAAAGACCTTTCTAAATTATTGAGGAGTAGTAATATCAGTTTGAGGACTAAGGTGTGTCTGATTCAGGCCATGGTCTTTGAGATTCCTAGATATGCATCTGAGATCTGGAAAATGATTAAGGATGACAGAAAAAGAAGTGACATCTTTGAACTGTGGTGTTGGAGAAGAGCACTGAATAGCCCATGAATGGTCAAGAGAACAAACAAATATGCCTTAGAGAAGGTGCAGCTGGAGTGCTCTTTGGAGGCAAGAATGATGAGACTTCATCTTACATACTTTGGACATATTATTAGGAAGTGCTGTTCCTTGGAGAGAGACATGATATTAGGAAAGGTGGAGGGTCGACGGAATAGAGGAAGACCCTCAACCAGGTGGATTGACATGGTGACTGCTGCATTTGATTCTTGCATATCAGGAAGTGTGAGGATGGCACAGAACAGAACTGGGTTCAGATCTTTTGTTCATAGGGTTGCTATGAGTAGCACTTGATGACCCTTAACAACAACCACCAACACCATTTGTGTTCACAATTATATGTTATGCATCAGAGAGCTGGACAATGAATAAAGATGACAGAATAAGAATGATGACTTTGAGCTGTGGTGCTAGAGAAGAGTATTGAACATATCATGGACAGCAAAGAGAAGAAATAGGTTTGTCTTTGAGAGGATGAAACCAAGTTTCTTCTTGGAGGCTAGGACTTTTAAGCTCAGTCCCACATACTTTGTTCACATGGTCAGGTTGGACTCGTCCTTGGAGAAGGACATCATGTTTGGGAAAGTGACAGGACAGTGCAAGTGAAGAAGACCATGGATGAGATGAATTGACACAATATCTTGGGTAAAGGGATTATGTGCTTTGGAGTCAGTGAGACTGTCTCAGGAGAGAATAGGGTCCAGAACTGTTGTACACAGGTTAGCTATGAGTTGCAGAGAACTCGATGGTGCATAACAACAACTGTATTACTTGTAGATCCAAGTAAAATGATATCATTGACAAATTTAACTTTTTACTGCATCTAACAAGATGTTTCCTACTGGTCCATTAGTTTTCTTGATGTTTAGATGTAATCTATATTCAAGACTGTTGTCCTTGATCATTTGCAGTACATGTTTCAAGTCTGCCAAACTTTGCAGAACAAATCTGTGTCATCTGCCTAATGTGACTTGTTAATGGGTGTTCCTCCAAGTCTGATGCCATGGTCTCCTTCATATAGTTCAGCTTCTTGAATGATTTCTTCAGTATACAGATTAAACAGATCTTGAGAAAGAATGAACTCCTGATGCAGATCTTTTCTGATTTTAAACCGTGTAGTGTCCCTCTGTTCTGTTAAGACAATTGCTTCTTGAACTATGCATAGGTTTTACATGAGCTTTATTAAGTGTCTTTGATTGCCTATCTTCTCAATGTTAGCCATAATTTGTTATGATTCACAAAGTCAGTGGCTTTGCATAATAAATAAGACACACATGAAAATATTTATATTTCCTTCTTTCAAACAAGATTCATCTGACTTCAACAGTGGTGTGTCCTTTTCTGAATGAAGCTTGAGTTTCCCGTAGTTTCCGACTGATGGACTATTCTATTAATTTTAAAATATGTTTGGCAATATTTTATTTGCATGTGATATTAATGATATTATTTAATAATTTTCACTTTCTGTGAAATTATCAGATATAAAGGCATTAGTTTCAGTTTATTAGGAAAGGAAAAACTTAATGACCAGTGCTGCAATACTGCAAGAATCTGGTGGCAGCCAACAGGCGGATTCTAAGAGTGAGAGGAAGCAGCTAACTTTTTTATACCATTTCACAAACAGCCCTCAAAATATAGTAAAGGTAAGAATTACACTAACTAATGGGAAAATGTTGATGGTGGAACAGACCACCAATTACTTATATGCAAGTTCAAGATGAAGTTGAGAAAATGAAATCCACAGGAACCAAAATTTGACCATAAATTTATTCTATTTAAATTTTAAGACCATCTAAGGAACAAGTTTGAGGCCTTGAACACCAATGAGTAAAGACAAAATGAACTGCGGGAGGATATCAAGAATATAATCCATAAATAATTTAAAAAGTCATTGAAAAAGGGAGAGGAGGAAGACAAGACCAAGATGGGTGTCAGATGAGACTCCGAATTGTACTAGAGCACTGAGAAGCCAAAGCACAGGGAAGAAATACAGACATTAAGGAGCCAAAGAGAAGATTTCTAAGGGCAGCTCGAATAGACAAAGCAGAGTATTATAATGAACTGTGTAAAAGGGGGAGCCAGAAAATAAAAATGGTCACATTTCTTAAGTGGAAAGAATTTAAGAACAAATTCAAACCTTTTCAGTACGTAAGGATGCTCTGGGAAGAATATTAAATGATCCAGGATGCATTAAAAGAAGATATTAGGATTATACAGAGTCACTGTACCAAAAGGAATTAGTGGACGCAGAAGAATTTCATGAAACAATGTGTGAGTAAGATCCAGTGGTGATAAAGAAAGATCAAGCTGCTCTGAGAGAATTGTGAAAGAACATGGTCCCAGGAATTGAAGACATACCAGTTGACATTTTTCATCAAACAGACGCTGTCCTGGATGTGCTCACCAAGTTGTGCCAAGAAATCTGGAGGACAACCATCTTGCAAACTGACTGGAAGAAATCTATCTTTGTTCCCATTCCAAAGACAGGAGATCCAGCAGAGTGTGGAGATTATCAAACAATATCCTTAATATCTTATGCAAGAAAGATTATGCTGAAAATGATAAAAAAATACTGGAACAGAACATCAACAGAGAACTTCCAGATATGCAGCTGGGTTTAGAAGATACTATGGTTACAGGGATAGTATAGCTAACGCTTTATGAGTCTTGGCTGAAAGTAGAGAGTACCAGAAGAAAGTCTATCTGTGTTTCATAGGCTATACAAAGGCATTTGTGTGGATCACAACAAACAATGGCTGACTCTATGAAGAATGGGAATCCCAGAACATTTGATTGTGCTATGTGAAAACTCCACGTGGACCAGAAGGTAGTCATCAGAACAGAGCAAGGAGAAATTTCATGGTTAAAAATTGAGAAGAGTGTATATCAGGGATATATCCTGTCTCCATATCTTTTCAATCTATATGCAGAACAGATCATTTGGAAGACTGGGCAGTATGATGATGAATAATGAAGCATCAGGATTGGAGGAAGAGTCATCAACAACTTGTGTTATGCAGGTAACACAACCCTGTTTACTGAAACTGAGGAGGGACTGAAGCGCTTGTTGCCTTAAATATGGATTGAAGCTAAAAAAATCAAGAAAACAAAGATTCTTACCACTGGGCCAGTGGCAGCATTATGATGAAGGGTGAAGAGATTAAGATCGTTAACAGTGTTAGTTTCCTTGGCTCCACAGTCAACACTCTTGGTATAAGCAACCAGGAAATCAAGAGATGAATTGCACTAGGAAAGTAGGATATCATGGACCTCGCCAGAGTACTGAAGAGCACTGATGTCAATCTGGAGACTAAGGTGTGTCTGATCAGGTCACAATCTTTACAATTGCTTGATAAGGCATCACAGAGCTAGACAATAATTAGGGATGATAGAAGAAGAATTGATGTCTTTGAGCTGTAGTGTTGGAGAAGAGAATTGAACATGCCATGCACTGCCAGGAGAACAAACAGGTTCGTCTTAAAGAGGGAGAAACTAGGCTGCTCCTTAGAGGCAAATATTCTGAGGCTTCATCTGACATAATTTGGGCATGTTGCATGGAGGGACCATTCCTTGGAGAGGGACATCATGTTTGGGAGAGTGGAGGGACAGATAAAGAGAGGAAGACACTCAATGAAATTGGTTGATTTAATGACTGGGGTAATGAGGGTGGTGTGTCAGAGATAATAAAGTTGGTACAGGACAGATATTGTACATAGGGCTGCTATGAGTTGCAGATGAATTTACAGCACAACACAACAACAACAGCAATCTAAATGTTCCCTAAAACGCAATTCCGTCTATTTACCCATTTATTTCTTTCACTGCTGTTTTGATTTGCATATATATCCCTTAAGTCTTGAGACTAACGTGTGCCTGATCCAGGCCATGGTTTTTACAATCACTTGCTTATGTATCAGAGATTTGGTCAATGAATATGGATGACAGAGGAAGCAGCAAAGCCTTTGAGCTGTGGTTTTCAAAGTCTAAGATATCATGGTCCTCCAAAAAACCAAATAAGTCTCTCTTGGTGAGAGGGAACCAAGTTACTCTTTGGAGGTTATGATTTTGAAGCTCTGTCATATATTCTTTGGGCACATGGCCAGACGGGACCTGTTATTGGAGAAGGACATCATGCTTGCAAGGTTGAAGGGACAGTGCCAGAGTGGAAGACCATGGATGAGATGGACTGATACAGTAATTGGAGCAATGAAGTAGATAAGTTGGAGTTAGAGAGACTAGTTCAGAATAGGGCAGACTTCAGAGCTATTGTACATAGGGCTGCTATGATTCACAGGTGACTTGCCAGTATATAATAAGAACAACAATAGATATTAATCTTAAGAATTTCTTCATGTGTTTTTTTTGTGATCGTGACAATGTTCAGCAGCTATTTCTTATAGTACATCAAAGTTTTTAATTGTTTTAAATTGTTGTTGGTCAAACATTCTCTAGGACGTATAGCCCTGGTGTGTCCACTTGCCATACAGAGGGAAGTTGTGGTCACTGTGAAGCTGAACCCTGTGACACTGATGTGCCAAATGTGATAATGGTTACCTATGGTAAACAGTGTTTGGTAGCACTCCCCTGTTAAAACAAGCTTGGAAGCAGGAGTGGCATCCACTTCCGTGAATAGCTTGCCTCCATGAAACCCTGTGAGTTGGGAGAAAGGATGAAAGTCATGCACACAAGTCTCGAAGACTTTCTTTCATAGGGTCTCTATAAGTCACCTCAGACTCAGTGGCACTCAACAACAACAACATCATCAAAGGTGATGTAAAATTATGAAAGATTAAAATAGTTTGACTATTTAAATATATAACCATAACAGAGGAAAAAAAAAACCTTCCTTGTATCATATGTTCAATCAAAACTAATATACACAATGGCACAATCATCAGGAGAAATACTAACTCATTGGACAGAACACTAAAGAGTCACTTTCTATTAGTTGATTGAAAATCTCAATTTGAAAGGATGGCATTAGTAATTGTCACTAAGCTCAGTCTTCTCCATAATGCCAGTTAAACGATATGATCACTCCAAACACTTTACAAAGTAGTAAATCTGGTAAAGATGAGGCAAATTAATGCAAACGATAGAAGTTTAGAAATCAGGAAGTAATTTCTAATAGATTTGCTCCCTTTATAGATGTTTTTCCTCTTAAAGTTTGAATTTTTAAGAGTTACTGTTTGTTGCACAATCATAAAAAGCTAAATGAAGACAGAGCAAATAAAACAAAATTGTTATTGCAAAACAAAACTTAGAAACTTGTTAATAAAAGGGATAAATATATGTTAGGTCTTTTAAAAACATGATTTGAAGAATTATACATGAGGCAGAAACATTAGTGATTCAGTGTTAGAATGCTTTCAGAGTTCAAGGCTTGATCAATGAACTTTAAGCCCTGATACTATTCTGTCAGTGTAGATCTGATGTCAGAACAGTATACGTATTCTGGAAATAATTCAATTTCTAGATTAAGTTTCATTATGAATAAAGACCTATAAATCTACTATTAGAAGTAAGCAAATAATTTTTTATGAATCAGAATTATCTGATAATAATTACTAATCTTGCAAATTTCATTGAAAAAGGCAGTGTTTCTTCTATGTATGGCCTTTCCATAAGTTGGACCTAAATGGAAAAAAAGATAATAATAACAATCCCATATTAGGGCACAATTGTTGATGTTTTTGATTGTCATTGGGTCCAGGTCGACTCATAGTGACTCTATGAACCAAAGACCTAATGCCTTTCCAAAGCTATAGTAATTTCTCCAAGCTCTTAGAGTTTCCAGAGGCATGCGGTTTAGGAAGTAGATGGCACTCATGCTTCTCAACCTGTTTTACAACTGGGAGCTCCACCAAACACTGTCCACATTGGGGAAACATTATGGTATTTGATATTCTCATGGCACAAGGTTCAGCATCACAGTAAACCCAGGTTACCTCATACAGCACATTGACAAAGAGTGATATACAAAGAGGAAGAATATTGCCCCAGATAGAACAGCACTAGTCTCATTGAGCGGTGGTAAAGTTTTGTCAAGTCAAATATGATGCGTGGTAACCTTTGCACAAAAGACCTGAACTCTGTTCTATAATTAACATCATTTCTGTACATTTATAAGAGAGTTTGTGGAGTTTCCAGAGGCGTCTAGTTTAGAAAGTGGATGTCACTCCTGCTTTCCAACATGGATCAATCTGGAAGCTCATCCAAACACTGTACATAATGGGTAAGCATTATGGTATTTGACATGACTATGGAATAATGTTCAGCATCACAGGAACTCCAAGTTGTTCAGTACAGCAAAGAGTTAAATGACTGCTGTATCTTTAAAAGAATATTCTTGTAAAATTAACAATCTGGCTCTTGGGCCTGTGGCCCTCTGGCCCTACAGAATTTTAAAGTCACACCCTTGAGCAGGCCTCAGCCTTTCCCCTTAGTCAGAACAGTAACACACAAGGACCCAGAAATTTCCTTTGCCCGACTGCCACCAAAACGAGACTGCCCCTGAGACATCAGCCAGCCAGCCAACTTCCAGAGTGGATTCTATACCTTTTCCAATACGATGTCTTTCTCCAAGGGCTAGTCCCTTCTGACAACATGCTCAAAATATGTGAAACAAAGTTTCACTATTGCCTCAAACTGGTGACACTTCATCCAAGAGAGACTGTTTGTTTTTAATAGCAATTCATAATCTGTTCAGTACTCTTTGCCAACACACAATTCAAAGGCATTATTTTTTCTTCGGTTATCTTTTTACAACTTTCAGATGCACAAGAAGTAATTGAAGATGCCAAGGTATGGATCACATACACCTTAGTCTTTAAACTGATATCCGTGTCCTTTAGCAATATAAAGAGATCTTTGACAACAGATTTCTCTGATTCAATAGACTTTCATTTCTTGGCTGCTGTTAACATGGGTGTTGATTGTGGATCGAAGTATAAAGAAAACTCTTTGTAAACTTCAATCTTGTCTTCCTCTCTCATTATGACAGAAGAAGAATTGATGCCAATGAGTTGTGGCATTGGAGATGAGTGTAGAACATGGACTCGCAAAAGAACAAACCAATATATCTTGGAGGAAGTGGGCCCAGGGAGCTCCTAGAGGCAAGGATAGTGAAACTTTATTTCACACACTTTGGACATGTTGTTGGGAGGGGCTTTTCATGCTCAGAAAAGTGAAGGATCAGACGAAGAAAGGAAGGTCCCTAACAAGCCTATTGACATTGATTATAACAGTAACTTGACAACATCGAAGATGATGAGTTTGGTGTAAGACAGGACAAGATTCACAGTTGTTCAGAGAGTTGCAATGAGTTTTTGGACTTCAATGGCACCTAACAACATCTAACAACATTATTGAGTTGTCTATTGATCCATGATTTCTTTTTTTTTTTTTTTTCAAACACTAGTTTTCCTTTACTATTGGCCAAGAACTATAAGATGGAACCAGGGAAGAAGACGATCCAATTCAAGTATAAAGTTTTAAACAACTGTTGTGATGTACTATCAAGTCACCTGTGATTCGTAGGTCTGAACTCTGTCCTATCCTGAGCAAATCTCACTGACTCCAACACATTTTCCCCCATTACACAAGATACTGTGTCATTCATCTCATGTAGGGTCTTCCTTTCCTGCACTGTCCCTCCAATCTTCCAAGCATGATGTCATTCCCCAAGGACAAGTTCTTCCTGGCCATAGGTCCAAAATCTGTGAGATAGAGCTTCAAAATCCTTTGTCCAAGGAGAAAATTGGTTTCACCCTTTCAGATCTTACACCCTTACAGACTTCTTTGTTTTCTTGACAATCCACGGTATATTCAATGATCTTCTTCAGCACCACAATTATTTAGAGACATTCTTCTGTAATCCTTAGTCTTTGCCCATCTCTCTGATACATAATAAGCCTTCAAAATGAATTAAACAACTATTCCAGAAACTAATTTTGTGTAATTTTAAGACTAATTAAACCAAAAATTTTTATAGAGAAAGTGAGTCACATATAACACTTATATTTATGCAACAGCATTATAGTTTGGGTGTATTAATAAAGATAGGTCAATTTTCAAATATATTTTTAAGCACAGGAAACTTCAATTTAGGAATCTCAAAGCCTATCACAAGGTTCAAGTGATCACTATTTCAATGGGGAAAGGTCGAGAATTGACATTTTGTTCCCCAAAATTTGCAACATATACTTAAAGCAGTAACCGTTGAACTCACATTTCTTTGATAAATAATGTAATAAATAACACAGCAATACATTTACAAATTCAACAGTATTCATATGTGTAATTCAAAGACATTAAATGCTTAGTTCATTTTGTGTAGCCATCTTCATTACCTTAATACAAATGATCTACAACTTTGAACACCAACTCAATATCTCCTAAGCAAGAGCTCTCATTTTCTCGCCCACATATTTTTATCTTTATTTTTGATATATTTTCTTGTTTTATATTAGTAAGATTATAAATATTTTTTTCTTATGTGACTTCCTTATTTCAATCAACATGAAAGTTTTTCATTAGTCCATGCCAGGGTGTGTATTAGGACTTTATTCCGACTTATAATTAAGTAATATTCTATTGTATGTGCACATCACATTTTATTGATGGGAATTTATGTTGTTTCCACTACATCACACCTTTTTTAATTATTATTAATTTTAATAGACATTTACAGAGGTTTTAGATTTCCATTCATTAATTACGCACGTTTCTCCCTGCCCACGCCTCCCCACCAGCTCGCTCCCCCCTCCAAAAAGAAAAAGAAAAAAAAACAAAAACATCACACCTTTTTAAGCAATAATTTTCTCAGTGCAGCAATAACGTCCTTGTTTCTGAGGCTGTATATCATGGGATTAAACATGGGAGTCAGAATGGTGTAGAAGAGAGAGAGAAGTTTGTCTGTACCTGGAGAATGGCTAGATTTGGGTCTTAAATAAGTGATGGTAGCAGATACAAAGAATAAAATTACGACAATCAAGTGGGAAGAGCATGTAGAGAACCCTTTAGCCCTTCCTGAGGCAGTTGGCAACTTCAGAATGGTAGAAATGATTCTACTGTAGGAGAAAAGTATCAACATAAAAGGTACTGCAGCAAACAACATTGCTACCACAAACACAAACATCTCATGGCGAGAAGTATTCTCACAGGCTAGCTTGATAATGGGAGGGATGTCACAGAAGAAGTGGTTGATTTGGTGAGAGTCACAAAAATGCAGCGAGAATATCTGAGCCGTTAATCCTATCTGAACTGGGCTTCCAATGACCCAGGAGCCCACTGCCAACTGAACACACATCTTTGGGTTCATGACCAGAGGATAATGCAGAGGGTTGCAAATGGCCACATAGCGGTCATAAGCCATCACAGCGAGGAGGAAACATTCAGTGGTCCCCAATATGAGAAAGAAACACATTTGGGTGGCACAAGCCAGCAATGAAATGCTTCTATTCTGAGTCCAAAGATTGACCAGCATCCTGGGGAGAGTGACAGACACATAACACATCTCCAAAAGAGAAAAATTTGCCAGGAAAAAATACATGGGTTTCTGTAATGCAGGATCAAGTCTAGTTAACATTATTATTAGAGAATTTCCAAATATAATAATTATATAAATCATGGAGAAGATTCCAAACAGAAACCCTTGGATGTGTGAAAAATTAGAAAATCCCATCAGTAGGAAGTGCATCACTGTCGAGACATTGCCATCTTTTTTCCCCTTCATGTTTCGTCAGTAATGATGGTTTAAGCAGAAGTTTGACTTACTCTGCTCTTCTTAGTTTTTGTCTTCTGAATTGCAAAGTGTGGATGATGTGCTTTATACCTTTTCCAATTCCCTATAAAAAGACAGTCTAAAATGACACTTACTCTAAAATTTTAGCTTAGTGTGCTTTTAAATTATTGCTCAGTAGAAATTTATTAATAGATTTCTGAGTTTGTTGGAGGGAAAGGCAATACATAATGAAAAATTGATAAAGCATTGTTTTTAATTAATCACCTTACATGATAGTAAATTATAAAAGGAATTATATTTGAATGATTACATAAAGTCATTACATGATTTCTAATCCTTCAATAAAACAAAAGGATAGTTAATTTATTGAAATAAATTAAGTCTCTGTAAAGCTGCTAAAAACAAATATGCAAATACCTTTTTTTGCATTTTTTTCTGTGATTTTTTTATTTCCTTGTTTCTGATGAAGAGAGGCATAAATCCATGCTTTACTATTCTTATAACTACTCAAAATCTGAAATTACATTCAATGATAAAAATGATTCTCTTAAGTTGGTTGCCTTTTCTCCAATTCTGTTTGCCATATGAATATTAGTTCCAAATAAATTCCATAAGTTACCTATCATTCTTTCAGACTGTTCAAATATAATTAACGGAAATCATTATTTTACTGTGATAGCAAACATATCCTATTTTCTTTAATGTTTTGCTCTTTTGTTTTAAAATATGTTGGCAAGCTAACTATCAAAGGTTTTTCACTCTCATTGCCTTCAAGTTGGAATATAGCTGACTCTCCAGGACTTCAGAGGCTAAAAAGCAACCAGAAGGAGATTGTTTATCTTTATCCTTCAGAGCATTTGGTGGATTCAGACTGTTTGACTTTGTGTTGATAGCAGAACTCCTTACTCACTGGTCACCAGAGTTCCTGATAAAATATTGTGTATATGGAGATTAATAAAGAAACTGAAATATTAGTTAACATTGCTCTATCAATCACCAATGTTATCTGGTTTCTATGAAATCTTAAGAAAAATTTTACTCCTATCTTCACAATCTTTTTATGAAATATAAATGTATATTTAAAGATTAAATGTCAGACTATTTTTCCTAGTCCTTTGTAGAGAGGTGACATTGGAATAGGACATCATACTTGAAAATATACTGCACTGAAACAGAGGAGGGAGAGAACCGTTTAAAAGAGAGATATAACTGGGTATTTCTGTCATCACAGGAGACTAGAACGAGGGCTACATGGTGGAGGGGACCTGGGGGAGGGTTTGTAAAACAATGAAAGAATCTTTTCTTTTACT
>NW_006400139.1:825306-834947 GCF_000299155.1 Elephantulus edwardii | reverse complement strand
AATTAATAAAATATAATTATAGAAAAAAAAAGAAAATATAGGTTTGCCAACTCAAAACCAAGTGCCTTCTGTGCTGGGTCTGCTTTGTGGATTGGAATGTTTATGAAAATTAATAAAATATAATTATAGAAAAAAAAGAAAATATAGGGGGTCAGCAAGAGAGAGTAAGCCCCTCAATGAGATGGATCGACTTAGAGCTCTCAGCAAAGGGCTTGAGCATTTCTGAGATTGTAAGGATGGCACAGGCTAGGGCAGAGTTCAGGCTGCCTGTTTATAGTGTAGTTATGACTCATTCTCTACTTGATGACACCTAACAACAGCATGAGTGATGGTTTCTTGTCTCTATAACTACATTATAAACTTCTTGTAGTGATCAATATATAGTTCCTACATGCTACACAGCGTTGTTTTGGTTTTTCAACAACTTATGACTTACAGGGAGTTTTGGTGGCCTAGTGGATAAGGGGTTTTGCTGCCAACCCGTAGTAGGCAGTTTGACTCCACCATCTGTTCCACAAGAGCATGATGAACAATCTCCTTCTTTACAATTTATAGCCTCAGAAAACCAGCTGGAGAATCAGCTATGAGGCAGTTCTAACTGGAGGGTGATGAATTGGAGTATGAATAAGCATATTGTTGTTATTGTTGTTATGTGCCCTCGACTCACTTTCTACTCATGGCGAGCCTATGTACAACACTCTGAACCCTGCTCTATCCTGAGCCAAACTTACTGTCTCTGACACACCTGTCCCCATTACCCCAGTCACTGAGTCAATCCATCTCATCGAGGGTCGTCCCCTCCCACGCTGTCCCTCCAACCTCCCAAACATAATGTTCCTCTCCAAGGACTAGTCCCTCCTTGCAACATGCCAGAAGTAAGCCAATGAAACTTCAGAATCCTTGCCTCCAAGGAGCAGCCTGGTTTCAATCTCTGTAGAATACATAACTCTAATTACTTCTCTGAGAGATTACATAAATTAATTTATAAACTGGATTTTATTCTAATGCTACATTAAATTATATGATCTCTCAGGAAAGTATTTAAAGTTACATAAATATTCAACATTTTAAAAGATATGTAGATTCTAATTTTCTTTTAGTTTGATTATTTGTATAACTTTAATTTCTTCTCTTTTGTTGTTGTTGTTATGTGCCGTCCAGTTGCTTGTGACTCATAGCGACCCTATGTGCAACAGCCCTAAACTCTGCCCTGTCCTGTTCCAATTGCGCTGTCTCCGATACACCCGTCCCGATTACCCCAGTCACTGAATCAATCCACCTCATAGAGGGCCTTCCCCTCCTGAGCTGTCCTTCCACTCTCCCAAGCATGATGTCCCTCTCCAAGGACCGGTCTCTCCTTACAACATGTCTAAACTATGTTAGACGAAGCCTCAGAATCCTTGCCTCCAAGGAGCTGCCTGGTTTAACCCTCTTCAGGATGAATCTGTTTTTTTTCCCCCCAGCAGTCCATGGTACCCACAACACTCTTCTCCAGCACTACAGCTCAAAGGCATCAATTCTTCTATCCTTTCTAGTAATTGTTCAACTCTCTGATGCATAACAAGTGATTGCAAATACCATGGCCTGTATCAGGTGCACCTTAGTCTCCAGAGAGACACCATTGCTCTTCAGAACTTTGGAAAGGACCCTAACAGCAGACTTTCCCATCGCAAGATGTCTTTTAGTTTCCTGGCTGCTGGTGCCAAGAATGTTGACTCTGGAGCCAAGCAAACTAAAGCTGTGAACAACCTCAATCTCTTCACCATCCATCCTGATACTGCCAATTGGTCCAGTGGTGAGAAATTACATAAATTAATTTAGACTTTGCAATAATTTCCAGGCAGTAAGAACAGACTCTTATACAAATGAAGACTCCCACCCACCATAAAAGAATATAATCACGATTTTGTTTTTGTTTAGTGTGTATGTTGAAGATTATTTATTTTATTTGTATAGATATAACACATTAAGTGTATTATTATTACTTTAAATATCACTGGATTATATGTGTGTGTATATATAGAATAACATGCACTTATTGTGTTAATTAATAGCCATTTGTATTGTTATTAGCTACTCTTAAGTCCCTTAAAACTCAGGGTAAACTCATTTGTTCAGAATTTAACTCTTTCACAGGGTATGAACTTGAGGAAACAGATATCCAGTCCTATCTTCCAAATTACCTCAGTGTGAGTTCAAATTGCCATATTTTTTTGTTGGTATTCTAGTATTTAACTGTCTGAAAATCTCAGAGAACTGTGAATAAAGATAAAATCCTTGTAGTGACAAAATACACATAAAACAGCCTATCAGTGACTTCAGGGTGGCACAAGAGCACTCACTATTTAGGTTTTTTTTAATCCATGGGGTTATTTTGAATCTAAACTGATTCCAGAGTACCTAACAACAACAGCGACAACAACAACAAGGGTGTGAAGCGTAGATCAAGTAGAAGCAACTAGAGTATTAACAGTTCGTGCAAATTTTGGACACTGTCGATTTTATATGATCACACGCAAGAAAGAGGAATAACCATTCAAGTGGCATCTGTGATAAGCTAGAGGGAATAGTCTAAGAAATGTATTTTCACAATCATTTTTATAAACAGCTCTCTCAGTAAAAATTTTATTATAGAGCATTTTAAAGAAGCTGTAATGAAGGTCAAAATCTAGTGTCTAACAATATTACTCATTTACATTCACTTAGATCACACAACTCATGCAGAAATTGTTAGGGTAGCATTGGACTGATTCAGGCTCATAGTAATATTGTTAGAAAGCACAGGCTGGAATCCTGCGAGTCCTGCCCCATCCTCACAATCTCTGCAGCTTAAGCCTGCTGCTCCAGTTGCTGTGTTAGTCCACTCTACTGAAGGTCTTCTCTGATAGCCCTCTACCTCCTTTTCAGTTCACTAATCACTGAAATCATAACCATGTTGCCTTCACCTCTGTAATTCAGCCTAGAGCTTTGGGCAGGAAAGGTGATCAGAATTGTTGACTGTCCTTCATAGCTACGTTTCATTCAACTATTCTTAGTTTGACAATTGTTTTCAAAAGGCTCACCCTCATTAGTATGCTGATGGCTTCAGATCCTCTACTCTCTATGTTAGACTCTGCATTATTCCCCCCTAAACATGCAGCAGTATGTATGAAAGGAAACCCAAAATGAGATTGTAAAGAAAGAATCTGTAAGAAAAATCAACTGACTTTTAAAGAGGAATCTATCATTCTCCATGTAGTGAGAGCCACTTTATTTTTTTTTATTTCAATGAATTCAATTTAACAGTTCAGTCTGACATATAAATGCATTAGATATTTGAATATGCAATTAGAGGACTTCTCTAGGAGAACTGATGATTGATAAAAAATGATAGTATTTCTCTCATATTCTCAGATATATTTATTGAAAGCATCTTAAATTATCAAATTAATTAAAGTTTTAAAAGATGTCATATACATGTGTGTTTATGAACTGTAATCCATAAATTTAATACATGTCAAATCTTTAAACCCCAGCATGTGGGAATCAGTTCATATTTGTTCACACTTAGTCTGATTTTGATAAAGACAAATAAAATAAATTTTGATATATTGACCCAGTCCAATACATTACTGAGCTTTTATACTTTATCCTAACTTTCATCTTACAGTCTTGAAAAATTAAAGTAAAATGACTAAGGTAGTATTTGAAAATTTTTAGGTTTTTTTCATCTTCTCAATTTGACTATTCTCTGCTAATAAAAGTTAAAGACAAAGATGAATGAAACTTTTATATTAGACAAAAATTCTGAATGCTTACCTGTTTGATTAAGATAAATTTCATATTGAGCTTTATTGATTGAGTTAAAATAACAATCACTTGCAAGACTCAAGATTATATTTTTCTTGACACAGCACTTTCTAGAAGGCGTTGTACTCTCAAGAATAAATTTCCTACTTAAATATGATTAGTCTCTTCCCTGGGGGACAGCATCCTTCCCAGGTTAATTTCTAATTGAACTAAGCCTTTTGCCTGCCACTCAAGATGTTTTCTACAATAATAAAAGGAATATTTGGTGAATGTTTCTTAAGTAGAATTAGCATTTAATACGATTAAGTCTCTGATCTGTGAGTAAGAAATGCATCCTATTTACTGATATATTTTAGAAAATCTATCCATAATGTTATAGACCCACGAAGGTGCAATCTTTTGCTATTGCTGGGTGCTGTTGACTCACCCTTGACTCCTAGTAACCCCGCGAACAATAGCATGAGACTCTCCAGACCCTTGTCCTATCCTCACATTCTCCATTGTGCCTCAGGTCATTGTCACAGTCACTGTGTCCTCCCATCTTACTGAGTCTCCTCCTTAGTTTTCTACGTGGATTGTGCTTTTCTAGCATCTGGTCACTTCTGATAGCATACCCATAGCCTATGTGTCAAAAGTCTCACTATCCATGCCTCTTTGAAGCAAGTGTCTTCTGATGGGTGTGATAGAAGCTGGTGGTGTGTGCATAGCTCTCCCTCACTGTGTAGAGCATTTGAGGGCTGACTGGGCTGGTGGTGTCTGCAGGATTTTATAAAGCAAATGAAGCAGGAGCCAGTCTTCTGTCTTCATCTGATGAATGAAGCTGCAACAGAGAATGTGAGACTGTCAGATAGAGAGGAGAAAACAGGTAACAAATTCCAAAGTAACAGAAAACAATGCCAAAACAAAAATAAGGTTGGACACTGGAAGGTCGCCAAAGAAGGACAGAACCCAGTTCAGGCCACAAAAGACAGTTTATTGAGAAGAAACTGCCAGGCAGGCTCTAAAGCAGAGATCAGCCACTACGTAAAGTTAGAGAGGAGTTTTATACTATCTTAAAAGGAAACTGGGAGTGAAGATGTTTGCAGCTGCTTGGTCCAAGAAGGGAGCAAGTTGGGGATGTGGATAGCTATTACTGAGAAAGGGAGGTGAAATGGTTTTGCAGCTCTAACAGCGATAAACAGAGCTGTAGCTAACGCTATGATCACTACTATGGTGGTTCTGGGGAAAGGGAAGGACAGCCATTCTGCAGCCCTGACAGACACAAAAAAGAAAATAGAAAACCTAAAAAGGAGAACAAAGATGAAGGAGAATCAGAGAAGAAAGAAACATAAAATAGAAGATGTCAAAAAGAAAAAGAGGAAAATCCAGCGAGAGAAAGAGAAAGAAAAACAAACAAACCCACAAATGACAGGAGAAAACAGACTTCATGGAGAACCACACACATTATATAAAATGAACAAGCAAAGACAATTTTAAGAAACCAAAATAAAATAAGAGAGATAAAAGGAGGAACATTGAGAAGGGTGGGCTAAGTGCTTGGTTGTTGCTGCCCTTACTGCTGTGGTGAGTGTAGGTCAAATGTCCAGATGGACACAGTGTATGTGTCTGCCAATTCTCAGAACGTTAGAGTTGGGGTGCCCAGTCAAGCCAGAGTTTCAATTTAGCTGGTAGGTAGGTGGCTGAGACCACAAGATATGACTCAGGTCACAGATAACATCTTTTCTAATTTAGAGACGTCATCCAACCAAGGAAAGAGTTTCTGCTGTTCTCAGGTGAGCTTAGGTAAATTCATCTAGTTAAGGATGAGATATAGATCAAAATAACTGTGAGATATCATCTTAACCCAGTAAGAACAGCAAAATTTAACAGTGATGCAAACAAATGCTGATGAGTTGTGGAGAAACTGGAACCCTTATTCACTGTTGTTTAGAGTATGAAATGGTGCAACCACTATGGAAGGCAGTATTGTGCTTTCTCAAAATGTTGCAAATAGAAATATCATTTGACCCAGAAATTCCACTACTGGGAATATACACGAATGGATAGAAAAGCTGTGGTACAGTCACAAATAGAAGACTATGCAGCATTGAAATATTATACAAATGGGTGACCATGGAGGACATGATGCTGAGTGAACTATCTCAGTCATAAAAAAGACAAACACTGCATAAGGCCACTGTTATAGAACAAGACTGATACGGGGGTTGGGAGAAACTAAGAAAATGGGATAAATAATGTACGTGACATTGAAACAGACGAGGGAGAGAACTGTATAAAAAGAATATATGATTAGTTATTATTGGCATGACAAGAGTCCAAAATAAGAGCTGCATAGTTAAGTGGTCCGATGTGTGTGTGTGTGTGTGTGTGTGTGTGTGTGTGTGTGTATAGGGAGGGGCGGGACTGTATAACAATGAAAGAACTTTTTCCAAAGAAAACAGCAAACTGGAAGGAAAGGGGAACAGGGAGGAAAATGTGCAACAATGAATGAATGGAAATCCAAGTACTTTATAAACTTTCATTAAAATCTAAACCAAACAAAACTAAGCTAAACATAAAGATAGTATCTTTGTCTGTTCAGAGTCACTGAATATAGGGTCAAGCACATCACCACACACCAGATACTAAAAGGCTTGATCTTGGTCTCAGGCAGAGCTGACACGGACACGAAAATGTGTGTGGGTGATGGGGTTGTTACTAAACAATTCTGAATTTGATTAACAGAGTGTGTTCTTTTTTCTCTAAGAAATTATTTACAATAGATATATGGGTGAGCAAACTTTATTTTTACTTGAAGTAAGTAAAAAGAGGACTTGTTGGTTTTTTTTTATTGCCTTCGATTCGAGCATGACCCATAGCAACCCTATGAACAAAAGGCCTAAAGCCCCTCTACACCTACCAACATTTGTCAAAGTTCATAGAGTTTCCAGAGGCATGTTGTTTAGGAAGTGGATGCCACTCCTGCTTCCAAACCTGTCTTAGAACAGAGCAGGAAAACACTGGAGGGTTCAAAATCAGGAAAGGAGTGCATCAGGAATGTATCCTTTCCCCATACCTTTTCAATCTGTATGCAGAACAGATCATTCGGGATGCAGGGCTTTATGAGGAGAACAGACATAGGGTCTTAAAAAAGAAAAGACATAGCAAGCAAAGGAAATTTTGAGGGAGTTCTGGTGGCCTAGTGGTAAGAAGCTGTGCTACACTTCCAAAGGTACGTGGAGATCAAGTCCACCAACTGCACTCCAGTAGAAGAATAGGCCATCTCCACCCATGAGATTCACTGCCTCTGAAAATCCACCGAGGGTCAACCACGCATTTGTTCTGACTCTATGTTAAACAACATTTGTGTAATAACAAATAACAACATTTGTACATTAGTTAAGGGCCTGGGGAAGGACTAATGTTTCTTTTGTGCTTTCAGGAATGAAAGGCAGCATTGTCTGCAATTCAAGAGAGCCAAACCCTCGAGACTCCTTTGCGCTTAATCAACACAGAGCATACGCTGTAAGTTTTCTCTTCATGTTTTAAAATTATACTGAGGTTACACTTTTAAAAAATTGATCTGTAAAGAATCATTTATATACATTGTATTTCCTTCACCTATATGGTGTTTTATACAGTCATTCATATATAGTATATAATTATTACTGATGTAAGCCTATTATCACTCCATCTCTTTAAACCCCATTGAATCTTTCCTATTCCTTCACTTTCCTTTCTTTATCCACTGCCTCTGCTATGATTTCCTCCCATTCCCTTTCCCCATCTCCCCTTCAATTATTCTACTATTGTCACAGAAATGTTTTTCTGCATTTGTATTTGTATTTCTGTATTTGTATTTGTATTTCTGTATTTGGCCTTATGAGACTGGATTATTTCACTTAGCATAATGCTCTTAGACTCTCTCAGTATTTTACAAAATTGTTTTTCCTTAATGCTGCATAATATTCCATTGTATGAATGTACCACAATTTCTCAATCCATTTGTTTGTTGATGGTCATTTGGGCTGTTTCCATTTTCTTGCTATTGTGGTTAACACTGCTATGAATGGAACACATCTCCACTCATGTCTTAGTTCTGATTTCTTTGACATATATTCTTAGCAGTGGAATACCTGGATCACATGGGATCTCTATGGTCAGTTTTTTTAGAAAACAGCAAACTGCTTTCCAAAGTGGTTTTACCATTTTACAATCCCATCAGCAGTGCCTGAGAGAGTTCCAATCTCTCCATATCCTTGCCAACATGTGTTTGCTGTGTTGTTAAATTTTACTGCCGCAAATGGAGGAGTGAGATAGTATCTTGTTTTGATTTGCATCATCTCTCTGATTTCTAGTGATACTGAATCTTTCTTCATGTGTTTATTAGCCACCTAAATGTCCTTTATGAAGAGTCTTTTTGTTCTTTATCTATTTTATGAATATTTTATCAATTGGGTGTGGAGGGGAATAGGGGAAGAAAGAGAGAGAGGGGGAGAGAGAGAGAGAGAGAGAGAAAACACTTTGTAATATTCTGTTAATTTCAGTCATAAAACCTTTGTTTGAAATGGTATTGCTAAATGTTTTTCCCCAGTCTACGGGCTTATTTTTTTACCCTGCTGGAGAAAGTTTTGTCTCTTGTATCCTCTCTTGGTTGTACTTCATTGTCTATATTTGTCACACTTTTAACTGCTTTGCTTTCAGACAGACTGATACTTACTCTAATGATCTCATGGCCTCTCTGAGACCAGCTTGAGTTTCTGGCAGTTCTCTTTTGATTTACCCTTCTAGTTGTTTTAAAATTATCTTCAGCAAGGTTTACTTGCACATGATATTGTTTGATAATTACTACTTATGTTGGAACCCCTTTTTTTTAGAATGAGAACCAAATAAATCTCTGGTCACGTAATTGTCTTCTAAATTTCTTTGTGTAAACTAATGAATGAACACATCCAGAGTTGTATGTTTCCTGAAACACCTTAATTGGTATTCCATCAATTCTTAAGGCCTTATATGTTTTCATTAGCTAAAAGGTAATTTGAACTCTTTTTTTCAGTGTGACTGGGTTTTGATAATATGGTACTTTCTGAAATGTTTCACTGTTTACTAATCCTATTTGGTACATTGATTCAATGCATTCTTCTATTTCATTTGATGCTTTTTACAAACGCGAGAATTGTGTTCACAGTGTTTGTTGTTGTGTGCTGTTGAGTCACTTGCAACTCATGCTGACCATATGTACGACAGCTCTAAACTGTGCTCTATCTTGAGCCAACCATATCATCTCAGACATACTACTCTGGTCCCATTGCTTTAGTCTCACAACTCTAGTCACTGAGGTAATCCATCTCATTGAAGGTCTTCCTCTCTTTCATAGTCGCTCCATCCTCCAAAACATAATGTCCCTCTCCAAGGATTGATTCCTCCTTGTAACATGCCTCAAATATGTCATATGAAGCTTCAGAGTCCTTGCCTCCCAAAAAAAGCCTGGTTTTGCCATCTCCAGGACAAACTTGCTTCTTCTCCTAGTCGTCCATGGTATTCTCAATACTCTTCTCCAACACCACAGCTCAAAGTCATCAATTCTACTTCTATCATCCCTAGTCATTGTCCAGCTTTATGATGCATAGCAAGTAATTGCAAACATCATGGCCTGGGTCAGGTGCACCTTAGTCTCCAGACTGATATCTTTGCTTTTTAATACTCTGAAGAGGTCCCTGATAGCAGGCTTTCCCAATGCAACTCGTCTTTTGATTTCCTGGCTGCTGGTACCAAGAGTGTTGATTGTGGAGCTAAACAAATTGAAACTATTAAGAGTCTCAATCTTTTCAATGTCTATAAAGATGCTGCCTGTTGGCCCAGTGGTAAGAATA
>NW_006400139.1:811192-824308 GCF_000299155.1 Elephantulus edwardii | reverse complement strand
GACATACACCTTTCTTAATTTTAAATCACGCACTGTTCCCTTGCTCTGTTCTGACCACAGCTTCTTGGTCTAGGTCTAGAGAAGAAGGAAGGGGAGGAGGACAACTACGCACAATTTGATTTTCTGGAACTTTCAATTTTCTCAATGGTCGACATAATTTGGTATGATCCACTGTTCCAAAGCAAGTGCATAGTAGTCTCTGCTTTCAGCTGGGATGCATCTGAAATCAGCAATGACAGTCCTCTTGCCATGGCTTTTTCTAAACCCAGCTTAAATTTTGTCAATGTATTAGTTTAACTATTTTTGGATGATCTTCAGCAATATTTACTTTGTATATGATATTTATGATATTGTTTGATAACTCCCACATAAGTTTGGATCACCTTTATTGAGAATGGGAACTTACGGATCTCTTCCACTCATTTGGCAAGTAGCTGTCCTCTGAATTTTCTGGCATAGACTGGTGATCATGACCATCTGTTGGTTGAAAACTGTGAATTGGTATCCCATCGATTCCTGGGCCATTTTTTTTTAAAATAAACACATTTAATGCAGTTTAAACCTCTCAATTTCTTTTGACTCTTGATCATACGTCACATCAATTGGTGACAGATGATCAAGAGCCAATGGAAATAAAGGAAAAAGTTTAAAGTGCATCAAGTTGTGTCAAAAAATCTGGACCAAAACCATTTGACCAACTAACTGGAAGATATCGGTATTTGTTCCCAATCCAAAGAAAGGTGACTCCACAGAGCATGGAAATTTTCAAATTAACATCATTGCTATCACATGCAAGCAAGATTCTGCTAATGATTATCCAAAAATGACTGGAACAGCACATCAACAGAGAACTTCCAGAAGTACTGGCTGGCTTTAGAAGGAGTTGTGGTACTAAGGATGTTGTAGCTAATGTTAGATGGATCTTGGCCGAAAGCAGGGAATACCAGAGGAATTCGTCTATTTATGTTTCTCTGATTATCAAAGGCATCTGACTGTGTGGATCATAACAAACTGTGGCTGACTCTGAGAAAAATGGGAATCCCAGAACACTTGATCATGCTAATGTGAAACCTATACTTGGACCAGGAGGCAGTCGTCAGAACAGACTACGGAAACACTGCATGGTTCAAAATTGGGAAGGGTGTAAGCCAGGAATGTTTCCTATCTCCAAAACGTTTCAACCTATATATATAAACAGATTATCTGGGAGGGTGGGCTGTATGAGGAGAAATGTGGAACCAGGATTGGTGGAAGATTCATTGACAATCTGCAGATGACACAACCCTGCTTGCTGACACTGAGGAGGACCTGAAGCACTTGCTGCAGAGGGTCAAGGACTGCAGCCTTCAATATGGATTGAGGCTCAATATCAGGAAGACAAAGATTCTCACCATTGGACCAATTGGCAGCATCAGGATGGATGGTGAAGAGACTAAGATTGTTCACAGCTTTGGTTTGCTTGGCTCCACAGTCAACACTCTTGGTACCAGCAGTCAGGAAATTAAGACATCTTGTAATGGGAAAGTCTGCTGTCAGAGACCTCTCCAAAGTACTGAAGAGCCATGGTATCACTCTGGAGACTAAGGTGTACCTGATACAGCCCATGGTCTTTGCAGTCACTTGCTGTGTGTCAGAGAGTTGGACAATGACTAGAGAGGATAGAAGGAGAATTAACGCCTTTGTGATGTGGTGTTGGAGAAGAGAAATGAATATACCATGAACTGCTTAGAAAATAAATAGGTTTAACCTGTTGTTGTTATGGACTGGTCTCTCCTTGCAGCATACTTTGGGCGTGTTGCAAGGAGAGACCAGTCCTTGGAGAAGGACATCATGCTTGGGAGGGTGGAGGGACAGCGCAGGAGGGGAAGTCCCTGTATGAGGTGGATTGATTCAGTGGCTGGGGTAATTGGGGTAAATGTGCTGGAGACAGTGAGATTGGTGCAAGATAGAGCAGGGTTTAGGGCTGTTGTACTTAGGGTCCCTATCAGTCACAGACTCAATGGCACATAGCAACAACTTGGTTATATGGTATTTTCTGAAATGTTTCATGCTGACCAATTATTTCTGTCCCTTCCCATTATTTTTTTTTCTTTTTGCTTGCTGAATCATTCAAAATTTTGCTCATAGAACTTCTCAGTATTTCAACTGAAAGCTCGAGTTTGTTCCCTACCTCTTCAGTCTGTATGCTGAGAAAATCAATCAAGAAGCTTGATTCTATTAAGAAGAATATCATATGAGATTCAGAGGAAGACTCAGCAATAACTTGCAGATGACACAATCTTTCCCGCTGAATGTGAGGAGGACTTGCAGGACATGCTGTAGCCGATTGAAGACCACAGTCCCCAATGTGGATTACATCTCAGCATTAAGAAGACAGAAATTCTCACCACTAGACCAATAAACAATGTCATGCTCAATGGATAAGATTGACCTTTTTAATGATTTCACCTTGGAGCCAAAATCAACCCTCTTAGTATCAGCAGTAAGGAGACCAGGACACACATATTTGCATTGGGAAAGTTTTTGGGGACTTCTCCAAATTACTGAAGAGCAAAGATTGCAATTTGAAGACTGGTATGCCTGATTCAAGCCCTGGTCTTTTTAGTCACTTGCTATGCATCTGAGAGCTGGACAATGAATAAGGATGACAGAAGAAAAATTTATACCATTTAAGCTGTGGTGTTGGAGAAGAGTACTGAATATCCTGTGGCCTACCAAAAGAACAGAAAATATAGCTTAAAAAATTTGTAGCAAGAATGGTCCGTAGAGGCAAAGATGGTGAAGTTTTGTTTCCCATATTTTGGGCATGTTTTTATGAGCAGCTATACAGGCCATGGTATTTGCAATCGCTTGTTATGCATCAGAGAGTTGGACAATGACTAGGGAGGACAGAAGGAGAGTGGATGCTTTTGAGCTGTGGTGCTGGAGAAGGGTACTGAATGTACCCTGGACTCCAGGAAAACAAACAGATCCATCTTGGAGAGGATTAAACCAAGCTACTCCTTGGAGGCAAGGATTCTGGGGCTTCGTCTGACATACTTTGGACATGTTGCCAGGAGGGACGGGTCCTTGGAGAGGGACATCATGCTTGGGAGGGTGGAGGGACATCGCAGGAGGGGAAGACCCTCTATGAGATGGATTGATTTGGTGACTGGGGTAATAGGGATGGGTGTGTCAGAGGCGGTGCGGTTGGCACAGGATAGAGCAGGATTTAGAGCTGTTGTGCATAGGGTCGCTATGAGTCGGAAACGACTCGATGGCACATAACAACAACAACAATTCCTTGGAAAAGGAGATCATGCTTGGAAAGGGGCAGAGTTTAGTGAAAGAGAAGGCACCTTCAACCAGGTGGACTCACACAGTTACTAGAGCATAGATAGGCTCAAGTATGTCAAAGATGAGACGATGGCACAGGATAGGAGAGAGTTCAGATTTTTTGTTCATAGTGTGGCTATGAGTCATACTTGTTTGAATGGACCTACCAAAAAGTATAACTTTATATTTATTTTCTAAGTATCTAATGATCATTTACCAGTATATGTTATAATCTGTATTAGGGCAGATATGAGTAAATTACTTAGGACTCAAATTCTACTATACTCATGTTGATTGATTTTATTTAGCTCCTAAATTCAAAGGACATCTATAAGCAACAGCCTCTATTTCACTTTTGAGATACTTAGTATTAACTCTTGTGGGCTTTACTAGTCACTATTTGTGTGGTAAAATTATTTTACCTCTCTACTTACTATCTCCATGACAGAGCTCTAGTTGTTGATTGTCCACAATTTTTTATAGTAAGAATATTTCTCACTTCTACCTGTTGTACATAGGGTCGCTATGAGTGTTAGGGTACCCGATGGCACATAACAATAATATATTAATTTCTGATCAAGTTCCTTTTGTGGTGTTAAATTAGAACACTAAAATTGATAAGGTAAAATTACTTGGTAGGGAATTTATCTTCCATAAGTAACCTTTTAAAAGTTCCATTTCATGAAGATTTTGTCATTTCCCCACTTGATAGGCTTTGTTTTCTTGTTGAATATAAGTTGACCATAGATAGGTGAGTCCATTTCTGAGTTCTCAATTCTGTTCTATTAGTCTATGTGTTGGTCATTGTAGCAGCAGCATGCTGTCTTTGTTATTACAACTGTGTCGTAGGTTTTGAGATCTGAGAGTGCTATGCCATTCATTATTTTTCATTCTTTCAGAAGTGCTTTACTTATTTGGGATCTTTTTCCTCTACAAATAAACTTGACAATTGCCTTTTTGATCTCCTTGAAAAATTAATTTAGTGAAAGTGTCTGTCACTATTGCACTCAAAGGCATCTCTTAACAATAACTCATTGTCCAGGTTTCATATACATATGAAGTGATTGTTAATACCTAGGCTTGACCCAAGATCACCCTAATCTTTAAAGTGACATCCTACTCTTCAGCATTTAATAAATAGTGATTAAAAAAATCATAGAAACTCTAAAAGAAAAGGAAAATTGCAGAGCTCTGAGCAATTTTCTCAATGTGTACAAACCCCCCCCATAATTTAATTGATGATTGTTCTTGACATTAAAAGACATATTTTGATGGGAAAGTTTGCTGTTAGGTGCCTCTCCAAAGTACTGAAGAGCAATGGTGTCTCTCTGGAGACTAAGGTGTGTCTGATACGGGCCATAGTCTTTGCAATGACTAAGGAGGATAGAAGGAGAATTGATGCCGTTGAGCTGTGGTGTTGGAGAAGAGGATTGAGGGTGCCATGGACTGCTAGGAAAATAAACAGATTCATTGTGGAGAGGGTTAAACCAGGCTGCTCCTTGGAGGCAAGGGTTCTGAGGCTTTGTCTGAAATACTTTGGTCATGTTGTAAGGAGATACCCGGTCCTTAGAGAAGGACATCATGCTTGGGAGGGTGGAGGGCAGGAGCAGGAAGGAAGATGAATTGATTTGGTGACTGGGGTAATAAGGATGAGTGTGTCGGAGACAATGAGATTGGCACAGGACAGAACAGAGTTTAGGGCTGTTGTACATATAGGGTCACTATGAGTCGCAAGCGACTCCTCGACGGCACATAACAACAACAACAACAACATCTTATCTGATTACTAAGGAAGATTTAATCCTACTTTTAAATTCTTGCTCAATTGACTAATAAATGAGCAACACATTTTAGAGAAAGTATGATTGTCTTTTTAAAGAATTATAATTAACACATTGAAATAAGTAGATTTCTTTCTCTAGATATTTAATATTGATATTTTTATTTCTCACAAGCAAACAGACTAAACACAATAAATAAAAACAAAAATTTTGACATGAATACTGCTAGCAAATTCAATAAAAAGTACACAAAGCCTAGTGATTTATTTCATCATGAGTCTGTATGAATATGTCCAACATATCCTTCTTCTGATGTTTTATTTTTCAAAATGTTTTTTCCTTGCTGGTAAATATTTGAGCTTCACAATAATAACGTTAGTTCTTTTAATTATTATTTTAATACCCTTTTAACAAATATGAATGTTAATAATGAAGCCAGAGTATTGGAGTATTGACTTACTCAAGACCATAAATTGTTAAAGCTATCATTTTACACTCTTGAGTCATCATGGTCTCATTACATTCCGACTCCTACTTGGCTAAATTTTATAAGTGAAAAATATTATGGACACCGTCACTATCATAATTATTATCTTTCTTCACTGTTGTGACATATATGAAACTAGCACTGAATTCTTATGGCTTTTAAAATATTACGTGAGAAGGACTTTACAAATTACCTTCCATCAACAATGAAACAAAAAAAATTCAGGCATGCAAGATATCATGACAGATAATAGGGGATAGTAATGGTTTTAGAATGCAAAGTTGAAGGCAAAAGAGGAATTAATATTTTATTTTTATATTTGTACAGAATCATATCTAAACCTACAGAGTGACACAATTTTCACAGGAACTGCCAACATAGTGTACAGGGCAGAAATTCACTAAACAGCTCTCTGTAAGTCATTGGTGTGAGCATCTGGAGTAGAGAATAAACTCTGTGGCAGATGGTCCCTTCTCTTCATGAAATCAGTCACAAAGTTCATCTGAAACATTTTAGAAAGGATCAGGCATGACAACGAGTAGGCACCTGATATAAACAAGTGATGCAGTTTTAGAAAAATTGTGAAATAACTAACTATAAGTCTACTGGCAAGAAGCTAAGCTGCATCCCCAAAGGCACACGGTTCAAATCCACCAGCTGCTCTGCAGGAAAAAGATGGACGATTGCCTCCAGTATGATTAACTACCCCAGAAAACCCACTAGAGAGTCAGCTATGAGTCCACTCAGAGTTGATGGTACACAAGAACAACAATATACACATAAGTTATGCTTAGTAATCAATTGTATTGATAAAGCATCATCACTTATAAAATTCAATTTAATGAAAAATGTTGTTTGTGTTCTCTTTAAGGAATGGTTTTATGGAGAGTCACTGAAAGGGAAAAAAATGGTAGTACTATATTTCTTCATGTTGTTGTTGTTGTTGTTGTTGTTGTTATGTGCCGTCGAGTCGCCTGCGACTCATAGCGACCCTCTGTACAACAGCCCTAAACTCCGCTCTGTCCTGTGCCAATCACACTCCTATCCCAATTATCCCAGTCACTGAATCAATCCACCTCATAGAGGGCCTTCCTCTCCTGCGCTGTCCCTCCACCCTCCCAAACATGATGTCCCTCTCCAAGGACCGGTCTGTCCTCACAACATGTCCAAAAAATGGTAGTACTATATTTCTTCATATTTCTTCATACAGATTGCTAAATTAGTTTTGAGAATTAGCACCAACACTGTACAGACAAAGAAATGAATTCTATTTTTCCATTGAGTGATTTATATTACACCTGATCAAATTAAATTATCCCCAGCTAATGTTCTAATAGAGGAATATTACACAAGGAAATTGGAAAATTATTCATGGAATTATTTTCTGTTTGCTGAAATATATATCAATAACTTTCATAAATGTAGCAGACATTCTAGTATAAGCAAGTTTTAAATTGGGAATAATTTCTACTATATGGAAAGACAAGGAGTTATGCAAGGGATATATCTATTGAAATTTTAAGAAAAACAAGCATTTAACTAATTTTTTAATAGAGTGATTTATTACATAACAATTTTCTCAGTGCCATTATGACATCCTTGTTTCTTAGACTATATATCATGGGATTAAACATAGGCGTCAGGATTGTGTAGAAAAGAGAAAGCACTTTGTCAGTTCCTTCTGGTTGACCAGACTTGGGTCTCAAGTATGTAATAATGGCTGATCCAAAGAATAACATCACAACCATAAGATGAGACGAGCAGGTGGAGAAAGCTTTCATTCGGCTTGTAGCTGATGGCAGTTTTAGTATAGTAGAGATGATTTTACTGTAGGAGCCAACTATCAATATAAACGGAACCATGACAAACAACACAGCAACTATGAAGACCAACATCTCATTTATAAAAGTATTTCCACAAGCCAGCTTGAGGATTGGGGGAATGTCACAGAAGAAATGATTTATTTGGTTAGATCCACAAAAATGCAGAGAGAAAATCTGGTATGTTTGCCCAATCATAACTGGGATTCCAATGGTCCAAGATGCAGTCACCAACTGGATACAGGCTCCATGGTTCATGATTAGAGGGTATTGCAAAGGGTTACAAATGGCTACATAGCGATCATAGGCCATCACTGCAAGCAGCAAACACTCCGTACCTCCTAGTATAAGAACCAAACACATCTGTGTAGCACAGGCAAGTAAAGCAATTCTTCTTCTCTGGGTCGCAAGATTCATCAGCATTCTAGGGAGAGTGACTGATACATAGCAGATTTCCAAGAAGGAGAAGCTTGACAGGAAAAAATACATGGGACTCTGGAGAGCAGAATCTAATCTGGTTACCAGAAATATAGTGCCATTGCTCATCACGATAATAATATAAATGATTAAAAATAATCCAAAAAGAAACCACTGGAGATGGGGCACATCAGCAAAATCCAACAGAACAAACTCCATGAAATTAGATAGATTTCTTCCGGATGTTTTTTCTTGTTGATTCATCTATTGAAAGGGTAAAGTTGCATTGCCTTTCCCTTAATATTTCTTTTTCTCTTCTATAAATTATGCTGATGTGTCAACAATAGGTTTTATTACTACGACAACTGTTATTTTGAGATAATTTCATCATATTTTATAGTACAGACTAATATTACATCATGCATGGCTTACATCAGAGCAATTGTCAAAGTTTGGAACTCTGTCTTCTAATCTCTCTTTAAATTAATTGTGAACTTTGACAATAATTTTCTGTGAAGATCTCCGAAGGTACATCATAAGTTATAAGAAACATTTTTCCACTGTGTATTTTAATGCTTCTGATGGTTTTTAGATTCTAAGTCTCTAAGGCATTTGACTTGTAAATCAAAATAAAGTACAGATAACATTACAGAGCTAAAAGCTAATTTTTCTTGGACAGAAACTGTATATATCAAGAAGCAGTTCTTCAACCACGATGAGGGGATACTATATGGCTCAAAATCAGGGCATATTGTGTCAGGTTTAAAATCTTTCACCACAGATCTAGTAGACTAGTCCACAGCCTTCTGGGCTACTATTCAAATGGTAATTCTTTGTTAACATTTTAAATCCACTAGCAAATCTGTAGAAGAAAGATGAACAGTCACCACTTGTTAACATTGATAGTTCTAGAAAAGTGGCATCAAAACCAAAACAAAAGCGCTGAATTTCTAAGAACCTTGACTATCTGAAGAAGACTATGGCCTTAGGATTGAAGAAAGACTCCTTAACAGCCTGTTCTGTGCATATGTTGTTTTCATCGTTTGCTGACTAAAACTGAAGAGGATTTGACACACCAAGAGGGCAATATACTATAGACTTCAGTACAGATTACACCTCTACGTCTAAAAAATAAAAATTCTTAGCACTGGATCAACAGACAGCATCATGATAGATGGAGAAAAGAGTGAAGTTATCACAGAATTAAATTTATTTAGATCCATAATCAACACCTTTGGACTCACCAGTGAGAAAATCAAATTACTTACTGCACTGGACAAATACATTATCAATGAATTTTGATGTCCACTGTAAGACTCCCCTGCTCTGATCCAGGGCATGGTATTTTGTATATGCATGGGAAAGGGGGATAATGAGTAAGAACAACTGCAGAAAAATTGATGCTTTTGAACTGTGTTGTTTAAGAGCATTGAACGTACCGTGGATTGTCAAAAGAAGGAATAAATTTGTCTTGGAAGTCTTGTAGTCAACGTGCTCTTTAGAAACAAGAATGGTGAGATTTCATCTTACATGCTTTGAGTATGTAATCAGGAGAATGGCATCGTGCTTGAAATTGTACAGAGGTAGTGAAAAAGAAGGAAGTTCTGGTAGTCTAATGGGTAAGGAGCTGTGCTACCAATCCGTGGGCACATGGTTTGAAGTCATCAGCTGCTCCACTGAAGAAAAATTGGCTATCTCCTCCCATGTATACCTTTGAAAATCCACTGGAAGGTCAACTATGGGTTCGTGTCTACTCAACGGTACAGAAAAAAACAATGAAAAAGAAGATGACTGTCAAGGAGATGGGTTGATAGAGTGACTGTAACAATAAGCTTAAACACAGCTGAGATTGTGAGGTGAGGGCAGGATCCTGCAGGGTTTGGTCATGTTCTGCACAAGACTACTGTGCGTGTAACTGATTTGACTAACGACAGTGGCAACACTATATACTATACAATAATTTTAGAGAGTTTAGAAAGGAACTGGTATGATTCATGTAATGAAAAATGCCTTTACATGATTCCATGAACAATCTGATGGAGGTTAGCTTTTCCTAATTTGTCAAAGTTCAGTCAAAGTAATCATAGAAATAAGATAGGAACTGGAAAATATTTCATTTTGTATAAGTGAATCCAACAGATGTAATTAGGTATGCTATTAGGTAGACAAAATATGATATTTATACATGAACATTAGTCTGTGAGAATTGGTTCAGATATAAATGAAATGTAGATATAAACTGAAAACAAGAGTTGCATGGAAGGTATTTGTTCCTTATGAGGAAAATGGGTGTATATAATGATGTTGTTGTTATGTCCCGTCGAGTTGCATGCCACTTAAAGTGAGCCTATATAGAAGAGGCCTAAACCCTGCTCTGTCTTGTGCCAACCTCACCGTCTCTGATACACTTGCTCCCACCACCCTCAGGATTATATTCTCTGTGACCTAGGCGTAGAGTTCCTCTACCACCCCAGAAGCAGACAGTTCAAATCTACTTACTTGGTGCTCATAGGTAGAAAGATAGACAACCTCCTCCAATGTAGTTTACACCCTCTGAAAACCCACGACATGCTCAGCTATTAGTCATTTCCAAAACAAGGTCACATAGTAATAACAATATATATTTATACAAGAATTTTGCCCTCACAAACTGCTGGTTTTGGTTCAAATTACACAGAAATTACCTTCTTTTTTAAAAGTAAAGGATATTGTTGTGTGTCATCGAATCAGTGCCAATCTGTAACTGCCCTTCCTGCAGGTTTTAAAAGACAATTAATGGCACGGAAAGAGATTGCCCATGAGCCAGTTGGTGGATTCAAATCATTTGCCTTTGGCATGGTGGCATGAACCAGTTGGTGGATTCAAACTGAGTACTTTTGGCATGGTGGTGTAATTCCATACAACTAAGCCAAAAGGCATATATAAATTGAAAGTTTCAAACTTAAAAGGAAAAGATAGGCTATGATTAATAAGAAGAAAGGATTAAACACTTACGTACTACTTTATGAATGACAGCATTTATAAAAAATATCATTCATAGGTGACATCTCAAGAATTCTGACTTATAGAAACCCCCTGATCTAACAACTTCATCAAAATAGTTATTACTTTTCAGTCACTGTTAATACATATATGAGAAATTTTCTCTTTCTAGCGGGTCCTCTTCTTTGCCAAGCATGATGTTTTCTCTGTGAACTCGACCCTCCTAATAACGTGTTCAATAATCTTAAGACAAAAATCCTACCTTTCTCACTTGTGAAGAATATTTCAACTCTATTTCAAGACAAATTTGTCATTTCTGGTCAAAACCCAAACCACTGCTTTCAAGTTGGATGCTTTATGACCCTACTGGACAGAGTAGAGCTATGCTGGAGGATTTCTATGTCTGTGCTCCCAGAAACAGCCTCATTTTTAAGCTGAGGCACACAGCTTGAACATTGACCTTTGGTTAGCTGTTCAATGTTAATTTTACTGTGCCACCAGGTATATGAAAAATTCTTTCCCAAAAGCCTAATTCAAAGTCATCAATTCGTCTTTGTTCTTTCTTGTTCATTGTCCAGCTTTTGCATGCATATAATGCTGCTAATTGATTTAATTGTGAAAAATTGTCTGAGTAATTTTTCTTGATATTCTAAATGACCTAAACCCCAGTCAGCTTAATTTTTTCCTTAATTTATAAAAATAAACCCTGAAATTAATATGAGAAACAATTTTGACTTCAAAATTTTCAAATTTCTTAATTAATTTCTGATTTTACTTTTGAAATATTTTATTTAAATTGAATGTTTCTTGGGTTTCTAAATATTATGAATTTATTTCATGGTTTGTTTCATGTTCAACATCTTAAGCACCAGAAATAAAACATATAATATAATGCTTACTTATTTAAAAACTTTGACAGAAATAAAGTTGTATACAGTCTCATTTAGGATACTAACAAAAATACAGCAGTTCTTAAGATCATCAATGTTTCAAATTAATTTAATATAACTATTTAAAGCCTTTGTTTTAAAATAATTTAATATATTTAGATATATAGACATTAAGTGATGTTAGAGAACTCTGGTGCCTAATGGGCAAGGAATTGTGCCATTAACTTAAAGACTGGAGCTTCGAATCCACCAGCTTCTCCTTGCAAGACAGATGGGCATTCTGTACCCAGGCATTTTATAGCTTGAATGTCAGCTGTGAGCCCTATCGGACTCAATGGCACGTAACAACCACCACCTCTGTTTTTATCAATCAATACTGCAGGCAAAGTAGTCCTTCTTCTCCAAAAATCGCCACAACACCCTCGCACACAGGACCATGCTATCTGGCAACCAGATCATATGCTACTCTATATTAAATGTAAATATAACATTATAAAATTAAGTTAAAAATTAATATAAAGCATTTACTATTTACCTCATTTTTAGTAATTGAATCATTAATGGCACTCAATGCTCAGGAACTCAGTTTCTGACCAAAGTAAATTCAAAGGTTTTAATCCAGTAGCTGCTTCAAGAGAGAAATTTGTAATAACCTGCTTTTGTAAAGATTTAAAGCCTTAGGACCCTGTGGAGCAGTTCTGATTTGTCTTGTGTGTTAGAATCTATATGATGGTAGTACAGTTGTGTCTTGGTTGATTTGGGGCAATATTGTTTCTTCCTAACTGAAGAATGTTTAAATATCTGAGCATTTAATTGGTAAGTAGCTTTATCAAATTGTTTCCTAGGTTTTGTAAAAAAAAAAAAGTCTGCTCATTTTCAATATAAAGTCCTTTTAAAAGAAGGAGTTATCTCTCCTGGGATTTCTTATTCTTGGCAGAGTTGAAATTCTAATTAAACAAAACTCACCTCTATGAGATGCCTTTATTTTTCTCTCTGTGTCAAGAACATGTTCTGTAGCCTCCCAATGGAATAGAATCCAGAGAATTTCTGGTTTCTAATATTTGAATATGATCTTGAATTGCCATTCGTTCAACAATATCATTGAAGACCATCCAAAATCAACATAGCTCCAATTCTTATCTTCTATTATGGCTGTTTTATATGGATCTCCTGCTCTCATGACAGAGTTCCTGCCACATTTCTCTGCAGCTTTTTCCCCCTTGTTTTATAATCTGAAGTGGGTATCTTGATATTAATTCAGGGACTAGTCTGTATAAGAATAGGAATAAATGTTCTAGCAACAAAGAATATCTCTACTTACAAACTATAAACTCTATCATCTATCTATCTATCTATCTATCTATCTATCTATCTATCTATCTAATCTTTTCCCAGACTGTAACCATAAAATGAGAACTAGATAA
>NW_006400139.1:804816-810120 GCF_000299155.1 Elephantulus edwardii | reverse complement strand
TTTAAGCCCCCATTGAATCTTTCCTATTCCTGCATCTTTCTCTACCCACTAGCTTCTGCTATGATTTCTTCCCTTCCCCTTTTCATCCCTTCATTTCCTTCTTCCCTTCCCCTTTTAAATGTTTATATATATCTTTCTCAATTATTCTCCTATTTTCTTGATAATGTTTTTATGCAGTATTTTTCCTTATGAGACTGAATTATTTCATTCATCGTAATGTTCTTAGACTCTTTCATGTAGTATGTTATGAAATTATTGTTCCTTAATGCTGCATAATATTCCATTGTATGAATGTACCACAATTTCTCAGTCCATTTGTTTGTTGATTGTCATTTGGGCTGTTTCCATTTTCTTGCTATTATGATTAACACTATTATGACTGGAACACATCTCCATTATGTCTTAGTTCTGATTTCCTTGGCTTGTATTCTTACCAGTGGAATACCTGGGTCACATGTGATCTTTATGTTCAGGCTTTTTAGGAAGCAGCAAACTGCTTCCCAAAGTGGTTTTACCATTTTACAATCCCACCAGCAGTGCATGAGAGTTCCAATTTCTCCATATCATCACCAACATTTGTTTGCTGTGTTGTTAAATTTTCCTGCTGCTACTGTGAGGGTGAGATAGTATCTTATGTTGAGTTGTGTCATCTCTCTAAATTCTAGTGATTTTGAACGTTTCTTCCTGTGTTTGTTAGCCACCTGAATATCCTCCTTTATGAAGAGTCTTTTTATCTTTAACCCATTTAAAAAATATGCTACCAACTGGGTGTGGAAGGGGTGGAGGGGGAGGGGGGGAGAGAGAGAGAGAACTGCAATATTCTGTTAACTCCAGTTATGAAACCTTTGTTTGAAATGAAATTGCTAAATATTTTTTCTGATTCTATGGACTTTCTTTTTGCCCTTGTTGAGAAAGTTTTGCCTCTTAAAATACCCTTTCCTATCAGAAAATTGCCAGAAGTCCAGGCTGAGTTTAGAAGGGGTCGTGGTACTAGGAATATTGTAACCAATGTTAGATGGATCTTGACTGAAATCAGGGAGTACCAGGGGAATGTATATCCATGCTTCATTGATTATGCAAAGGCATTTGACTGTGTGGACCATAAAAAACTGTGGCTGACTCTGAGAAGAATGGGAATCCCAGAACACTTGATCATGCTAATGCGAAACCTATGTTTGGACCAAGAGGCAGTCGTCAGAACAGAGCAAGGAAACACTGCATGGTTCAAAATTGGGAAGGGTGTACGCCAGGGATGTGTCCTGTCTCCATACCTTTTCCATCTGTATGCAGAACAGATCATCTGGGAGGCTGGGCTCTATGAGGGGAAATGCGGCATCAGGATTGGTGGATGGACGATTTATCAACAATCCACATTATAGAGATGACAAAATCTTGCTTGCTGAAACTGAGGAGGTCCTGAAGCGCTTTCTGCAGAGTGTCAAGGACTGCAGCCTTCAATATGGATTGAGGCTCAATGTCCAGAAGACAAAGATTATCACCACTGGACCAATTGGCATCATCAGGATGGATGGTGAAGAGATTGAGATTGTTCACAGCTTTAGTCTGCTTGGCTCCATAGTCGACAGTCTTGGCACCAGCAGCCAGGAAATGACTACGGAGGATAGAAGGAGAATTGATACCTTTGAGCTGTGGTGTTGGAGAAGAGTATTGAGGGTACCATGGAAAGCTAAGAAAATCAAGAGATTCATCTTGGAGAGGGTTAAACTGGGCTGCTTCTTGGAAGCAAGGATTCTGGGGCTTCGTCTGACATACTTTGGTCATGTTGTAAAGAGGGACAGGCCCTTGAAGAGCGACATCATGCTTGGGAGGGTTGAGGGCAGGCACAGGAGGGGAAGGCCCTCTGTGCGGTGGATTGATTCGGTGACTGGGATAATTGGGATGAGTGTGTCAGAGACAATGAGATTGGCACAGGACAGAACAGACTTTAGGGCTGTTGTACATAGGGTCACTATGAGTCGCAAATGACTCAATGGCACATAACAACAACAACAACAACATAATTTGCAATGATTGCTGACTTTCCCAGTGCAATATATCTCCTGATCTTCCGAGTGCTGGTACCAAGGTATTGATTTTAGATCCAAGTAAGATGAAGTTGTTGACAGTTTCAATCTCTTATTCTATCATGATGTTGCCTGTAAGTTCCATAGTTAGAATTTTTGTTTTTTTTTGATGTTGAAAAGCAATCCTTATTGAAGGCTGTAATCTTTGATCTTATGCAGCAAGCTATGCAAGTGTTCTTTACTTTCAGCAAACAAGATTATTTCATCTGCGTAATAATGCTTAATTATATATTATCATTATTACCATTTTGTTAGTAGTGAATATAATAAGGGAGGTGATTTATTTGCACAAGAGTTTTTTATTAAAAATAAAGTATTTGAAGTTTTGAGATACCATTATCTCATGATATTGTGATACTTACTTTGCTAAATTTAGGCAAAAAATATTACAAACACCCCAGTGTCATATTTGTCATCTTTTTTCATCATTGTCATAACTATTATCAATAATTCCTAAATTTCTTGTGGAATATGACATATTAAATGTTTTTTATTGCTCTTATGTGCCATATAGTTGACTTTGACTCATTGTTTTTGATGATTGCCTTTGAATCAAGCATGATTCATAGCGACCCTATAAACAAAAGGCCTGAAACCTTTTTTAACTATAAACATTTACCAAAGTTCTTCGTTTCCAGAGGCATATTGTTTAAGAAGTGGATGTCACTCCTGCTTCCAAACCTGTCTTAAACTATCTTAAACTGGGAGCTCCACCACCCACTGTTCACCATAAGTAACTGTTATGACATTTGACACCCCAGTGGCACAAGGTTCAGCATCACAGCAACCCCAGGTTACCTCAGTGCAGCAGCATATTGACAGAAAAGTGCTCTACCACTAAGAAGAATGTTCCTGCAAAAGATAACAAGCAACTTTAATTACAAAGGGCTTCTCTGAGGTCTTGTTGACTCTAGACAGGAGGCTTAAATATAAAACAACCAATACAGTAAGTTATTGTTGTTATGTGTTGTTGAGTTGCCTGTGATGTATAACGACCATAGTGATCATATAAACAAGAGTTCAGAAACTTGCCTTATCCTCTGACATCCCCACCTTCTCTGTCATGATTCAAATCACTGTTACAGCCCCTGTATCAATCTATCTTGTTTGGGTTTTTTAAATTTTTTATTCTGATTTATCTACAAAGTTTTAATACATTTTTTTCCACAAAAGATCCTTCTCAATTCCTCCACCCCACCCACCCATCGATCAAATTGTATGATCTTATGATTAACACCCTACCCCCCATCTTTACCTCCCTATTTCTACCCTCCCTTTCACCTTGGATCCTCATACTCATTCTACAATAAAGGTTTTATGCAGTATTTGTCCTTGTGCGACTGAGTTAGTTAACTCAGCATAATGCTCTCCAGTTCCTCCCGAGTTAGATAGTAATTTACAAAATGATTACTCCTGCATGCTGCATTGTATTCCATTATATGAATGTACCACAACTTCTCAATCGATTCATTTGTGGTTGAACATCTGGTCGGTTTCCATGTTCTTGCAATGGTGAATAATGCTGCTATGAACATTGTCAATCCATCTCGTTAATGGTCTTCCACCTTTTCTTTGATTCTACACTTTTCCTAGCTTATTGTGTTTTCTAAGGACTGGTCCCATCTAACAACATGTCTGTGAAAGGAGCCAGTGTAACATAGGAATGGCTGAATCTGACTTCTACTTGCCTTATGAAGGAAAATTGTCTCCATCAATAATATCCATGCTGTTGTTTCTGTTATGTGCCATGCTGTCACCTGCAATGCATAGTGACCTTGTCTACAGCAGGTCTGAACTTGGACCTTTCCTGAGCCAGTTTCACTAATTCCAACACACTGACTCCCATTGCCTCAGTTACTGTATCAATCCATTTAATCTGGGGTATTCCTCTCCTGTGCTATCCCTCAACCCTTCCAAGAATAATATTCTTCTCCAAGGACAGACCTCTTCTGGTTACTTACCCATAGTATGTGAGACAGAGTTTCAAAATCCTACCCTCAAAGAAGAATCTTGGTTTCACCCTCTCCAAATCAGACCTTTTTGTTTTGTTGGCAGTTCATAGTATGTTTAAGAATCTTCTCCAGCACCACAGTTTGAAAGCATCAATTCTTCTTCCATCACCCTTAGTCATTGTCTAGATCTCTGACACAAGTAAGGAATTGTGAAGACTGTGGGCTGGATTAGGTGCTCCTTAGTCTCTAGACTGACATCATAGCTTCTCAGCACTCTGGAGAAGTCCCTGACAGCAGATTTTCCCAATGTAATTAATCTTTTGATTTCCTGAGTGGTGGTGTTAAGAATGCGGATTGTGGAGACAAGCAAGCTATAATTGGTAACAGCCTCAATCAATAATATCCATGGAGCAAACAAATAGCTTCTCCATAAGATGTGTGACCTGCCATGCTCCTGTACACCTCTTCCTACCAGTCATTCAATACAATATTCATTGACTCACAGACTTTACTTACAATTTTGGGTTCTATAGGGAGAAAAGTTGGAGAGTTAGGGAGAAGAAGAATCATCCAGTCCATGTCTAGGTTTAGTCCAGCAGTCCCAAGTCAGATTTACAAAACAACATTCCCCAATTAGTAAAAGTCCAAATTCAGTTTAGCAGCATAAATACAAGAAGCATCTTGTTTTTTTAATCATCCCACAAACATTGTCTCAGAGCAGTTATAAGTTAACTTTTCCTCTAATGATCCAGCAAGCAAAATCTTTAACTCTAGCCTTTATCTCAGAGCAGTTACAAATCAGCTGTTCCACAGTCTCTTCACAGAAGTACCACAGCCTCTTCACATTCAAGCACCATCTTTCACATACAGTCATTCCAACGTTGTCACCACTATCCCTCACAGAGTGGAAGGGGCTTTCTTATATTGGCCCTACAGTTGTGGCTAATTTGCAAGATCTTGTGTCTTCATTTAAGGTAGTTGGAGACCATGCCCCACCCCCCAAGAGGGAGCTAGTGCAATGGCTACAATGCCAATTTCCTAGGGTTCTGACACCCTAATGTACAAAGAATGTGAGATTAAGTTTTACCATTTTTCCTTCTAAAGAGCATCCTGATTGCAGTTCCTCCAAGACAGGATTGATCATCATTTTCACAGTTCATGGGATATTCAATGCTCTTCCCCACTACCACAATCCAAAGGTGCTGATTCTCCTTTGGCCTTTTATATTCCTTTTCCAACTTTCAAATGCATACCAACCATTCAAAAAT
>NW_006400139.1:792264-803153 GCF_000299155.1 Elephantulus edwardii | reverse complement strand
TTTTTTAAAAAAAAACTCTCATAATATATTAAATAAATCTTCACAGAGAGTTCTTCTATTCTAATTAGTGGTTTTAAGTAGACACTCTTCAAATGAAATTATAGATACAGTTTCCCTTAATGTATATTGTCGAACATCATTCTTTCTAAAATGGACATCACAACTGTATGGAAGTGGAAAGTGAAATAGGAATTTCAGTGATATTAGATATTAGATTGTTGTTGACTGCTGTTGAGTAGAGCACGACTCATACTGACTCTATGAAAAAAATACCTGAAGTGTTTCTATCACTATTGTCACTTATTCATAGTGTTTCGTGAGGCATATTGCTGAGGAAGTGGATGTCACTATTGCTTCCAAAGATATTAAATATTTAGTGAAACAGATATTCAGTGAATGATCTAGTAGAGCCTCCATTGCCTTTGATTAAATTAATTTACCCCCAACACAGGAGGGACTGGAGAGCATTAGGCTAAGTGAATTAACTCAGTCTCACAAAGAAAAAGACTGCATAGGACCACTATTCTAGAGCATGTAGAAGGATGAAAGGAGGTGAGAAGGGGCTTAAACATAGGGTCGCACGATTTGATGGGTGGAGCGAGGGATTAGTAAAAGAAAGGGGAAAGTCTGATGTGAAAAACAATGTATACAAACTTTAGGAACTTTGTATGCAAACCAGTGTAAATAAATTTATTTTTTTTTATGGATAGAGGACATTACACAAAAATATTAGAGAGTTTTTCCTGAAATGCTGATAACTATATTTCTTTTATAACTTCAATAGAAAGATCTGAAATGACATGCTATTTTTATTTGGTAATTTTTAAATATCCACTATATAGAAAGAGAAGCATTATAAAAAATTTACATGCATTGAAATTTGATGTAAAAAGTAAGAGAAAGCAATCCTTTTATGTTTAACTCATTTTTAATGGAGTGATTTATTACATAGCAATTTTCTCAGTGCGTCCATGACATCCTTGTTTCTTAGACTGTATATCATAGGATTGAACATAGGAGTTAGAATTGTGTAGAAAAGAGAAAGCACTTTGCCAGTTCCTTCTGGCTGGTTGGTCTTGGGCCTTAAGTATGTACTCATGCCAGAGCCGTAGAATAATACCACAACTATCAGATGAGATGAACAGGTAGAGAAAGCTTTGGTCCGACTAGTGGTTGATGGAAACTTTAGAATGGTAAATATGATTTTACTGTAGGAGGCAAGAATCAATATAAATGGAATTAGAATAATCAATAGAGCAGCAATAAAGACCACCATCTCATTTATATACGTATCCTCACAAGCCAGCTTGAGTATTGGGGAAATGTCACAGAAGAAGTGGTTGATTTGGTTAGATCCACAAAAGTGTAGAGTGAAAATCTGATATGTCTGCCCTATTATTACTGGAATTCCCATGATCCAGGAGCCAATCACCAACTGGACACAGAATCTGTGGTTCATGACTAGAGGATAGTACAGAGGGTTACAAATGGCCACGTAGCGGTCATAGGCCATCACGACCAGGAGCAAACACTCTGTGGCTCCAAATATTAAGACCAGGCACATCTGGAAAGCACAAGCAACTACGGAAATCCTTCTTCTTTGAGTCACTAGATTCACCAGCATTCTGGGGAGAGTAACTGATGCATAGCAGATTTCCAAGAAGGAGAAATTTCCTAGGAAGAAATACATTGGGCTCTGGAGAACAGGATCCAATTTTGTTATTATAAATATAATCCCATTGCTCATCAGGATAATAATATAGATAATAAAAAATAATCCAAACAGAAATCCCTGCAAATGGGGGACATCAGCAAAATCCAAGAGCACAAATTCCATTAGTTCTGTTAGATTTTCTCCTCGCTGTTTTTCTGGATGAGTCATCTGTGGAAAGGGTAAATTTGCAATGCATTTCCTTTATTTCTCAATTCTTTCTAAATTTTATTGATGTGTCTATAACTCACATAGGATTTTTTGATCATTGCAACTATTTGAACATCAAGAATAACAACACTATTATTGTTTATGTCCAGTGTCTTCCTGCTAAATCACAATAAACACTCTACTCAAAATGATTTTAAGATAGTTTCACAATATTTTTGGAGCACAGCCCAGACTTAATTACACTATATGTACAGCAAGACAAGAATCAGAGCAACTGTGAATTCCCAGAGTTTTGTGATTTAATGTAACTGAATAAATCATACATGTTGGCAATATTAGTGTACCTATCCATTCATTTTCTGTCAAGTAGTCTAAAGGCTATGTTATAAATTGTCTTTTAATATATATTTCCTCCATGTATTCAATGGTTAATTCTCTAGATTGATGATTTTAAGAATATAGAATTCAAAGGCATTTGATTGTATGGCTCGTAAGAATGTGTGAATAACATTATAACATTGCAAAGAATGGGAATTCCAGAGCAAGTAATTGTTTTCATATCGAATATTTACGCGTATCAAGAGGCAGTCCTTCAAACAAAGCAAGGGATACTGCATGGTTTAAAATCAGGAAACTGAATTGTCAGATTTGGATCTTTTCACCATAGCTCCAGTGATACAGTCCATAGCCTTACGTATTGCTTTACTGAAACAAAGCTAACCTCTGATGGTTCACATTCCTAAGTACATCTATTGAAGAAAGATGGTCAGTCTCCTATTGTTAAGATATGCACCTTCAGAAACATGATAAAGGGTCACTGACACCTAAAAAGACAGGGACTTTCTAAGAACCTGTACAGTTGATGAAAAATGAGACATCAGAATTTCAGAAACTCTCATCAATATCCTGTGCTATGCAGATGTTATATCACTTGCAGCTCAAAGTGACCAGGACATGAAGTACTTACCAGAGAAGATTGCAGACTTCATTATAGATTACACCTCAACATCAAGAAAGCAACTAGTTTCACCATTGGACAAATCAATAAGCAAGCTAATGATTGGTAGGCAGAAGACTGAAGGTGTTACAGATTTAATTTTACTTGGATCCAAAATTGTTACCCGTGGGAGCATCAGTGAAGAACTCAAATGTCTCACTGCACTAAGGACATCTGCTGTCCAAGATCTCTCTAAAGTGCTAAAGAGCAAAGATAGCAGTTAAGATTATAGAGTGCTTGATCTAAGCCATATTATTCTGTATACATGTGAAAGCTGAATTATCAATAAGCGAAAGGAAAGAACGGATGCCTGTGAATTGTGTTGGTGAGGAAGTGAATGTACCATGCAGAAGTGAATGTACCAGGGACTGCCAAAAGGACATACACATTTGTTGTAGAACACGCGCAGTTAGTGCCCTTCTGAACAGCAAGGATGGCCAGACTTCATCTCATGTACATTGGATATGTAAACAGGAGAACTGAGTCCCTGGAGAATGACATCCTACTCAAAGCGTAGAGAGTAGAGAGAAAGGGAGGATGATCCTCAATGTGATTAATTGACAGTGACTACAATAATAAGCAGGATTGCACACAGAGTACAGGATCCTGCAGTGCTTAATTCAGCTTCACATTGGATCACTCTGAGTCAAACTGACTTGACTAACAATAGTAACATACAGGTCCTATGAGAGATTTTAAGGAGGAATCAGTGTAGTTAATGTAACAAACCAAAATGCCTAAGAACGATTGAATGGAGAGCCTCAAGGAAGAGATATTATTTAACAACTATGAATCATAACATTTGAATCAAAAAATATTAAAAAAAAATAAAGAATTTGGAAAATGTTTAATTTTTTGTAAGTAAATATTTTGGCATTTTGATGGAAAGGTGAGCTGATTTTATACATGCACATAAATTTGTGATGATTGATTGAGACATAAACAATAAATGTGAAAACCCAAGTTGCACATTAATTTTATGTTGTTCAGCAGGGAAATGAGTATATACCTAATATGGTACACATGATTTTTTTTTCTGTACACATGATTTTTTCTGCATTGAAACAAAATAATAGACACATTTCAAATAAAATTTTCACCTTTAAAAAGATAAGATTTAAGAAAGACAAAGGAAATACTAGTATATTACCTTTTGAATGCCAGCATTATAAAAAAAATGTTAAATGTCATTTCTTTAATTTTGAATTATAGAAACTCCATAAGGCACTGCTTTGTCCTACGGTATAGTCAAAATAGTTGTTCTTTTTCGGTCACTGTTAATCCACAGGTGAGGAATTTCCTTTTTTCAAGCTGGTCTTCTCCTAAGCATTTTATTAAGACAAAGTCTTAACTTGCTTGCTTTTAAGAACACTTTGACTATACTTCATCCAAGACAAATCGATCTATTCTTCTGATCAAATCCAAACCAAACCATTGGCTTCAGGTTAAAGGAAAACCACAACAAATCTATACAACAGAATAGAATGCCCTATAGAAAATTTCAATACACATTTTTACAGAAATAGACTCCTTTTTTAAACTGAGATACAACTGGTGGGTTTGAGCTGCATACCTTGAGTCAGCAGCGTAGGTGAACTCCACTGTACGGCCAGGCTGCCTTGTTCTTTTGGAAATCCATGGTATAATAAACATTCCTTGCCCAAAACAGGGCTCAAAGCCATCATTTCCTTTTGTTCTTCCTTACTCATTTCTCGGATTTTGCATGCATGTGATGTTGCTTATTGGTTGCTTTGACAATTTCTGAGTAGCATTTTCTTAACATTCCGGAGTCCCTAAAATTAGCAAGGCTTAACATTTTTTTTAATAAATGAGATAAACAAACCCTGGAATTAATATGAAAAACAATATCAATTTACAACTTTTTTTATTATAGAAATTCTTTCACTTATAAAATATTATTCTATTTAAAAACTCACTGATTCTTTGCTTTCTAAAGAGTGGAACGGTTTGTTTTATGTTAAACATCTCATTCAAATATCATCTGAATTAAAATACATGAATATTATGCTTATTTGTTATAAAGTTTTTGTTGGAAATTAAGGTTTTTGTAAATTTTTTACTGAAGCTATTTACAAAGCAAAGCATTTTTTAAAAAGATAAATTCAGTAAATAAGCTTCAATTTACAATACTGAATGAAGGGCAAAATTTTTTTAAAGTTTTTATTTTATATTAGTTTGCTTATCAAAAGTTCATATATATTGTGTTTCACCCTATTCATTTACATTGTGTTTCATACAATCATTCTCACTCATTATATTTTATAAAATTAGTCACCATTGAACTATGCCCACCATTACCCCTGTCTTCTTAGGTCCCCACCAAATCTTTCCCATTTCATTTGCCTCCTCATTCCACGCACCAAACTGTGCAATCCTGTGTATTTTCTGCTATTCATCCTCACCCCTCTGCTCCATCTTCGGTGTTTTAAGTTAATTTAACTCTTTACAATCTTTGTTTTTTAAAAAATTACCTTAAGAAATTATATATATCTATATATCTTCTATATTGTTTGTAATGCTTTTATACTGTTTATTTTATATTATATGAATTGAATAATATCATAAAATATCAATGAAGTTAAATATGAATATAAAATTATGTCATATTCACCTTTCTTTTTGAGAAAATAAGATCACTGGTGATACTCAGGGCTTGGAATTAAGCCACTTCCAAAATAATTGAAGGTTCCAAGTCCATAGATTCTGTGTGAGAGAAGCATGTTGCAATCTGCTTCTATAAAGATTTAAAGTCTTTGAAATTTGTGGGCAGTTCTCTGTGCTGTGAGTTAAAGAAATTTAATGGCAATAGATAGGAGGTTTGCTTCATATTTTTAAAAGATCTTTTTATTTTCAACATTGAAGTGCTCTTTAAAAACAAAACAAAGCAAAATTATCTCTATGGGGATTCCTTCACTTGACACAGTTAAATTTCCAATTACAATTTTTTTTTTTGCCTACGTGCTTTGTTTTATTTGTTTGTTTTCCAAAATAGCTCTTGCTGTATTGAGAGCCAGTTTGTTCTCAGTGGAATAAGCACTCAGAACTTTTAATTTCTTATACTTGAGCAAAGTCTGGAATTGTCCTCTATGAACCAATGCCATTGGAGGCCATGCAAAATTAACAGAGCTCCAGTTCTCACTGTATTTATTATGAAAATTTTTGTCATGTCCCCTATTTCTATTACATTGTTCCTGTCACACTTTCCTGCATTTATTTTCCTTACTTGCTAATCTAAAATGGCTATGTTAATCGAAATTTAACAATTAAACAGGCCATGATAAAATTTTCTGACAACAAAGACTATTTCTGTCTTCAGACATAATATGTGTAACACTTCTTCAAGGCTACATAAACAAACTGAGAACTAGTTGCTGCTACTAATAAATCTAGCAGAAGTTATTATTTAATGTTGTTTATTTCATTTACGTTTATTTCCTATAAAGGATTTTTTTCCCTTTGCAACGTTAAACATTTCCTTCCCAATTTCATTCCTTCTTTTAATCCAGTTTTGAAGTGTGACTTTTATTAGAGTTCAGTTAGGAGAACATAAGGTTTTGTTTCCTTATCATTCCAATGAGGGTAAGAAATAGCTAGTCTATTTTTTATAAAATGCTTCTTCATCGTTTCAAATCTGAAATGTTTAGAAATATTGTATTCAGATCAAATTTTGCTTTGTCAACACATCTATTATTTAATAAGTAGTATTTTATAAAAGTATATAATCACCTTTAATCTTGATATTAGTAGCAAAATATAATTATATAAATTTTCTCTGCATCTATTCAATTTGTATGATCAGCAAGTCATTTGAGAAGCTAGACTATAAGAAGAATGTAACATTAGATTTAAAGGAAGATTCCTCAGCAACCTGCATTATGCAAGTGATATAACCTTGCAACAGAAGACTTAAACACTTACTGAAAACAATCAAAGACTACAGCCTCCAGTATCAATAATATCGCAATATCAAGAAAACAAATTTCCTCACCAGTGGATCAATAAACAACATAATGAGCAATGAAGGAAAGTTTGAAGTTGTCAGTGATGTTATTTTGTTTCAATCCACAATCAACTTTAAGGGAGTAGAAGTCAAGAAATCTAAGAACTTGTTGCACTGGAAGAATCTGTTCACACGGATTTCTTCAAAGTGGTAAAGAGTAAGGGTGTTCATTTTAAACAAAACATGTGTCTGATCCAAACAGTGGTATTTTTAATTGCTTTGTTTCTTGGTGTGTGTTTTTTTTTTTTTTTTAATGCATCTGAAAGAAAAGTTAGACAAAGGTTAAGGATGAGAGAAGAAAAATGGATGTGTTTGAACTGTGATATTAGTGAAGAGTATTGGATATGTCAAATACGGTCCAAAGAACAGACACATATGTCTTACAGGCAGTGCAACCAGGATGCTTCAAGAGGCAATGGTGTTGAAACTTTGTCTCACATAGTTTGGCCATATTGTCAAGTGTGAGGCTAGTACTTGGGAAAAAAAGACATCATACTGAGAAAGAAAAAGACTCAAGGAGATGGACTAAAAGGGTGACCATAACAATGGTTTCAAGCATATTGAGGATGGTACAAAAATAGGCCAGGTTCTGGTTTGTAGTTTATATAGTTGCTATGAGTTGTAGTCTACTAAATGGCACCTGTGAAAAAATCAAAGGCCACTTTAAGAGTGTCATATCTGAACGTTACCAGCTTCTCAGGGGGAACAGTTCCCATTCACAGCATCAATAACACAAAACAAATTTCCATGAAGTCGGATATGCCCCCCCACACACACACACAAACACACACTCCCGTGCCTCCTTCTACTTATCTAATCATCAATCTTACTGCTGTGGTGGGTCTGATTTGATAACCTCAAAGACCAAGCAGAACTGAATTAGGGAAATCAAATGGTTATAATTCAGATTAACAACAGAATACAGCCAAGACAACTTCCAAAAAGGGCATGCCGAAACCTCATCCTCAAGTGTTACAGCTTTCCCAAGTTCTTAGTCTTGCCAATATTGGCTTTCCTCCCTAGTTGTTCAACAAAGTTCTCAGTCCTGGCAATATTGACTTTCCACCCAATTATCCAATAGAGTTCTCTGTCCTGCTGATATTGACCACCTTTTCTCCCCACCAAGTCCCATCTCAGGTTAATTCTCCATTTCAGCCATGGCTGCTACTATTTCTGTCATTTCAAAGCCTGCCCTACATTTCCTTTCCTCCTCTTCACCAGGGTGAAGAAGGTGTCTTTCCTCTCCTATGGTTGGGGAGGATTCAATTTATTGGAAGCTATTCAGTTTATTGGAAGACTAGCCAACCCTCTTGTAGATTGTTGAGATTGGCCAATCTCCTTATCAAGTCACAGATAGCCAATCCCTTTTTATATAAACCAATATGCCCCGTTCACATAGTCCTGCCAAACCACATTGCAAAATCAAGTAAAGGCTAGAGATGTCACATTGAAAGATAAACTCCATAATGCCTAACAACACAATCTAAATGTTGGGGGAAACACAAGTCCATCTATTTGCCAATTTCTCTCTATCATCTTTCTTCTCTGTCTATCATATATTACTCTCAAGGGACAGGGAAACCTATAAAACTACAATAACTGAAAGTGACTAAGGAAGTTAATTGAAAGGCATTAGGTACCTATGACCTTGAAAGCATGAAAATGAAATGAAGAGCACATGGTGTGAATGGCCTCCTTAGAGAATCAGGTCTGACAGAGATAAGCACTAGGTTGAAATGAGACCCAGCCATGAATTACAGTAATACATATATTATTGGTATTGTTGTCACTATATGTCGTTGGGTTAACTCCGACCCATAGCGACCCTTTGTACAATAGCTCTGAACCCTGCTTTACTTTGAGCCAAATATGTTGTCTCTAATACGTCTACCACCATTACCCCAGCCACTGAGTCAATTCATCTCATCCAAGGTTTTCCTTTCTTGCTCTGTCCCTCCACTCTTTCAAGCAAGACATCTGTTTCCAAAGACTGGTCCCTCCTTGCCAAAAACATGTCAAATGGAGCTTCAAAATCCTTGCTTCAAGGAGAAGGCTGGTTTTTCCTCTTCAAGATGGACCTGTTTGTTTTCTTAAGAAGTCCATGGTATGTTCAATATTCTTTTGTAGCACCACAACTCAAATACATCAATTGTTCTGTCAACTTTAGTCATTGTCAAACTTTCTGATGAATAGCAATTAACTGCAAAGACCATGGCCTGTATCATGTGCACCTTAGACTCTAGACTGACATCATTGCTCTTCAGTTCTTTGGAGAGGTTCCTGACAGCAATTTTCTTCCAATGCAATTCATCTTTATGTTTCCTGCTGGGACCAAGAGTATTGATTGTGGAGCCTACGAAACTGAAGTTGTTAAAAATCTCAATCTCTTCACTAACATGATGCTGCCAATTGGACCAGTGGTGAGAACCTTTGTTTTCTTGATGTTGAGCTTTAATCAATATTGAAGGCTCCAGTCCTTGACCTTCTTCAGCAAATGCCTCCAGTCCTCAGTTTCAGCAAGCAAGGTTAAACCATCAGCATAAAGCAGATTGTTGATGATGAAACATTCTTCCTCATAGAGTCCAGCCTCTCAGATGATCTTTTCCACATATAGATTGAAGAGGTATGTACACATACTAAAAGTAAATAAATGAAAATAAAATTCTAAAGTCTCTATTTGTAGACTTACATTGTGCAAAAATATGATTTTTATGCTGTAAATGCAAGTCTCAAATATAAGTACAAATTTAACTTATCACAAGGAAAATTCTAATAGCTAAAGAGAAATATGAAATCTTAAATGAAAAATGTTACTGCCTCAGTATACACTTCTGAATTCACTTTTATTATTACTGGTAATAGAGAACTGGATATGTAGTGATCTCGCTTCGTAACTCTGCATGTTTTCCTTTCCTTTGGTCATATTAGTTATTATTTTATATAATCTTTCTCTTTACAGACAGACAAGAGGAGAGATATGAGCAAGTGAAATCCATGATTATGCACAGGACTTGGGGATGACATTTAAATTTTAGTGTTTATATATGCTATTGAAATATCCATGTAAACGTATTGTTCATAATCAATTGAAAGCACCATGAGAGATGGAGAAGAGATTGAGCCTGTTAACAACTGCAGCTTGCTTGATTCCATAATCAACACCCTTGGCACCGGCAGTCAGGATACCAAAAGACAAATTACATTGAGAAACTCTCCTGTCAGGAACCTCTCCATAGTGCTCAAGAACAATGAATGAATGGAATTCCAAAATCTCTGTAGATGTTCATTGAAATGAAAAAGAAATAAATAAAATAAAATAAAGAGCAATATATTCAGTTTAAAGATTGCGGTGTGCCTGATCCATGCGATGGTCTTCACAATTACTTGCCATGTATCAGAAAGCTGGCCAATGAATAAGGATAAAAAAGAAGCGTTGATGCCTTTCTGTTGTGGGGCTGGAGAAGAGTGCTACATATACCATGAGCTGCCAAAAGAATAAACGGATCTTTCCTGTGTGGGTGAAGCCAAGTTGATCCTTTGAAGCACAGATTTTGAAATTCCATCTGATCTATTTTGGGCATGTTGCCAGGAGGGACAAGTCCTTGGGGGGAAAAAAAAAAGATAATACCTGGAACAGTGGAGGGACAGTGCAAACGAGGAAGATTCAGGATGATATGGACTGATACAGACTAAGGTAATGGAAGTAAGTGTGTCGGAGACAATCAGACTGGCTCAGAATAGAGGATTCAGAGCTATTGTACATAAGGAAGGTATGAGTTATAGTCAACTCAGTAACACATAAGAACAACAGATTTTTATAAAAATGTATTGATATTAATTAAAGTTTTCAGAGACTTAGGGTTTCCAGGCATTCATTGTTGCACTTTTCTCCCTGCCCTCCCAGCCCCCCATTCACTCTTCTCCTTGAAAAGTATAAGAAAATCTCATTCTTATGCAATCCCTCCCCCCAAGATTATTCCACTGTGCAG
>NW_006400139.1:766262-791739 GCF_000299155.1 Elephantulus edwardii | reverse complement strand
GGTTGCACCATTTTACACTTCCACCAACAGTAAATAAGGGCTCCAGTTTCTCCACACCTTGCCAGCATTTGATGTTTGCTGTTCTGTCAAATTTTACTATTCTTACTGGGGTGAGATGATATCTCATAGTTGTTTTAAGCATATATATTTTAAAAGTGAATTAAGCACTCTGAAGAAATGGTTCACTGGGTGTGGGGTCTCAGGACCATCATCTCCAGAGACATCAATGTCAACTGACCTAACCTCCTCCACAAGGACAACAATGCTCTATATCCTACACTAGGGATTATTGACTAATGGTTTAAAAATTTGAGTGCCAACATTTTTTGTTGACATTGATCTCTATCTGTCTGAAGCCAAGATGTTAATATACTTAGAAAAAATTAACTTTGGAATCAATAAATCAAGGAGATTTGGAAACAATTCATTTCTGAGTCAATAAAATATGCACACATATATAATATTTCTATACTGCAGAATTGTTTTAATCTAATTATTGATTCACTATGCTCATCTTCTGACTTAATTGTTGTTGTTGTTGTGTGTCGTCAAGTTGCTTGCAACTCATAGCAACCCTATACACAACAGCCCTAAACTCTGCTGTGTCCTGTGCCAATCACAGTCTCTGACACTCCCATCCCGATTACCTCAGTCACTGAATCAATCCACCTCACAGAGGGCCTTCCCCTCCTGTGCGGTCCCTCCACCCTCCCAAGCATGATGTCCCTCTCTAAGGACCTCTCCTTACAACTTGTCCAAAATATGTTAGATGAGGCCTCAGAACCCTTGCCTCCAAGGAGCTACCCGGTTTAACCCTTTCCAGGATGAATCTGTTTGTTGTCCTAGCAGTCCATGCTACTCTAAATACTCTTCTCCAGCACCACAGTTCAAAGACATCAATTCTCCTTCTATCCTCCTTGGTCATTGTCCAACTCTCTGATGCATATCAAGTGACTGCAAAAACCATGGCCTGTATCAGACGCACCTTAGACTCCAGAGAGATACCATTGCTCTTCAGTACTTTGGAGAGGTCCCTAACAGCAGACTTTCCCATGGAAATGTGCCTTTTAATTTTCTGGCTACTGGTGTGAAGAGTGTTGACTGTGGAGCCAAGCAAACTGAAGCTGTGTACAATCTCAATCTCTTCACCATTCATCCTGATGCTGCCAATTGGTCCAGTGGTGAGAATCTTTGTCTTCTTGACATTGAGCCTTAATCCATATTGGAGGCTACAGTCCTTGACCAGGTATTTCTCTCTAGAGCTGGAAAATATACAACAATAACAGAAGAATTGATGCTTTGAACTGTGGTGCAAGAGAAGAGCACTGAATGTCCCATGGACAGCCAAAAGAGCAAACATATGTCTTAGAGAAGGTGCATCCAGAGTGCTGTTTGGAGGCAAAGATTACAAAGCTCACCTACTTTGCTTGTGTTGCTAGAAGAGTTTCTCCCTTGGAGAGGGTCATCGTGCTTGGAAAACGAGAGGGGTAACAAAGGAGAGGAAGACCCTCAACCAGGTGGATTGACACAGTCACTGTAGCAATCGGTTTGACTGTATTAGAAATTATGAAGATGGCACAGTATACGACAGGGTTCAGATCTATCGTTCATAGGGTCTTTATGAGTCATTCTCAACTTGATAGCACCTAAGAACAACAGCAACATCTCTAGCTATCCAAAAGAGAAAGGGGAGACGGGGTCTGGAAAAGGGAAGAGAAAATCACTAGGACAGTAGAGATTAGTGGAAGAATGAGGGTTGAAGAAATAGGTGAGGTACAATTGAGATTTGAGGAAACAGGAAGATAAAAGTAGTCGATAAATTATAATAGTTTATTGAAAATACAATGTACAAAAATTATTGTATAAAACAAAATGTATATGAATAATTGTATAAAAGTAAAAGATGGCATAAATAACTGCTATTTTTTTAAAGACTGAAAGGGAATAAGAATAATTACAACATAGGTTCAGAGCAGAACAGCAAACAAATTACAATCATTTTTATTTTCCACTTCAAAGTCGTTTTATTATTTTTTTTGACTGCATGATTAACACAGGCCCATTGTAATTAGTACCAGGAATTTGGAAAAACAATAGGAACACAAGGAATAATTTCTTTTGAATTATTCATAATATATGTTCCATAATACATACATTTCCAGTCATTGTTTTTCATGTGTGCACCTGTGCGAATGTGTGTTGTATACAATGTATGTATGTGACAAAAATTGTTTTTCACAGCAAATACTGTGTTTTGATTAATTCTCTGTAATAATTTGTTCATTTATTATTTCCAGGCAACAAAAACCAAAAAGAAATGAAAACAAAATGTCTTATTAAACTCAAAATTTTCTTATTTTGGTCAGATATTTTAATAATTGCTAGCATCATACTCCTATGAGATTTGTTGTTGTTATATGTCCTCAGTTATGACTCATAGTGACCCTATCAGCAACAGATCTGAAACCTGTCCTATCCTGTGCCATCCTCATAACCCTCACAATTTCTGAAACCCTGTGAGATGTACTGCCTCTGAACACCCACTGGCAGGTCAGCTATGGTTGGTTACAATTTGAATGTGCACAATAACCTCAAAGGTACACAACAACCGCAACACCAGGCTCTGGTGGTCTGGTAGTAAGGAATTGTACTGTCAACCTCAAAGTACAAGGTTTGAATCCTCCAGTAACTCCGAGAGAGAAAGATGGGTAATCAACTACTATACAATTTACTGCTTCTGAGAACTCATGGTGGAGTCAGCTATAGGATAGTTCAGAGTGAATGGTAATTAACAATAATAATAGCATCTATCTTCTGGATAACATTGAGAAGAGTAAGAATCCTAGAACACTCCAGTGTGCTTCTGTTATACCAATACCCAGACCAAGAACCTATTGTCCAAACAGAACAAGGGAACACTGCATGGTTTAAAATCAGAAAAGGTGTGTGTCAGGGTTATAGTCTTCATACTTGCTCAATCTGTATGCTAAGCAAGCCATTCAAGAAGTTGGACTATAGGAAGAAAAATGTGGCACCAAGACTGAAGAAAGACTCATTAACAACTTGCATTATGCAGATGATGCAACCTTGATTGCAGGAAGTGAAAAGGACTTAAAGCACTCGTAACAGAAGATCAAATATTTTAGCCTTCAATATTGATTATATCTCAACATCAAGAAAACAGAAACCCTCACCAAAATTGACCAATCATGACAGATGGAGAAAAGATTACACTGTTAACAATTTCATCTTACTCATATTCACAATCAACACCATTGATACTGGGAGTCCAGAAATCCAAAGACTTATTAATTACCTTGAGGAAAACTCCTATTAAATATCTCTACAAAGTACTGAAGAAGAATGATGCCCATTTAAAGACCAAGGGACACCTGATCTTTTCAATTGTTTTTCATACGTCAGAAAGCAAGAATAATGAATATGGATAAATGGAAAAAAGAATTGATGCCTTTGAATGTGGTGTTGAAGAAGACTACTGAATATTGCATGGATTGCTGTTGTTTTTATGTGCCATCGAGTCGTTTGTGACTCCTACCGACCCTATGTACTATAATAGCCCTAAACCCTGCTCTATCCTGTGCCAATCTTACTGCTTCTGACACGCCCATCCCGATTACCCCAGTCACTGAATCAATCCACCTCATAGAGGGTCTTCCCCTTCTGCACCATCCCTATACCCTCACAAGCATGATGTCCCTCTCCAACGACCTCTCCTCCTTACAATATGTCCAAGGTATGTCAGACAAAGCTTCAGAATCCTTGCCTCCAAGGAGCAGCCTGATTTAACCCTCTCCAGGCTGAATCTGTTTGTTTTCTTAGCAGTCCACGGTACATTCAATACTTTTCTCCAGCACCACAGCTCAAAGGCATCAATTCTCCTTCTATCCTCCTTGGTCATTGTCCAGCTCTCTGATGCATAACAAGTGATTGCAAAGACCACAGCCTGTATGAGATGCACCTTAGACTACAGAGAGATACCATTGCTCTTCAGTACTTTGGAGAGGTCCCTAACAGCAGACTTTCCCATCGCAATATGTTTTTTGATTTCCTGGCTACTGGTGCCAAGAGTGTTGACGCTGGAGCTAAGCAGACTAAAGTTGTAAACAATCTCAAGCTCTTCACCATCCATCCTGATGCTGCCAATTGGTCCAGTGGTGAGAATCTTTGTCTTCTTGACATTGAGCTTCAACCCATTGCATGGATTACAAAAAAAAAAAAAAAATCTATCTTGTATGAAATACAACGAGGGTACTCCTTACAGGCAAGGATGGTGAAACGTTATCTCACTTGCTTTGTATATGTTATTAGAGTGGACCTGACTTTTGAAAAAGACGTCACATTGGGAAAGGTGAAAGATAAGAGAAAGAGAGGAAGGCACTCAAGAAGATGGATCGATACCGAGTCTATAAAAATGGCTATACCAAAATCTCAGTATATCTGAGATGATGCAGATGGCACAAGAAGAGTTTCTGTCAACTCAATGGTACCTAGCATCAACATTTTACTATAACATGCAATTGTATTAAATAAAAATTTTAAATATTGTGTGCTTATAAATCATATCTAAAGTTTAATAGTATTACTATACCCTTATAATTTTTAAAAGGCATCCAGACAGAAAGATCTTAAATACCTCTTAGGAAAAATATCTAGGTAGAGTCACTGCGAGACCAAAATATATGTATAGTGGAAATTGAAGTATATTCCTAATTTGATTTTTAAAATATGTTTGACAACTGCATAGACATCATTGACATTACATTTTTTCCCCTTATGAGATATAGCAGTTTACACAAGTAATTAAATAATTCCCTGTGAAAGTTATTAAAGAGAGAGAAAATTACATTATAAAATTATAAATGTATTAAGTAAAGGGTTGGCTATTTGTTGATATACATTTTATTTGTATAACTTGAAGAGTAGAGTCTGATGATATTATAAGTAATTTTTCATTTGGAAATAATTATGATTATATATAAAGAGATTTTAAAAATACCCTTCTATCAACAGTTTTATAAATACGTGAGAAAGCAATTCTTATGCATTTACATCAACCCTTAATAAAAAAAAGAGTTCTTTTTAATAATTTGTAGAAATTTTTATTCATAACCATTTCCTCAGTGCCACTATGACATCCTTGTTTCTTAGACTATATATCATGGGATTAAACAGAGGGGTAAGGATCGTGTAGAAAAGAGAGAGTACTTTGTCTGTTCCCTCTGAGTGGCTGGTTTTGGGTGTTAAGTATGTAATAATGCCTGATCCAAAGAACAACACCACAACCATAAGATGAGACGAGCAGGTGGAGAAGGCTTTCGATCGACTAGTGGCTGATGGCAGCTTTAGGATGGTGGAGATGACGTTACTATAGGAGCCAAGTATCAACAGAAATGGAATAGTGCCAAACAACACAACAGCAATATAGAATAATATCTCATTCACAATGATGTCTCCACAGGCTAACTTGAATATGGGGGGAACGTCACAGAAGAAGTGATTGATTTGGTTAGATCCACAAAAAGGCAGAGAGAAAATCTGATATGACTGCCCTATCATAACTGGGATTCCAAGGATCCAGGAGCTGGTAACCAACTGAATACAGAACCTGTGGTTCATGACCAGAGGATAGTGCAGGGGGTCACAGATGGCCACATAGCGGTCATAGGCCATCACTGCTAGGAGCAAACACTCTGTGGCTCCGAGTATGAGGACGAAGCACATTTGGGCAGCACAGGCAAACTTAGAAATTCTTCTCCTCTGCGTGGCAAGATTCATTAGCATCCTGGGGAGAGTCACTGACACATAGCACATTTCTAAGAGGGAAAAATTTGCTAGGAAAAAATACATAGGACTCTGGAGAGCAGGATCTATTTTTGTCAGGAGAAATATTGTCCCATTACTTAACAGAATAATACTATAGATGATTAAAAATAATCCAAAAAGAAACCACTGGAGGTGGGGCACATCAGCAAAACCCAAGAGAACAAATTCCATCAATTCTGTTAGGTTTCCTTCTGTTTGTTTTTCTTGAGTCATCTGTGGAAAAGGTACATTAATATTGCATTTCTCTTTACTTACTAGTATCTCTTCTTCTCTTTGCTAAATTAGTTTCTGGATTGAATTTTAAAATCACTGCACTGTTTACATCTTAAGTACATTTACATGTACAATGAACCCCTAAAAAAGCATAGAGAATAATCCTCTGAAATGCATCTAAATACTTTTTTAAACTATATCATACATTGCATAGCCAAGTCGGAAAATCACTATATCTTTTCAGCAGAAGCCCTGGAATAAATGGCAACTGCTGAACATGGACCCTTAGCTTTGCCATCTAATTTCACATTAAGCTTTAAATACATTAGATGCTTCTTTGGTAATTCAAATATACTCTCCATGAATTTTCTAATCAAGATTCTAAAGTTCTGTTTCACAAATTCCCTATTAATATTACTTTCCAATTAACCATTACAATGCCTCATTCTCACTTAACTTGATAGTTTTAACCATATAGTTTTCTATCACGTAGTCTGTATCAAGTAGTTTAGAAAGAAAATTGAGACACTGCTTCAGTTTGGCGTAGAAGTATAGAAGTAGCCCATGTTACTATAGGGTGAGCACTAGTTTGAGGTTATGTATTGTTGAGTTGGAACAGACTCCAACAGCTGACCTTCCAATGGGTTTTCAGAGGCAGAAAAATTGCATGGGAGGACAGTGTTCATCTTTCTGCTGCTGAGCACCTGGTGGAATCCAACCACACGTCTTTGGTTTGACAGTGTAACTCCTTACAACTTAAATCTCCAGAGATCTCTAAAGTCAGTAAGAGAAGAGAATGTTATTCATGGAAATTAGCTTAGGGTCATTCATTCAGATATTGTTGTTGTTAAGTGCCATTGACTCACTTGTGACTCATAGTGACCCTAGGTACAAGAGCCCTAAATGCCGTTCTTTCCTGTGCCGACCTCGCTGTCTCAAACACACTCATTCCCACCACTCCACTCACAGAATCGATCCATCACATCAAGGATCTTCCTCTCCTGCGCCGCTCCTCCACTCTCCCAAACATGATGACCCTCTCCAAAGACCAGTCCCTCTTTGCAACATGCCCAAAGTTTGTCAGATGAAGCTTCAGAATCCCTGACTCCAAGGAGCATTCCAGTTTCACCCTCTCCAGGACAAAATCTCTTTGTTCTCCTAGCAACCCATGGTATATTTAACACTGTTCTCCAGCACCACAGCTCAAAGGCATCAATTCTCTTTCATAGTCACTGTCCAACTGTCTGATGCATTGCACATAATTGCAAAAGATGGTAGCCTGGATCAGACACACCTCAGTCTCCAGCCTAACGTCATTGCTCTTTGTTCAGATACGAACTTTAAATGTAGTAATTCTTTGAAAACAAGGTAAAATATATTTTTTTCTCCCCATGTGTGTATGGAAGTAGAATAAAAGAGGAAGGTTATTTTCTATTATATTCATTGTACCTTACACATATATTATTATTTGTTTTGTTTGGAAAAAAATATCCTACAGATAACTAAGACTGTACTAATTTTTCCTTAAATAAAATAATATTAAAACTTCCTGAAAGTAGATAGTCATCAATTACACATAGGCTTTGTGACTGAAAGTCAGTATCCTAACAGATTTCCTAGGCAAAGCAGCACATGATTAAGTATTTTGAGTACCCATGCTCACAACTCTTTATCATCCACTTTCTTCAGGTTAAAACAAATATCAATCTGTGAGGAGGCTAAGATGCAAAATTTAAGGAGGAATTTATGGCTATCCTTGCAGTTACATAACACTGAAAAGTGTCATCTTCATATTTAGCTTTGTAGTAATGGATTTATACCTCGTGAAAGAAGTAGAACAGAAGTATGGTGCCATAGTTGAAAAACAACAACAAAATAACCCATTGCTTCAGAGTCCACCCCAACAGCATTCTACACACCATGATGCAGGAGAGCTCGCCCACACTCTTTCCAAAGTCTACAGTCTTTATGGAAGTGAACTGACACCTCTTTTCTCCCTTGAACCAACTGGTGAATTTCCACTGCTGACTTTTGGTTAGCATTTGATCATAGTAATTGCTACATCACCAAGGCTCCTTGCCATGATGAAAGGGTCACTCATTCACTCACTGTTTTCAAGTCAGAACCAACTCATAGCTAAACCCATTAGTGGTTTTCCAAGGCTGTAAATAGCACGGGAGAAGACCAGACAATGACAACATTGTGGACTGAAAGAAAGGAATAGCTCTTTCTAAAATGAAAGCACAACTCTTAACAAGGAGAGAAATAAGACAACAGTCAAACCTTTATGCATTATTTATGAATTATATCATTTAATGAAGAAATAATTTGTTGTCGAAATGATTCTGACTTAAAGTGACTCTATATACAACAGATCAAAACACCGGCAGAGGGTGATCTGGTTTTATCCTCACAATTGTTGCTGTTTTGAGCTCATTATTGAAGCCATTGTTATCTAAGCATCCCTTTGGAATCTCCTTTATTTTCCTATCAAATTCTTTTTGCTTAAGCACATGTAATTTTTTTTTTCTATATTCCTCCCTACTCTCTTCTAACATGGCCAAGTTAATGTTAAGTTTGGAAGTTCTCACTTCTAAGGAAAAGTTTAGCTATATTTCTCCCAAGACAATAATTTGAAGGCATCAGTTCTTCTTCAGACCTCCAAATGTAACAAATTATCAGTGTTTTAAAGTAATTTAATGTCCTATATTTAAAATCATCTTTAAGATAAATATTAGGGTCAGAAATACACTGACACTGATTCAATAAATCAGCACATTTTAAATAGTAATTTTGGAAGCATAATTATTTCTTTGAATTTTATTATAAAACATTTCATACTTACCTTTTTAGGGAAAAATAAGATCTCTCCTGGCACAGTTAAAGCACTTCACTCTTACCCAAAATGTGTGAGACTTCAAATCATGAGCTACTCTGAAGGAGAATCTACTTCCTTATATATCTACAGACCTAAAAACTCCATTGGATAGTTATTTTCTGTCCTACAGCGTCTCATTATGAGTTAAAATAAATTTAATGGAATTGGATTTGGAGTTTGGTTTATTTGAAACAATATTTTTTCTTAATCATTGAAAAGAGATTAAATAAGTATTTTAATCACTTTAGCTTAAACTTGCTGTTTCATCAGAAGTATTCCACCTAACTTTTAAACACTCTTCATTTTGAACTTACATTGCTCTTTAAGTAGATAAACAGCAGTTATCTCTACTGGGATCTCTTCCATCTGATACAGTCGAGTTTCAAGTGGAACAGTTCTCTTTGACACCTCTAATTGATTTATTTAATTCCCCATATATTTCTCTTCTCAGAATAGACGTATTGTGTAGGCTGAATCAATGCAGTGACATTATACACAGAACTTATCATTTCTTGGACTTGAACAGAATCCTAGATTTTCTTAACTGAGCAATACTAATGAAGATTATCCAAAGTTTATAAAAACTCCAGTTCTTTCTTTATGTGTTATGTCTGCCTCTTACGGACTTGCTCTGTTCCAACTAGACAGGTAGCCTGCTGCATTTTCCTATAGTTTCTTTGTGTATGCTCTTTGAAATGTTTATCTAGATCTAAATTCAGAAACTGACCTCTGTAATAGTTGTAAGAAATATTTTGATCAAGAAAAATTTTGCTTATAAGCTATGTAACATTTAATTGCTTTCTTCAAGTTCACCTGAACACGCTAAGAATGAGCTGTTGAATATATCAAATCTAGAGAAAAACCTTCCCCCTAATGTTAACTTCATATGGTTCCTTTTTCCATTCCTTGAAGCAGCCCATCTCCTACCTCAGCTTCGTTCACTGTGTCAATCCACTTTTAGCAGATCATGTCTAGTAAAAGTCACTGGGGAGAGAATAGGACTCTGATCTAGTTTCAGCTGAAATAAGAGACAAGGTTTTAGGACAGTTGAATAGTGAAGTGTGGTGACTGTTCTGGTGAAGCCAGATGTCTCCATGTACAAATTGGGTGTTATTTCTTGTTATTTAATGAACTGTGGTTTTGAAGTGTTTATAATTACCTCCAAAGTTTAGGTGACTAGTTGTTTCTGGGATCCATCAACCTGGTTCTCATTCATAGTGGCCCAATGAACAAAGAATGAAACTTGACTCAATTCAGTGTCATCCTAATAATTTTTGTTGTGTGTAGACCCATTGTGGTATTCATGGTGTCCATTCATCTTTTTAAGGTTCTTCCACTCCTTATCTGACCCTTTATTTTTCCAAGAGTTATTTCTTCTTCCAAGACTTTGAATATTGAAACAATAATACTGTAAATGGTAGAGTCAAAACAGAATTACTGAGCATGATGGCATATTATAAAAATATCAATGTCACTTAATATGTGAAAATGGCTTGATGCTGATTTAGCTTTATGTGTAAACTTATACCTTAAACAAAACTAATATTTAAAAGGAAAGAAAGAAGTAGCACAGCCTGCTAACATGTCCAAATTACGTGAGACAAAGTTGTATCATCTTCTCCTATAAGGAACAATCTGGATGCACTTTTTTCTTTTTTTTTTTTTTTTGGATGCACTTTTTTCAACATAGATTTAATCATTCTTTTGTCAGCCACAGCATTTGTTATTCTTTATAAACATCAAATTTCAAGAACATCAAATAATATTGAAATACTCTTAAGCTGGACAACTGGGCTGCTTCCATGTTCTTGCAATGGTGAATAACACTGTTATGAATATTGGTGTAAAAGTCTCTGTGTGTTTATGCTTCAGTTCTCATTTTCTTGGAGTGTATTCTAAGCAATGGAATAGGTAGGTCATATAGAAGAATTTCTATGTTCAGCTTTTTGAGGAAGCACCCAAATGCCTTCAAGAGTGGTTGCATCATTTTACAATCCAACTAACAATATATAAATTCCTATCTTGCCACACCCTCTCCAGTATTTATTACTTGCTGTTGTGTTAAACTTTGCCACTGCTACTGGAGTGAGATGGTATCTCATTGTGGTTTTGATTTGCATCTCTCTTATTGATAGTGATTAGGAGCATTTCTTCATGTGTCTGAAGACCATTTGAATATTTTCTTTTGTGAAAATTATTTCCATGTCTTTTCCCATTTTGTAATTGGGTTATCAGTCTTTCTCTTGTGGAGGTCTGATTGAATGAATTGATAAATTATGATATATTTACACAATAGAATACTACACAACACACAGAAGTAATGATTTTGTAAATTACTACCTAATTTGTGAGGGACTGGAGAGCATTATGCTGAGTGAATTAACTCAGTCCCATAAGGACAAATACTGTATGAAACAATTATTTTAGAATGACTTTGAGTATCCAAGGGGGGGGGAGGGTAGAAGCAGAGGGGTGATAATGGGTAAGGGGGCAGTTAATTATAGGGCTGCAAAATTTGATGGGTGGGGAGGGGTGAAGGAAAAGGAAAGACTGTGAAAAACAATGTCTTAGAACTTTGCGAAAAACCAGTATAAAATAAATAATAAAAGAGAAGAAAAGAATACTCTTAAGTATCAAGAAGTAAGAAACTGAAACTAAAAAGGAGACAACATATATAACGCATCACTAAAAGTAAATATAATCAGCTCATAAATGTGAAAAGATACTAATATTTGTAAAAAACAATGACAATTTACTGCACAGTATTTAATTTAAAAAGACAGCATCTTGAACAACATACTTTTCTAAAAATATATTTCTTGGTTTTTGAGCTATGGACTGCTGGATTGAAATCAACTCTTAGCTGGCTCTCCAGAGGGTTTTCAGAGGCATCCTTACACGGGAGGAGATTGTCCATCTTTCTTTTGTGAAGCAGCTGATAGATTTGAACCAAGAGCCTCTAACTGGCAGCCCAAGCCCTTATAACTGAGCCACCAGAACTCCCTCTAACAGGTTTTTATAAACTCTAAATCTCACTAGAGAAGATTGCCTACCATTTTCTAGCTGAACAGTTGTTAGGTATGAACTGCCTGCCTTTGATTTAATGCTTCAACTCCTTACCATTAAATTAACAAGGTATTTCCCTCTCACTCTCTCTTAATTATATATATGTATGTAAATGTGTGTGTTGGAAGCAGGGGTGGCGTTCACTTCCTAAATAGCTTGCCTCCAGACACTCTATGAACTTTGAACTTTAATAAATGTTGACAGTGGTAGAGGGGCTTCAAGGCTTTTGTTCTTAGGGTTGCTATGAGTCATGCTGAACTCAAAGGCAACAACAACAACATATATATGTGTATGTGTGTATATATAAACACACACGCAAACATATGTGTGTTTGTATGTACTTATATAAAAGGGAGCTTTGTTGTTCTAGTGGTAAGAAGCTGAGCTGCAAACCCTAAGGTACCCCTTTTGAATGCACCAGTTGCTCCATGGAATAAGGACCTTCTGTACCATTATTGCCTTTGAACACCTACTGGGAAGGCTGGCTCTGAGTTGGTTATGTATAAAGACAAGAGATTGTTTTTTGTGGGTTGTTTATGTGTTTTTTTTTTTTCTCAGAGAAATGAAAAATGTTTCTTGTTTGGGGAAGATAAATGGACAGCATTGACCCGTTGTCTCTGTTCTTATGACACAAATAGTTTGGGCTCCACTACTCAGTGCACCTGATCCAGGTGATGGTCTTCACAATTCCTTGCTTTGCATCAGAGAGCTGGACAATGACTAAGGATGACAGAAGAAGAATCAATGCCATTAAGTTGTGGTGCTGGAGAAGAGCCTTTAACATCACGGACAACCAAAAAACACAAGGGAGTCCATCTTGGAGATGGTATAATCAAGTTTCTTCTCGGAGGTTAAGATTTTGAAGCTCTCTCTCACATACGCTGAGCATGTGGCCAGTCCTTGGAGTAGGACATCATGCTTGGAAAGGAGGAGGGACGGCGCAGGAGGAGAAACCCTGATAAGATGGATTGAGATAGTAATTGGTATAATGGAGGTAGGTGTGTCTGAGTCAATGAAACAAGGCAGGCTTCAGAGCTATTATTCATAAGCACCTTGATGACCCATAACAATAGCTTAATAAAGGTTGGCAGTTTGTATCTACCCTGACACCTTGGCAGAAAGGTGTAGACACCTTTTTTTTTTTTTCTTAACAGCACAGTCAGGAGCTAATGGACAGTTTTCTACAACACAGAAGTTCTAATGAGTTAGAACTGACTTGAAAAAATAGGCTTTTTGGTTTATTTAGACTGAATCACTATTACTTGAACACACATGAAAATATCAATACATTACCCATGGATCAACAACCATGAAAACAAAAGTCAAGAAATTGGACAACTTATTATTTTACACAATAGAACAATACAAAGTTTTATTTGGTTTTTCTTTTTTAAAAAGATATCTCTTTTAGGACAAATGTGTACCAAACCTAAACCATGGTATTCTCAGTTGTCTTGTGTATATATAGGGAGTTCTAGTGGCGTACTGGGTAAGGAGTTGTGCGCTCAAGCCAAAGATGTGGGGTTCTAATCCATCGTCAGAGAAAGATGGAAAATCTCCTCCCTTATGAAAACTTGCTCTGAATGCCTCTGAAAATCGGCTGGAGAGTCATCTATGAGTTTATTCCAACTTGATGCAACAACACAACAACATATGCACGTGACAAGTGTACAATGTCTTTAAGCTATGATGTTAATAGAAAAATGGAAGCAGGAATGGTATCTACTTCCTAAACTTCACATCTCTGGAAAATCTATTAACTTGGATGAATGTCAATAGTTATAGAAAGGCTGCAGACCTCCTATTCATAGTGTTTCTGTGAGTTGTGCTCGACTTGATGGCAATTAATAACAAAAAATGTTGACTCTACCCTGAAATGCTAAAAGAAATAATAAGTCTGTCTTGGAACTAGTAGAGCTAAACTGTTCCCTAGAAGAGAGAAAGGAAAAATATTTTCACATAATTTGATCGTGTTACTTATTGGGAGGGACGAGTATGATGCTTGGTAAAGTAGGAGGTTAATAAAAAAGAAGAAATCTCTCAATGAGATTGACTCACTCAACGATTCCAACAATGGCCTCAGACAACAGTGATCTTGAAAACTAAGCATTGTTCCTTTCTTCTGTATATGAGATACCCACGTTAGAATTGACTTGAGGACACCAGCAATATGCATAGTTTTTTCCAATGACTTCCAAATATCTAGACTTTTAAAAACCTTTGGGCATAATTCATTCTGTGTTGGCTTTTCGAGATATGCTGAAATACAGTTTTACAATTATCCAAGAATCTTAGTCCTCATTGTCGTGTGTGGACACCAGACAATTTCTCTCATATTAACTCTTTTTAGTTATTTTCCTTAATTTTGCATCTCTCTTTATTTCCTAAATATGAATCTCTAGGTTTTGCATATTTTTAATATTTTTCTCATTATCATTCCTTATCCCATTACGTAAAGAAAACAATTTAAATACATAAAAAACACACATCCACATAAGTAAGTATACATAATTAATAAATGTCTGTGCTTATATCTGTGGAGTAGAATAGCCAGTTTCTTAGAAATAGAAACGAGTTATTTGCAAACGAATTACATTTCAAACAATTAAAAACAAAACAAAGTGCAAATTCTAATTTAAAAAAAAAAAGACAGTAGTAATAGTTTAAAAGGCCTCAGTGAATGAATGGAAATCCAAAGTCTTTGTAAACTTCCATTAAAATAGATTAAAAAAAAAAGGAACTCAGCAAGGCACAATTCTGTACTTGGTTATCTGATTGACACAATGAAGTAATTATATGTACCTCATAAGGTTGTTATTAAATTATGTAAGATAACGTACACCAAGTATTTAGAACACCACCTATCTTACAGCAAACTAAATGTGGTCAAAATACTCAGAAATAAATTTAATTGTTGAAAATGGAAAAAAAAAAAGAAAGCTTCAACTTTTAAACTCATTGGTGTTGAGTGGAAACCGATTCATAGCTGACCTTCTAGTGAGTTTTCAAAGGCTGCATATTGCACAGGAGGAGATTGGATAACTTTCTTTCCAACAGAGTAACTGGTGTATTTGAACCTCGTGCCTTTGGTCAGGAGTGCAATTCCCTGCCACAAGTCCACTTGCCCTCCTCTTTGAAAACTCATGTTAAAATAAATTACATTTCTGGCACATTTTTACTGGAAGTGGGCATATTTAATTTTGTGTTTGTTTGTTTTGCTTATGAGTTTCCTAGAGTAGTAAGAATATAATTATGACTACATATTGATCCTTGAAAGGGTTAAACCGGGTGGCTCCTTGGAGGCAAGGATTCTGAGGCTCCATCTAGCATACTTTGGACATGTTGTGAGGAGAGACCAGTCCTTGGAGAAGGACATCATGCTTGGGAGGGTGGAGGGACAGCGCAGGAGGGGAAGGCCTTCTATGAGGTGGATTGATTCAGTGACTGGGATAATCGGGATGGGAGGTCGGAGACAGTGGGATTGGCACAGGACAGAGCAGAGTTTAGGGCTGTCGTATGTAGGGTCGCTATGAGTCGTAAGCGACTCGACGGCACATAACAACAACAACATTAATTCTTCTCTTGATGATTAGCTCACTATTTTGCAACAGATTAGTGGTCTAAGAACAGATCTCTCTCATTTGTTCTTCTCATGAACAATTAAGCAAATCAACAAAAAAGTAGATTAATTTAAAAACAACTAGTAGAGATACTAATTCAGAAATTATTGATTTATAAATCTATAATAAAACAATTTCTCACTGGTTAGTTGTCTTATATCTTAAAGCACCACAGACCCATTTATGGAGCTGTGAGAATGAAAGGACTTCTCAATTACTGGAAGAGAATATGACTAAATATATAACTTGGAAAACAGAACACACACTACTAAATGCTATCATTTTTTCTTCTTTTCTCTATTTTATTGATAACAAGGGCTCATTGTGAAAACGAAAATTCAGAAAAGCTTTAGGAAAAGAACAGAACAGCTATACCAGAATATTACAATTTATAGTCGTCAATACATGTATGTATGCTGTGTTTATAGTATACTTATGATAACTTTTTTTTTATTATAAAATATAATTACCCCTGGTAGCATACTGGTAAGAAATTGGGCTGCTAATCTAAAGGTACACAATTTGAATCCATCAAGAAAGTCTGGAAGCCCTAACTTTCTGTAAACTCTCATTAAAATTAATTTAAAAAAATGAAAGATAAAGATATATATCCTTGGCATAATTTCCTGCATCTGAAGACCCATTAAAGGGTCAGCTGTAAATAAGTTCCAAAAAAAAAAACCACCTTTCTAAAAAAATTAATCCCCTTATTCATAATTATTTACTTACCATTTTCTGGAAAAAAAAAAAAGCTAAGGAGAGGGGGGGAAACTGTGAGTAACACAATGATTTTTTTTACAAATTTAATGTAAATGCTTTATAATATCTATTTCATCAACCCATCATATTGCATTTTGTTGAAATATTTAACCTATTTCATCAACCCATCATATTGCATTTTGTTGAAATATTTAACCACATATACATTTAGTCCATAATGAATGCTTGATTTTATTGTTAGATGCCCTTTGAGTTGACTATGACTCATAGGGACTCGATGCATACCAGATCAATCTGCTGTATTTTCGAGTTGACTATGACTCATAGGGACTCGATGTATACCAGATCAATCTGCTGTATTTAAAAAAATAACTGTAGTCACTAAGTCAACTAACCTCATTTAGGGTCTTTTCTCTCTATCACCTGTCTTCTGTTTTTCCAAATATGATATCTTTTTCAAAGATTCACCCTTCCTGACAACTGGCCAAAATATGGGATCAAAGTTTATTGTTACTGATATACATTCATAACTTTCCCCCCTAAATAGATACACCCCATTTAAAAGTGGTTTCTTCCAAAGAATAGCTTGTCTGGAGAGCCATAGAGAGATCAAATTGTAAATAAAAATTTAACAGAAATATGTGAGGCCAAACTATATGTATATCAATGATTAAAGTTATAGATAATCTGGTTTTTAAAATGTGTTGCACAACTATTTGACAATTCAGGGAAAGGAGTGATAAAATTCCAGCAAGTGACCCAATTCTCTGAATTACCTAATACCCAGCAGAAATTCTTATTCATGGAAGACACTCCACAGAGAAATTGAAGAATTAAAAAAAGAATGACTTGCTCTCTGTGGATCCCTATGTTACTTGTATAACCAGAGCAAAGATCTGACAACATTACAAACACCTTTAAACTTAGAAATAATAAGCACTGGTTGTAAATACCAAGGAGAGTTAAAAATATACCTCTATTTAAATGTGGCCTAGTGGTAAGAAGCTGCACTGCCAACTTGAAGACCCAGGTTTCTAACCCACCAACTGCTCCAGTGAAGGAAAGTAGGCAGTCACCTTCCAAGTGATTACAGCCTCTGAAAGCCCACCGGAAGGTCAGCTATGAGTCAGCTCTGACTCAATGGTAAATAATAACAATTTAAGTATACTGAAGAAAAAGACACTAGAAAGCAATTATCATAGATTTAAGTTAGTCCTTAACTTGTTTATTTACATAGCAGTTTTCTCAATGCCATTATAACATCTTTGTTTCTTAGAGTATAAATCATAGGATTAAACATGGGGGTCAAGATGGTGTAGAAAAGAGAAAGCACTTTGTCAGTTCCCTCGGGGTGACTGGTCTTGGGTCTTAGGTAGGAAATAATGGCTGTTCCAAAGAAGAGCCCCACAGCCATCAGGTGAGACGAGCATGTGGAGAAGGCTTTGGCCCGACTTGTGGCAGAAGGCAGCTTCAGGATGGTGGAGATGATTTTACTATAGGAGCCAAGTATTAACAGAAATGGAACCACAGCATATAATGTAACACCTATGAATTCCAACATCTCGTTTACAAAGATATCCCCGCAACTTAGTTTGAGTATCGGGGGGATGTCACAAAAGAAATGGTTGATTTGGTTGGATCCACAAAAGTGCAGAGTGAAAATCTCATATGTCTGCCCTATCTGTACTGGAACTGCAGTGATCCAGGAGCCTGTCACTAACTGGATACAGACGCCACGATTCATGACGAGAGGATAGTGCAGAGGGTTACAGATGGCCACATAGCGGTCATAGGCCATCACTGCCAGGAGCAAACACTCCGCGCTTCCAAGCACAAAGAAGAAGTACATCTGTGTCGCACAGGCAACCAGGGAGATTCTTCTTCTCTGTGTAGCAAAATTCTTCAGCATTCTGGGGAGAGTGACGGATACATAGCAGATTTCAAGGAAGGAAAAGTTTGCTAGGAAAAAATACATCGGGCTCTGGAGGGCAGGATCTATTTTTGTCAGAAGACATATGGTGCCATTGCTCGTCAGAATAATAATATAGATTATTAAAAACAATCCAAAAAGAAACCACTGGAGATGGGGCAGCTCAGCAAAATCCAAGAGAACAAACTCCTTCAATTTCGTTAGATTTCCTTCCGTTAACATTTCTTGAGGATTCATCTGTGGAAAAGATAAATTTACATTGCATTTTTCTTTACCTGTCTGTATCTCTTTGCCTCTTCCATAAATCTGAGTTTAGGATGAATTTTAAGATCATTGCAAGTGCACTTTAAGAACAATTCAACAAACAAGTATTCCATCATGATTGATAAAAACCAAACTCACTACAAAGAAGTCAAATGAAAATGCAGGGATCCTATGGGACAGAGGCATTTGTGTGTGGATCACAACAAACTGTTGCTAACTCTGAAAACATGAATCTCAGAACACTTGATTGTACTTATGTGAATCGTATACTTGGACCAGGAGGCAGTCATCGGAAAAAAGGAAGAAAATACTGAATGGTTTAAAATCAGAAAAGGTGTGTGCCAGGGATGCATCCTGTCTTCCATACCTTTTCAATGTATATGCGTAACAGATCATCCAGTAGGCTGGGATCTATGAGGAGAGATGAGGCATCAGGATAGAGGAAGACTCATCAACAACCTGTATTATATATTTGACACAACCCTGCTTGCTGAAACTAAGGAGGACATGAGGTTTTTGCTGCAGATGGTCAAGGACTGTAGTCTTCAATATAGTTTGAAGCTCAACATCAAGAAGACAAAGATTCTCACCACTGGGCCAATTGGCAACGTCATGGCAGACGGCTAAGAGATTGAGATTGTTAACAGCTTCAGTTTGCTTAGCTCCACAATCAACATTCTTGGTACCAGCAGACAGGAAATAAAAAGACAAATTGCATTGAGAAAGTCTTCTATCAGGAACCTCTTCAGAGTACTGAAAAGCACTGATGTCAGTCTGGAGACTAAGGGGCACCTGATCCAGGCTATAGTCTTTGCAATTTCTTGCTATGTATCAGAGTGCTGGCCAAAGACTAAAGATGATAGAACAATCAATGCCTTTGAGTTGTAGTGCTGGAGAAGAGTATTGAGTATAACATGGACTGCAAGGAGAACAAAAAGGTTCCACCTAGAGAGAGTAAAACCAATCTGCTCCAAGGAGGCAAAAATTCTGAAGCTGTGTTTGACATACTCCGGGAATGTTTCAAGGAGGAACCAATCTGTGGAGAGGGACATCATTCTTGGAAGAGTGGAAGGACAGTACAAGAAAGGAAGACCTTGGATGACATGGACTGACTGAGTGACCCGCATAATGTGGGTGGATGCGTCAGAGACAATGAAATTGGCTCAAAATAGAACAGGGTTCAGGGCTGTTGTACATTGGGTGACTATGAGTCATGAGCGACTCCACGGCACATAACAACAACAACAACAATAATATGTAAATAGAAACACATTGAATGAAGCTTCAACTTTATAAATGACTGTTATTGTAATGATTAGTATTATTATAATTGTCAGTGATTTATTATTATATCAATACCAAATTAATTTCATTCACTTGGAATTTTCTTCATATTCTATACTATATAATTATACTCCATGTATTTCATTTGGCTTATTTATTACAGGATTGTTGAGAATGAAGTGAGATTTAAAACAATTATGACAATGCTGCAAAATTCGAAAAATAAAAAGTATATTTCAAGTTGCATTTTTTTCTGTGCATTATTTACCAAATTTGGATTTTCATAATTATCTCTATTTTGTGCATTCTAACCTATACTATCCATCACTGTTAAAATCTTAGCACTGAATTTAGGATAAGTATTGCACACATTTATTTACTTAATAAAAATATCTGCATAAGTAAAAGATGCTGCACATCATAAATCAGTAGTTTGTTGGTTTTATATGCTGAGTTAGAACCAATTCATAGCTCACCATCCAGTAGATTTTCAGGGGATGTAAAGCACATCTGAAAACATAGATTTAAAGATTGATAATATTGTAATCTCATGGTTCAGATAAGATTTTTAACTGATCTGAGATAATGGAATAGGTATTATTAAGATTAACCAAAAACTCTGGAAGGAGAAAGGAATTTATACTCACAGGGAAAAAAAATGATTCAGATGTATTTATTTATGAATGAGGCTCTTGGATAATAAAACTCACAGAGACTGCTGATACTGTGTGCTGTTGAATCAGTTCTCACCAGTCCCGGGGCATCTTCTCTTCCAATATTGTGTTATCATCACAGTTTAAACCTCTGCTTTAATTCATTGCATTGGTCTTTCTCTCCCCCCACCCTGCCCCCGATCTCCTATTTTATCAAGCAAATGACCCTCTCCATGAAAGGGTTTCTCCTGATAACATGTCCAAAGTTCAAGAAACAAAAGACTTGACATTTTTTGCTGAAGGAGAACTCTGGCTGGACTTTTTATTTACATTTGTTTTTTCTTCTTCCAGCCTATGTTACAGTCAATATTTCTTGGAAAGACATTCATTGTTCAGTCTTTATTAATTTTCTAGCTGTCACATGTATATTATATGATTGAAAATACCACAGTTGCTTAGGTACACCTTTGACCTCCAAGTGATAGCCTTGCTTTTAAAAAAGTCTCTGGCAGTCCATGTGTCAAATTTATATTTCATAGCCATTTATTTTGGATGCAAGTAAAATGAAATTGTTTACTTTCTCAATATGTCCTCCATTTAGCATGAAGTTGCTTAGTGAATAAATTTTAAAAGTGACTATTTTTAAATGTAAATTAGAAGTATAAAATGTTATATTACATTAAAGAACACTACAAATATAACACTTTATTATTTTTAGATTGTTAACTTAAAATATTATTTTCTTTAATATAAATATGTCTTTGACTCTAATGGTTATAAATTTATCATATAGATTTTTTTTGCTGTTTATTTGTTATTAAAATAACATCAGGACTAAAATGCAGAAATATAATCCTTATATAATGTCATACTCTTTGGGAGAAAATGGCATTTTATTAATATTATTTGTCACACCTCATGTCTCAGCATACTTTTTAGTGTTTCACAGAGACTTAACAGTATTATTTAAAAATCAATGTGTAATACAAATTACAGTGAATGGAATCAGAATCATATAGGACTGAATTAATAAAAATATAAAAAATAATAATACAGCATAATTGTAATAATCAATTTAATAGTACCTTGAACTCATAATATCTTGAGCTTTACTATAAAATATGCCAATTTACCATTTCCAAGGAGGAAAATAGAAGTGGTGATGCGCTTGTTGAAATGTTAAGTGCTTAAAATAAATTCTGATGGTCCAACCAAGGAGTTAGTCTGTTGAATGAAGATGTGACTGTAGCTTTTTTTTTAAAGAGTTATAATCTTGGAAATCCTTTTAGGCAGCTCCACTGTATTTGCATTGTCACTGTGGCTGGAATTGGTTAGATGGCAGTAACTTTCAGTTTTTGATTTCTGATGTAATTTTATTTCTGCCTTTCCACAGAGGATTTAAATATTTAAGAGTTTGAAATACTTTGGCTTAACCATGCAGTTTCACCAAAAACATTTAAGTCACCTTTAAAACAATCTTTTCATTTTGAAGATGCTCTTTAAATAAAAGTTTTCTATCCCTTGGGATCGCTTCCCTCTGACATTGCTGTTTACTTCTACAAACCTTTTAGTACATAGACACTTGTTTTATTTATTTATTTTACTCAATAGTGCTAAAGCAACTAAATATATGCTTTATGAGCAACCATTTCAGTGAAATAGAGTGCCCAGAGAGCTTTAAAGTAGTATGAATTTTCCATTAACATAGTAACACTGCTGGAAGCCATCCAAATTGAGATAATTCTCAATTTATCTATTATAAATGCTGCAGCAACTCTTAGAGACCAGCCTCCCTGATAATCTGTTCTGCATATAGATTGAAAAGATATGGAGATAGGACACATCCTTGACACACACCCTTCCCAATTTTGAACCATGCAGTGTTTCCTGATACAGGCCATGGTCTTTGCCATTACTCGGTATGCTGTAGAGAGCTGGACAATGACTAGGGATGACAGAAGGAGAGTTAGTGCCTTTGAGCTGTGGTGCTGGAGAAGAGTGTTGAATATATCATGAACTGCTAGGAGAACAAACAAGTTCGTCCTGGAGAGGGTGAATCTGGGCTGTTCCTTGGAGACAAGGATTCTGAAACCTCATTGGACATACTTTGGACATGTTGCAAGGCAGGATCTGTCCTTAGAGAGGGTCGTCATGCTTGGGAGGGTGGAGATACGACACAGGAGAGGAACCCCCTCAATGAGATGGATTGATTCTGTCACTGGGGTAATGGGGAAAGGCATGTCGGAGACAGTAAGATTATCAAGGGATAGAGTAGGGTTTAGGACTGTTGTATATAGTGTTGTTATGATCACAACCGACTCGACCACACATTAAGAACAACAACAAAAAGTTCATAGAGTTTCCAGAGGCATGTTGTTTTGGAAGTAGATGCCACTACTGCTTCCCAACCTGTCTTAAACTGGGAGCTCCACCATACACTGTCTGCCTTGTATAACTGTTGTGGAATTTAACACCCCAATGGCACAAGGTTCAGCATCACAGCAACCCCAGGTTACCTCAGTACAGCAAATTGACCAAAGAACACTGCACCATTTGGGAGAATGTTCCTCCAAAATATAATAACAACCAACTTTTAAATACAAAGGTATTCCCTAAGGTCTTTTGGACTCTATAAACAAGAGGCTCAAATTAAAACAACCAATATAGTATATTGTTGTTGTTGTTGGTATACTTTCCAAATTTTTTTGCTTAATATATATAGAAGGAGGCCTTTTTAGTTAGGGACCTCTTTCCAAGTAATGAGTTCTCTGAAGAGTCATCGTGAGAGCAAAATACATTGTGTAAGTTGAATAAAAGTAATTGTGCAACTTTGTTTTGAAATATCTTTTAAAACTATTAATGTTCATGAAAATTAAACATATAATATCCAGTAAGTGATTCAGAAAGGTATATATTACAAAGGGTTCGAAGCAGTACTGCAATACTAAAGACACATGGTTCAAATCCACCATCTGCTCTGTGCAAAAGGATGGGGAATCTCTTCCTGTTCAATTAAGATTAACAGACTGAAAATTCACCAGAAGGTCAGCCATGTGTTGGCTTAATACATAACAACAGATTAAATCATTCCCTGCAGATGTTATTTTTCAGAGAAGACACTAATAATACAAGTTGCACTAACAAAAACTACTGGTTGGATTGTTGTTTTGGGTTTGTTTCTGGTTTTGTTTTGTTTTTTCCTTATACAAGAATCACACAAGTTCATTGTAATACACACTGAAAATTCAGAAAAACAATAAACAATTAGTGGGACATTTGCTTTAGAAGATAACATTAACAATGAAGACAACATTTCCATTCATGAGAAATATTTATGTCTCTGTGTTTGTGCTGTGTATAATGTGTATGTGTGTATGTATAATTCATGTGATTTACAAAAAATTGTTATATTTTCCTTTTAAAAAGTAAACCTGCTCACTCATACATATCTTTGTCCACCTATTATCTCCAGAAAACTACAAACAAGACCAAGTAAAATGGAAAAATAAGTCTAACCTGATAATTTTCAAATTTTCTGCAAGTGTTTTAATAATGTCTATTTCATCCAACAATAGTATTGTGTTATGTTGAAATCAGTAACCACATAGACATGAGTGGTCCATGATCAATGCTTGTTGTTGTTGTTAGGTGTGACATGAATTGACTCTAACTCAGTGACCTTATATATCACAAACCAACACCAAGCTACATCCTGAACCATCCTCACAATCTTTACTGTACTTAAACCCATTTGTTGCAGTCATTATATCTATCCCTGAGCAAGAGGGAGTTCCTCTTCTTCATTGACCACTATCTATTTCCAAGGAGTGTTGTTTTTTGTTTTCTGACAACATGCCCAAAGTATCAATTCTTAAGGCATCAATTCTTCGTCTATTGTCCTTACTGATTTTCCAGCTTTCATATACGTAGCAAGCAATTGAGAAGACCATGGCTAGGTTGAGATTCATCTTAGTCTCCAAGCTGACATTATTGCTCTTTAATTCTTGGAAAAGAAATCTGATAGCAGATTTTCCCAATGCAATATATCTCTTGATTTCTTAACGGTTGGTTCCAATGATATTGATTGTGGGTCTAAGCAAGATTAAATATTTGATCTCGTCAATCTCTTCTCCGTCTATCATGACTTTACCTACTGGCCTGCTGGTGAGGATTTTCGTTTTCTTGATATTAAGATATAATCGATTTTGAAGGCTGTAGTCCTTGATCTGCTGAAGCAAACACTTCAAGTCTTCCTCACTCTCAGCAAGCAAGGCTGTTTCATCTGCATAACAAAGATTGTTGATAAATGAGCCTTCATCTGTTCCTGGTACCACATTTTCTCATGTAAATCTAACTTCTCCAGTTATTTTCTCTCCTAATTCTTTTTCATCAAAAATTTCCTGATGTCTGAAAGGGATTTTCTTCAGTGTGTGGTTTCTTTAGATAGTCATTGTAAGACTAAAATGTATATATAGTGTTTATTCAAAGTATATAGATCACCTAGTTTCTAAAATGTATCCCACAACTGTCTGAATATTCCTGGGAACTAATAATAGTATTTCTAATAAGTGATCTAACATAATATAAATTACAGGGGTCTAAATGAAGACATTCCTTGCATGTCTTCATATTCAGGAAAACCATTTCATGGTGAAATGGAATAATTTTTAATGGAATGATTTGCTGTCTGCTGATTCATATACTCGATATGTAACAAAGATCAGACAAGAAAACAAACAATTTATCATTTAAAAAGAATATTTTGGCTGTTAAAATAAGGTACAAGCAGTCAGGAAATAAGGAGACACATTACACTGGGGAAATCTGCAGTTAGGAACCTTTGCAAAATGCCTCTTTGAGGACTAAGGTGCATCTGATTTAGGCTATAGTCTTTGTGATTACTAGCTATGCATCTGAGACCAGGACAATGAATAAGGATGACAGAAATAGAATTGATACCTTTGAGAAGTGGTGTTGGAGAAGAGCACTGAACATCCCACAGACA
>NW_006400139.1:762703-764932 GCF_000299155.1 Elephantulus edwardii | reverse complement strand
GTTCTATTTTCTTTCAGTAATGTTTCTTGATCCATCTGCTGAAAACATAGATTTATGTTACACTTCTCCACCTTCCTGTAGGTCTTTGCCTGTTTTCTAAATTTAATCCAGATGCATTTTATTATCATTATAATTGTACTTTAGAATGACACATTTTAGATATTTTCCACATGCTGTTATTACATCAGGGAGCTCTGGTGGCCTAGTGACAAGAAGCTGTACTGCAGTCTCAAAGACACAAGGTTCAAGGGCACCAGTTGCTCCACAGGAGAAGGCCTCCTTCTGTGCAATTAGCTGTCTCAGAAAACCCACTGGAGGGTCAGCTATGAGCCAGCTCTGGCTCTATGGTACACAACAACAACAACAACAACAATTATTACATCCCAGTAGACAGTCCTAGAAACATATTTTAGTATCTTTTCACTTTCACTGTATTCTGCTACACATTTCTGAAATTATATTTGCAATGTATTTCATTGTGGTCTATTGAGAAATATACTTTCATTGCTGAGCCTGGTAACTTACATTACACCCTTCTTACTAGTTACCATCACTGTAGAGACGGACAACTAGAGATTAATCCTCATCTTCATCATCTAATGAAATCTTAATTTATAGCCTGACAATTATGTTGTACAACTTACTATTTAATGTGAGTATAGGTTTTGCATGAACACAATCAAGTGTTCTGGGATTCCCATTTTCCTCAAGTGTAGCCGCAGTGCATTGAGATCCACAGAGTCAAATGTCTTTGCAAAGTCAATGAAATACAGTTAGACATTTTTCTGGCACTCTTGGCTTTTCTGCCAAGATTCATCTGATGTTGGTGATAATGTCTCTCATACAATGACTTCTTTTAAACCCAGTATGTATTTCTGGTAGTTCCTGTCTCCCTACCTTTTTAATCCATATGCAGAACAGAGTATTTTGGAGGCTGAGCTTTATGAGGAGGAATGTGGCATTGGATTGGAGGGAGACTCATCAACAACCTACATTATGCAGAGGAAACAACCTTTGTTGCTGAAACTGAGTGTAGGTGTGTCAGAATCAGTGAGACTGGCCCAGGACAGGACAGGTTTCAAGATGTACATAGGATCACTAGGAGTTGCAGGCAACTCAACAACACATAACAACATCAACAAATGTTAATCTTTTCCAATTCTCTATCTTATAGTTTCTCCTGACATATATACTTTCAAATACTTATTTTAGTTCTTTCTTTTTCATATCTTGATATTTTGAAGATATAAGGACCTATGACATACTAAAAATAAAATAGTTTAGAATGAAATTGAGTGAGTATTTCCTATTTTCATTAATAAAGACTTTTTTCCCCGTGATATTGTTACTATTACCTGCATCAAATTGGAACCAATTCATAGGTGACTCTCGAGTGGGTTTCCAGATGATCGAAATCACATAAGAGGAGATAGCCCATCTTTCTCCCACAGAGCAGTTGAAGGGATAAAACTGCCTGCCTTTGGATTGTCAAAGTAACTTCTTAACACTAGGCCACCAGAGCGTACTATTACTTGGGTAATATAAGATTCTTTTACCCAGGCAAAATAATCTGAGAACGTTGATTCATATGTTAACAATGCCTGTAGTCATTCTGGAACAAGTACGGAGGCAATACATTACCTTTGCTTATTTGTGTAGGATAAAAAGAGGAAAATATTGGTTATTATAGTGTAATCGTTGTACTGTACTCATCCACCATAATTTTCCACCCAATATTGTCCTTCAGATAACAATCTTTGAAATTCACTTTTAAAGGAAATTGAGATCTACTAAGTATGAATACTTGACCAACTTTAAGCTTTTTGACTGCTTGTATATGTTTTTAAATGAACTTGTAGTTGCTCTCTGACTCCATAAATGATGATTTATTTATTATTCAGTAATTACTTAAACTGTCTTTTAAGTCTTTTATTCTTGCTCATCAGAAGTAAATAAGATAATATAGATAATCTATACCACATGAGAAGAATGAGAATCCTAGAACATTTAATTGTGCTAATACGAAAACTGTACTTGGACCAGGAGGCAGTCGTCACAACAGTGCAAGAAAAACCTACGTGCTTCAAAATTGGAAACAATTTACACCAGGGATGTGTTCTATCTCCATACCTTTCAAATCTATATGCAGAACAGATCATCTGGACGCCTGGGCTCTGTGAGGAGGAAGGAACGTGACATCAGGATTGGAAGAAGACTCATCAGCTTCCT
>NW_006400139.1:761030-762323 GCF_000299155.1 Elephantulus edwardii | reverse complement strand
GAAAGTCTGTTGTCAGGGACCTCTCCAGAGTACTGAAGAGCAATGATGTCAGTCTGGAGATTAAGGTGTGACTGATCCAGGCCATAGTCTTTTCAATTACCTGCTATGCATCAGAAAGCTGGAGAGTGAATAGGGATGATAGAAAGAGAATTGATGCCTTTGACCTGTGATGCTGGAGAAGAGTATTGAATATACCATAGACTGTCAGGCGAACAATTAGGTTCATCCTGGAGAGGGTGAAACCAGGTTCCTCCTTGGAGGCAAGATTCCGAGGCTTCGTCTGACATGGTTCAAGTAGGAACCAGTCCTTGGAAAGGGTCATCATACATGGAGGACCAGTCCAAGAGAGGAAGATCCTTGATTGAGATGGATTGATTCAGTGACTGGGGTAATGGGGGTAGGTGTGTCAGAGACAGTAAGTTTGGCACAGGATAGAGCAGGTGTCAGGACTATTGTACATAGGGTCACTATGAGTCGCAAGCTACTGAACAGCACATAACAAGAGACAATAACATACCCCATACATTCCAAATTTGCACAGATTATTTAGAATTTATGATTCAATAGTTATGATTATGCCTGAAGGGTTTTTTTTTAATTTAGTTTGTTTATTTTTCATTTCAGTGAACATCTACATGTATGTTTTCTTTTTAAAAAAAACCTATTGACAGAAGGTTTAATATTTTCTCAGTATAAGATATATTTTAAAATGTTAGCAATTGATTTTTCAGCTATTGTTTTCTTTATTATAGCCAAGCTATTAAGTTTTAAAATTGAAAGAAGAATTAATGCATATTCATGCAACCATATAATTCTGAAAGTTTCTTCTTATATTTGGATCCATTTGGTCATTGCCTCACTCTATTTTTCATCTCTCCATATTAATGTATTTACCAATAACTAATTCACTAAGTAATAATAGTCAATGACTTCATCTTACTTGCATTCCCATTAAATCTACTTGGCACAGCAGGCAGAAGATCAGGAGACATTTAATACTGGGAAAGTGTGTAGTGAGGGGCCTCTCCAAATTACTGATAGAGCACAGATTTTAGTTAAAGGATTAAATTGCAGCTGATTCAGACCATTGTCTCTTCAATCTCTTCTTAAGCATCTGACAGTTGGACTATGAATAAGGATAAAAGAAGAAGAAGTAATGTCTTTGAGTTGTGGTGTTGGGTCAGAGTGCTGAATATCCCAAGGACTGCCAAAAGAACAAACACATATGTCCTGGAGAAGGAGCCAAGTTGCTTCTTGGAAGCAAGGATGGCAAAGTTTTCTTTGCCTCACATT
>NW_006400139.1:759075-760056 GCF_000299155.1 Elephantulus edwardii | reverse complement strand
GTATTTGTTTATTCTTTTGGCAATTCATAGGATAGTCGATTCTCTTCTCCAGCACTACAACTCAATGCATTGATTATTCCTCTCTCATCCTGCTTCAAGCAATGTTTTTTTTAATCACTTGCTATGCTTCTGAGAGCCAGACATTGAATACCAGAGGAAGTATTAATGCATTGAGGTGATCAAAGAACACAACTTTCCAGACAACTGAAATTGAATTAAAAGTTTCAACAACATTCCATTATATTATGACTTCAGTTAAGTTAATTATTCTTTCTGGATCACAAGATTGCTCAGCTTTAAAATTACCAACATTTCGTATTTCTCTGTGAATAATTTTGTATTTTATTAACACCGTGAGGGAGTCTTCCCATTTAGAAACACTTACTATTGTTATTACTATTATCATAATCAGTTACTTCTCCATATTATCAACTTATTATTTGTATACTATAAATTTTATTTACTTGAATCTTGTGCTTCCAGTGGGAAGGTACCTGGTTTGAATCCTCCAGAGGAAAAGGTGGACTGTTTCCTCCCTTTTATGTTATTGCCTCTCAAAATTCGCTGGAAGGTCGGCCGTATGGTGATGGAGCTGAAGCGTAGCCGAAGCACAACCATCGTGGGCGAACAGTCTGCACAGAGATGTGCTCCAGACACCTATCCTAAAGCAGCCTAAGGATAGAGTGTGGGAAGAGACTTGTTCCCTAGTTCTGCATACAGGCAAGGGACTTGGTGTTCTAGCCCATGTAACTACTCCCAGTAAATGAATATTCCTTTGTTCTCGGCAGTTGCACAGCAGTAGCAGTTATATTAATTATAGCAAGTTCTAATCAGAAGTAGATTTTGCACAATATGCTGTTCATTTCTTCTTGTTTATTTGTCAAAAGCCTGTTGTCCTAACTCCTGGGAACTCAGATCCTAGTCCATTTAGGCCCTGTAAAATATATCATAATGTTTCTACTTGGACCCGGCCCATTTGAG
>NW_006400139.1:753066-757785 GCF_000299155.1 Elephantulus edwardii | reverse complement strand
AAGTGTTGTTAAGTCAGTTCTGTCTCACAGAGATCTTACTGCAACAAAGGCAAAGACAAGACTGTCCTGATCCATGGTCACAATTGAGATTGTGTTTTTATCTGCTATAGTAGCCCTGTGACCTCTATTTTACCAGATAAAATGTCTTTCTTTAGGGAATGGTTTCTCTTAACGTGTCCAAATTTCAATAGACAAAGATCTTTGCTGTCTTTGCATCAGTAGTACTTTTATTCATAATACAAATTGTATTGTTCATGTATTTATTAGGTAATATTACTTGCTTACATTTCACCTCCCACCAAGACTTTTTTCCTTCCTTTTCAAATTAATTTACCAGTTCGCTTATGCATATACAGTAATTGGAAACACCTTGACTTGGACCAGTCACACCTTAGACACCCAAGCAATGTCTTGGCTTTTTAATATTTAAAGATTATTTTTTGTAGCTGGTATGTCCAATTATTATTTCTTGAGCACTAATTTCTCAAGGGTATTACTGTGAATAAAAGTAAAATAAAATTCTTGGCAATTTCAATACTTTATCATGATGCTGCTCTGTGAATCAATTCTGAGGATCACTAAGTTTTGTCAATGTTCGCAAAACTAAATTTCTGCTGTGCTTGAAATTATGGTATAAATGTAAATCCAGAAATCATTTTGAAGAACAATATTGATATAACACTTAATTTAAAAACAATTTCAAAGTATTTTAGAATTTTAACTTATAATTTTATCTAAAATCTTTCTTAAACACAATGTTATATACACATATTTCAAATTATTATTAAAATATCAGAAATAAAACATACTAATATAATATTGATTTGTATCAAAGTCTTTGGAGGAAGTGATATTTCCTATAACATTGCTTTTCATGCCTCCTCATGAAAGGCAAATTTTTACATTTTCAGGGTTTTAAGGTATTTGAACACTTTAAATCATTGTTTAAGGTAAATTGCATTCATGGGAACTTGGATTTAATAAAGTAATAAATATGCAGGTCTAAATTAGTAAAAAAATTATTTAAAATACTAATTTAAAAATGTACTGTCTATTATACAAAACTCTTAAATTTACCATTTCAAGTAAGTAAAGTAGTACTGGTGATATACTTGTTGAAGTGCCAACCGCATAAAAACAAAATCTGTTCCTCTGAAGAAAGTTATGGCAGTTTGATTCTTTACTGATTTCTAAAGCCTTGGAAAACCTGTTCAGAATCTCCAATATGTTTCCAGAGGTGCTACTGAAAAAATTTAACTATTTAAATTACTTTGTCTGAAACACCTTTCATCAAAGATGTTTAATATCCTTTAGAAGGACTTTGTCAATTTTGAAGGCAGAATTCTCTTTAAATAAAAAAAAGAATTTATCCCCTGGGATCTCTTCCACCTGATGCAGTTAAATTTCTATTTACATAAAATTTTTGGCACACATTTTATTTGTATTACCTGCTAATACTAAAGCTACTGAGAGTATACTTCTCTGTGCAGTCTCTCAATGAAATAAACAAAATTCATTAAAGTAGAACAAATTTTCCCTTAATAAAATAAAATATAGCACTGGAAGGGATCTAAAATTAACACAAATTCTGTTTCTAGCTAATTCCTTATGAATGGTGCTTTATATAAAATTATTGGATTTATTACATTAAGCTCCAACCACATTTGTTGGTGTGTGATTTTTTCATTTTTTGCTTCTTCTTAACAGTTGTAGCCTTGATTAAAAATTTAAGACCTTGAATATAATAGATATTGTTGTCAGTTGCCAGTTGTAGCCTTGATTAAAAATTTAAGACCTTGAATATAATAGATATTGTTGTCAGTTGCATTCACATCAGCACAACTCATAGAGACCCTATGAACAAAAGACCTGAAGCCCCTCTAAAACTATCAACATTTATCAAAGTTCATAGAGTTTCTGGAGCCATTTTGTTGAGGAAGTGGATGCCACTCCTGCTTCCAAACAATAGATATTGATCATAAAAATATTATGTTGTAATATTTCTGGGAACAATAAATATCATTATTAATACACACACACACACACACACACACACACACACACACACACACACACACATTTTCATCCTTGTGTGCCATTGAGTCGCCTGTGATTCACAGTGACTCTATATACAATAGCTCTGAACCTAGCTCTATCCTGAACCAGTCTCACTATCTCCAAAACATCTACCTTCATTTTATCCCAGTAACTATGTCAATCCATTACAGCCAGGGTCTTCCTCTTCTACTCTCTCTCTCCACCCTTCCAAGCATGATCTCTTTCTCCAAGAACTGGTATCTCCTGGTCTTGTGCTCAAAGTATGTGAGAGAGAGCTTCAAAAGCCTAGCCTGCAGGAACCAGCTTGGTTTCACCCTCCCCAAGACCTAGTTGTTCTCTTGGTGGTCCATGGTATGTTCAATACTCTTCTTTAGCACCACAACACAAAAGGCATACATTCTTTTTCTGTCATCCTTATTTACTGTTCAACTTTCTCATCCATAGCAAGCTTTTGTCATATTGTAGTTGTTGTTGTGGAGTGTAGAGTTGGTAGTGGCCCATAGCTGACGCACTGGTGGTTTTTCAGAGGCAGATAATCAGGATTGGAGGAAGACTCATCAATAACCTGTGTTATGCAGATGACATAGCCTTGTTTGCTGAAATTGAGGAGCATTTGTAGCACTTGTTACAGAAGATCAAGGAATGCAGCCTTCAGTATGGATTGTCTCAATATCAAGAAAATGAAGATTCTTATCACTGTGTCATGATGGATGGAGAGGAGATTGATACTGTCAACAGCTTCATCTTGCTTGGATCCACAATTAACACCCTTGGTAAGAGCCGTCGAGAAATAAAATGTAATGGGAAAATCTGCAGTTAGGGATCTTTTTAAATTGTTGAGGAGTAGTGATGTCATTTTGAGGACTAAGATGCATCTGATTCAGGTCATGGCCTTTCCAATTACTAGCTGTCCATCTGAGATCTAGACAATGGATAAGGATGACAGAAAAAGAACTGATGCCTTTGCGCTGTGGTGTTGGGGAAGAGCACTGAACATCTCAAGGACAGCCAACAGAACAAACATATGTGTCTTGGAGAGGGTGCAGCCAGAGGCCTCGAGGCAAGAATGATGAGGCTTCACCTCACATATTTGGGGCATGTTTTTAGGAGGTTCTATTCCTTGGAAAAGGATATGATGGTGGGAAGGGTGGAGGGTCAGGGAAGGAGAGGAAGACCCCCAACCAGGTGGATTGATAAGGTGACTGCTACAATGGGCTCTTGAGTGTCAGGAAGTGTGGAGATGACACATGACAGGAGGAGGTTCAGATCTTTTGTTCATAGGGTCACTATGAGTTTTATTTCACTTGATCGCACTTAACAACTACAATGCCTTAAAACATATCATACTTGGAAAAATGGAGAATTTGGGGAGAGGGAAGGAAATGTGCAACAATGAATACATGAATGGAAAGAAATGTTTTCTGTAAACTTTAGATAGTGGGATCAGAACAGATTTCTCATTGCCCTTTTCTTGTAAAAAATGATAGGTTTATTGAAATTATTAGTTGTTGTATGCCATTGAGTTAGAACTGACTCATGACTGACCCTCCAGCCAGTTTTCCAGGCTTTTAAATCATAGGAGAGGAGACTACCATCTTTCTTTCATACAGGAAAGCAAACCACATGCCTTACTCGTATTTAAGTGTTTTCTTCTTTGTTATATGTCTCTCACTACTCAAGTTCCCCTGTCCCCTCATAAGACAGTTGGAACAACAAGATTTCTCATTCATCTCATTTTACATCTAAAAGCTTCAAGAATGTCTGAAAAGTTTTATGTATTTTCTTTCATCTTATTTCCTTTTATTCTTCTGTATTCTTTCATAGATTCCATTAATACATTATATTGCTGTTATTTATTGTCAAATCGGAACCAACTCATAGCTGACTCTCCGGTGGGTTTTCAGAGGCCGTTAATTGCATGGGAGGAGATTGCCCATCCTTCTGCAGAGCGGCTGGTGGACTTCACGGTGTGTTTTGGGGATTGCAGCGCAGCTTCTTACCACTAGGCATCCGGAGCTCCCTTTATAGTATTAGATAAACATATTATCTAAGAATCTTGATGTTTTAGAATTTTTTCCTTGTGATCAGCCCTTTCTTAGTGCTTTCTTTTTCTCCTTCCTTCCTTCCTTCCTTCCTTCCTTCCTTCCTTCCTTCCTTCCTTCCTTCCTTCCTTCCTTCCTTCCTTTCTTTTTCTGGCCTTGTTCTGAGTGAGCAGAGCCTCTCACTTCCTTTTCTCTCTTAGAATGACTTGTTCATTTAAACATGGGAATAAGTGATCTTTTTTTTTTTACTTCTGAACAAAACTGTAAAAGAAAATACAACTTCAATAGATATTTTAAACTATAAATTCTGGAGATAAGTAACAAATTATTTTTTTTTGTTTCTAGATTTGTTGCTTTTACATACAGTTTTTCCTTTTATAAGATTGAAATAGAAAAGAGATATAGATAGATAGATAGATAGATAGATAGATAGATAGATAGATATAGATATAGATATCTCAAAAATACATTACTTTTAAATGAATTGCCTTATAAACATAACAATTTTCTTAGTGCCATTATAACATCCTTGTTTCTCAGACTATATATCATAGGATTAAACAGAGGTGTTAGGATAGTGTAGAAAAGAGAAAGCACTTTGTCGGTTGTCTCTGACTGA
>NW_006400139.1:751080-752651 GCF_000299155.1 Elephantulus edwardii | reverse complement strand
GTAGTGCAAAGGGTTACAAATGGCCACATAGCGGTCATAGGCCATCACGGCTAAGAGCAAACATTCAGTGGTTCCAAGCATTAAGAAAAAACACATCTGTGTCGCACAGGCAACTAAGGAAATTCTTCTTCCCTGGGTGGCAAGATTCATCAGCATTCTGGGGAGAATAACTGATACATAGCACATTTCCAGGAAGGAAAAATTTGCTAGGAAAAAATACATCGGACTTTGGAGAGTAGGATCTATTTTTGTTAAGAGAAATATAATGCCATTACTGAACACGATGAGAATATAGATGATTAAAAAGAATCCAAAAAGATACCACTGGATCTGAGGTACGTCAACAAAGTCCAAGAGAACAAATTCCTTCAGTTCAGTTTCATTCCCTTCTGGTGATGTTTCCTGTGGAAAAATAAATTCACACTGCATTTCTTTTTCCTTCTTGAGTCTCCTGCTCTCCTCACTTGGGATGCTAATTGTGAAAATTATGGTAACAGCAAATATCCGTAGTTTTATAAAATGCTAATATTTTTGTTTTTCCTAAATGACTCCTTATCATTTATGTTAACATCATTTTATTATACTTTGAATGTGCAACCATCGTATATTACACTATACCTGATTCAGCACAGGTACTTGAACTGGAATAGTTGGAGATAAACCCCACAAATTATCCTCTACTCCTGAAATAAATTACACTTCTTGGTGGACATATTATTCTTCACTATAGAGAGAGTTCTGTTGGCCTGGTGGATAGAAAGTTTTGCTAGGTGAGTGATTTTTATCTACGGCCCTTAGGCCTGGTTTTAATTGTTTTGGTCAAACATTCTTCTAAGTGGTTTAGCATTGGTCTGGACACTAAACACTGTGACACTAATATGTCAAATGTGATAATTGTTACAAATGGTGGACAGTGTTTGGTGGAATCCCCTGATTAAAAAAAGTTTGGAAACAGGAGTGGCATCCATTTCTGTAATAGCTTGCCTCTGGAAGCTCGATGAATTTGGAGAAACGATAGAATTTATACAAGTGTTCAAGTCTTTTGTTCATAGGGTCGCTATGAGTCATCTACAACTCAACAGCACTTAAGAACGACAACACAGAGATGCTAATTATTTATATTTTATAGTAGAAATATAGTGTCATGGTTTAAAAAATAAATTAAAAACCTCCAAAAAACGAAGTCACTGCTGAGCAATCCTAATTTTAAAAAAAAATATAGATCTTATAGGAAAGAAACACTTTCCCATATGATTGCTTTTCTTAATCTTTATGGAAGTTCATTGTCATGTCTTGCAAATGCAATCCATGTATAGATACAGTGAAATATCCTAGCATTTATAAAAGATGTTATTGTTATCCATTATTCTTGTCACTTAGAAGTATTTGTTATTATCATCAATCAATTTCTGAAAAAAAAAGATTTTATTCATTGCCATTTTAGTAAGTATTGTATATACTATGACTAATATGTGAACTTACTTGCTTTTTTAAGAAAAAAATATACTGGTTACTTACAAAGTTCATATAAATGGTTTTTACACTGGTTTTTCCCCTTGCCTTTCCCCACC
>NW_006400139.1:748921-750112 GCF_000299155.1 Elephantulus edwardii | reverse complement strand
TGGAGCCGAGCAAACTGAAGCTGTGAACAATCTCAATCTCTTCGCCATCCATCCTGATGCTACCCATTGGTCCAGTGGTGAGAATCTTTGTCTTCTTGACATTGAGCCTCAGTCCATACTGAAGGCTGCAGTCCTTGACTCTCCATAGCAAGTGCATTAGGTCCTCCTCAATTTCAGCGAGCAAGGTTGTGTCATCTGCATAATGCAGGTTGTTGAAAGGTCAAAGCAACTCTTTAAAATTGAGAGATGTATCATTATTCACAAAGAGTGCAAAAACCAGAGCTCTGGTGGCCTAGTGGCAAGAAGCTGCACTGAAATCCCACAGGTGTGTGGTTCAAATCCACCAGATGCTCTGCTGGAGAAGGAGGGACAATCTCCTCCTGTACTAGTCAGATCTGATTTGACACAGATTAAAAAATGAAATAAAAAAAAATAGGGCAAAACCAGACCTATGTGAATTACTTAAAAAAAAGATGTTGTTGTTAAGTGTTATCGAGTCTTAGATAACTCATTACCACACTTTGAACGAAATACCTGAACACTTGTATGTTGTTGTTAAGTGCCGTCAAGTCATAGGCAACTCATAGCAATCCTATGAACAAAAGTCATCAACACTTGTGCCTTCTTTCATCCTTTCTCCAGATTCATAGGGTTTCTGGAGGCAAACTAATATGGAAGAGGATAACTTTCATCATTTCTCCAAGTTCACAGGGTGTCTGGACAGAAGCTATTCCTGAAGTTTATGCCAGTCTTGCTTCCAAGCTTGTTTTAATCAGGGAGCTCCACCAAACATTGTCTACCATGGGTAACCATTATCACATTTGAGCAATATTAATAAAAAAAAAAATCAAAAACAAGAAAACAAACAAAAAACTGCTACTATTCTTAAGTGATCAGTTCCAATTTACTGTGACTTCATGTTCAACAAAAGAGAAAAGTGATCCTGGTGATTGGTATTATATTTGCTTTCACTAATACAATTCCTGGGTCAATATATCTCATTGAAGATTTCTTGCTGACCCTCGACTTGACTGAACATGATGTCTGTCTAGTGAATAGGTTTCACCTGATAACAGGTTCCATGATTATAATCTTTGCTCCTAAGAAGAACTCTCCATAGACATATTTGTCTGTTATCACATCTTCCCCAGGCTATTTCTATTCAGTATTCCTGAATATATCCATACCTCA
>NW_006400139.1:747618-748821 GCF_000299155.1 Elephantulus edwardii | reverse complement strand
GTTACCTCAGGACAGCAAATAGACAGAAAAATGTTGTATCACTTAGAAGAATGTTCCTCCAAAATATAATAAGAACCAACTTTTAAATACAACGACCCTCCCCAAAGACTTTTGGACTCTAAACTAGAGGCTTAAATAAAAACAACCAATACAGTAAGTTGTTGTTGTTGTTGTTGTTGATATACCTTACAATTTTTTTCCTTACTATATGGAAGGAGCCCTTTTTAGTTAGGGACCTCCTTCCAAGTAATGATTTCTCTGAAGTCTCATCATGAGAGCAAAACACATGTTTAAGTTGAATAAAAGTAATTGTGCAACTTGGTTTTGAAATATCTTTTATAACTATTAATATTCATGAAAATGAAATATATAATATCTGGCAAGTGATTCAGAAAGGTATATATCACAAAGGGTTCAAAGCGGTACTGCAATACTAAAGACACGTGGTTCAAATCCACCATCTGCTCTGTGTGAAAAGAATGGGGCATCTCCTCCTGTTCAATTAAGATTAACAGACTCTGAAAATTCACCAGAAGGTCAGCCACGTGTTGATTCAAACTAGACAATACATAACAACAGATGAAATCGTTTGCTGCAGAAGTTATTTTTCAGGGAAAACACTAAAACAAGTTGTACTAACAAAACTACTTGTTGGGTTGTTGTTTTGTTGTTTGGTTTTGCTTTTATTTTCTTATACAAGAATTACACAAGTTCATTGTAATGACCACTGAAAATTCAGAAAAACAATAGACGATTAGTGGGAAATTTGCTTTGGAAGATAACATTATCAATGAAGGCTACATTTGCATTCATGAGAAATATTTATGTCTCTGTGTTTGTGCTGTGTAATGTGTATGTATAATTCATGTGCTTTACAAAACATTGTTATCTTTTCCTTTTAAAAAATAAACCTGCTCCCTCAAACATATCTTTGTCCACCTATTATCTCCAGATAGATCAAGTAAAATGGAAAAATAAGTCTAACCTGATAATTTTCAAATTTTCTGCAAGTGTTTTAATAATGTCTATTTCATCCAACAATAGTATTGTGTTATGTTGAAATCAGTAACCACATTGACATGAGTGGTCCATGATCAATGCTTGTTGTTGTTGTTAGGTGTGACATGAATTGACTCTAACTCAGTGACCTTATATATCACAAACCAACACCAAGCTACATCCTGAACCATCCTCACAATCTTT
>NW_006400139.1:739768-746768 GCF_000299155.1 Elephantulus edwardii | reverse complement strand
AGTGTTTATTCAAAGTATATAGATCACCTAGTTTCTAAAATGTATCCCACAACTGTCTGAATATTCCTGGGAACTAATAATAGTATTTCTAATAAGTGATCTAACATAATATAAATTACAGGGGGCTAAATGAAGACTTTCCTTGCATGTCTTCATATGCAGGCAAGCCATTTCATGGTGAAACGGGATAATTATTAATGGAATGATTTGCTGTCTGCTGATTCATATATTCGATATGTAACAAGAAAAATCAGACAAGAAAACAAACAATTTATAATTTAAAATAATACTTTGGCTGTTAAAACAAGGTACAAGCAGTCAGGAAATAAGGAGACACATTATACTGTGGAAATCTGCAGTTAGGAACCTTTGCAAATTATTGAGGAGTAGTGATGCCACTTTGAGGAATAAGGTGCATCTGATTCTGACTATAGTCTTTCAGATTACTAGCTATGCATCTGAGACCTGAACAATGAATAAGGATGACAGAGAAAAAAAATGATGCCTTTGAGATGTGGTGTTGGAGAAGAGCACTGAGCATCCCATGGATGGCCAAGAGAACAAACAGTTATGTCTTGGAGAGGGTGCAGTCGAAGTGATCTTTGGAGGCAAGAATGATAAGGCTCCGCCTCACATTTTTGGACCTATTGCTAAGAGGTGCTATTCCTTGGAGAAGGACATGATGTTTGGAAAGGTGAAGAGTCAATGAAGGAAAGGAAGACACTCAACCAGGTGAATTTACAAGGTGATTGCTGCTAGGCTCTTGTGTGTCAAGAAGTGTGACAGGACAGACTGGTTTCAGATCTTTTTGTTCATAGTGTTGTTATGAGTCATATTAGATTCAATGGCACCTAACAACAACAACAACAACAACAACAACATAATTAAAATGCAACTTTACAAGTAATAGTCATGCATTGATGGAAAAGAAATGAGAATACAATTCTTATACATTTAATTTATTCCTTAAAAGAGTGTATTAATTTGTATTGCACTTTTCTCAGTGCCATTGTAACATCTTTATTTCTTAAACTATAAATCAGAGGGTTAAATATTGGGGTTAGAATAGTGTAGAAAAGAGACAGGACTTTGTCAGTTCCCTCTGGATGGCTGGTCTCTGGTCTTAGGTATGAAATGATGCCTGTTCCAAAGAATAACATCACAGCCATCAGATGAGATGAGCACGTGGAGAAGGCTTTGGCACGACTTGTGGCTGTTGGCAGCTTCAGGATGGTGAAGATGATTTTACTATAGGAGGCAAGAATCAATAGAAATGGAACCACAACATATAATGATGCCCCTATAAATTCCACAATTTCATTTACAAACGTGTCCCCACAACTTAGTTTGAGTATGGGTGGAATGTCACAGAAGAAGTGGTTGATTTGGTTGGATCCACAGAAAGGGAGAGAGAAAATCTGATAAATCTGCCCAATCTGATAGGGAATTCCAGCAATCCAGGAGCCAGTCACCAGCCGGACACACAGCCGATAGTTCATGACGAGAGGATAGTGCAGAGGGTTACAGATGGCCACATAGCGGTCATAGGCCATCACTGCCAGGAGCAAACACTCCGCGCTTCCAAGCACAAAGAAGAAGTACATCTGTGTCGCACAGGCAACCAGGGAGATTCTTCTTCTCTGTGTAGCAAGATTCTTCAGCATTCTGGGGAGAGTGACGGATACATAGCAGATTTCAAGGAAGGAAAAGTTTGCTAGGAAAAAATACATCGGGCTTTGGAGGGCAGGATCGATTTTTGTTAGAAGAAATATAGTGCCATTGCTTATCACAATAATAACATAAATGATCAAAAATAATCCAAAAAGGAACCACTGGAGATGGGACAGCTCAGCAAAATCCAAGAGAACAAATTCCTTCAGTTTCGTTCTATTTTCTTTCAGTAATGTTTCTTGATCCATCTGCTGAAAACACAGTGTTTTTTTTTTTTATGTTACATTTCTCCACCTTCCTATGGGTCTTTGCCTCTTCTCTAAATTTAATCCAGATGCATTTTATTATGATTGTAATTGTACTTTAGAATGACACATTTTATATATTTTCCACATGCTGTTATTACATCAGAGAGCTCTGGTGGCCTAGGGGCAAGAACCTATACTGCAATCCCGAAGGCATAAGGTTCAAGGACACCAGCTGCTCCACAGGAGAAGGCCTCCTTCTGTGCAATTAGCTGCCTCAGAAAACCCACCAGAGGGTCAGCTATGAGCCAGCTCTGGTTCTATGGTACACAACAACAACAACAACAGTTATTACATCACAGTAGACACTCCTAGAAATGATATTTTAGTGTCTTTTCACTTTCACTGTATTCTGCTACACATTTTGAAATTATATTTACAATGTATTTCCTTGTGGTCTATTGAGAAATAAACTTTCATTGCTGAGCCTGGATAACTTTATGTGATACATTTCTTACTAGTTACCATCACTGTAGAGACGGACAACTGGAGATTAATCCTCATCTTCATCATCTAATGGAATCTTAAATTAATTTATAGCCTGACAATTATGTTGTACAACTTACTATTTAATGTGAGTATAGGTTTTGCATGGATACAATCAAGTGTTCTGGGATTCCCATTTTCCTCAAGTGTAGCCACAGTGCATTGAGATCATACAGTCAAATGTCTTTTCATAGTCAATGAAATACAGTTAGACATTTTTCTGGCACTCTTGGCTTTTCTGCCAAGATTCATCTGGTGTTGGTGATAATGTCTCTCGTGTCATGACTTCTTTTAAACCCAGTGTGTATTTCTGGTAGTTCCTGTCTCCCTACCTTTTTAATCCATATGCAGAACAGATTATTTGGGAGGCTGAGTTTTATGAGGAGAAATGTGGCATTAGGATTGGAGGCAGACTCCTCAACAACCCACGGTATGCAGATGAAACAACCTTTCTTGCTGAAACTGCATGTAGGTGTGTCAGAATCGTGAGACTGGCTCAGGACAGGACTTCAAGATGTTGTACATAGGGTCACTAGGAGTTGCAGGCAACTCAACCACACATAACAACATCAACAAATGATAATCTTTTACAATTTTCTATCTTATACTTTCTCCTGACATACTTTCAAATACTTATTTCAGTTCTTTCTTTTTTCATATCTTGTTAATTTTGAAGATATAAGGACCTATGACATAGCCAAAATACAATAATTTAGAAAGAAATTGAGGGAGTATTTCCCATTTTCATTCAGAAATAAAGGCTTGTTTTTCTGTGATATTGTTACTCTTATCTGCTTCAAATTGGAATCAATTCATGGGTGATCTTGAGTGGGTTTCCATATGATAGAAGTCACCTAAGAGGAGATAGCCCATCTTCCTGCCACAGAGCAGTTGAAGGGGTAAAACTGCCTGCCTTTGGATTGTCTGAGCAACTTTTGAACACAGAGCGTACTATTACTGTGTAATATAAGATTCTTTTATCCAGGCAAAGTAATCTGAGAACATTGATTCATATGTTAGCAATGTCTGTACTCATTCTGGAACAAGTATGGAGGCAATACATTACCTTTGTATATTTGTGCAGGATAAGAAGAGGAAAATATTGTTTATTACAGTGTAAACCTTGTACTGTGCCCATCTGCCATAATTTTCCACCCAAAACTGTCCTTCAGACAACAGTCTTTGAAATTCACTTTTAAAGGAAATTGAGATCTACTAAGTATGACTATTTGACAAGCTATTTTTAAGCTTTTTGACTGCTTATATATATATATGTCATTAAATGGACTTGTAGTTGTTCTCTTTCTCCCTAAATAACGATTGATTATTATTCAATAATTACTTAAAATCTCTTTCAAGTCTTTTATTCTTGTTCGTCAGAAGAAGTAAATAAGACAATATAAATGATCTATACCACTTGAGAAGAATGAGAATCCCAGAACACGTGATTGTACTTACATGAAAACTATACATGGACCAGGAGGCTGTCTTGAGAACAATGCAAGAAAAAAGTATGGAGTTCAAAACTGGAAAGAGTGTACACCAGGGATGTGTTCTATCTCCATACCTTTTCACTCTATATGCAGAACAGATCATCTGGAAGCCTCTGCTCTAATAGGAGGAATGTGACATCAGGATTGGAGTAAGACTCATCAGCTTCCTGTGTTATGCTGAAAGTGAGGAGAACCTGAAGTGCTTGCTATGGAAGGTCAAGGACTGCAGTTTTAATATGGATTGAAGCTGAATGCCAAGAAAACAAAGATTCTTACCACTCGTCCAATTGACAGTATTATGATGGATAGATAGATGGTGAAGAGATTGATATTGTTAAAGGTTTTAATATTCTTGACTCCACAATCAATGCTCTTGGTACCAGAAGCCAGGAAATAAAATAAAATAATAAAATAAATAAAATGTAAAAGAAAATAAAAGAAATAAAACAGTAAAATACTGGGGAAAGTCTGCTGTCAGGGACCTTTCCAGAGTACTGAAGGGCAATGATGTCAGTCTGGAGATTAAGGTGTGCCAGATCCAGGCCATTATTGTTGTTATGTGCCATCGAGTCGCTTGCGACTCATAGCAACCCTATGGACAAGAGCTCCAAATGCTGTTCTATCTTATGCCAACCTAGCCATCTCACAGGCACTTATTCCCACCGCTCCATTCACAGAATCGATCCATCTCACCAAAGGTCTTCCTCTCCTTCACTTCCCCTCCACTCTGCCAAACATGATGTCCCTTTCCAAGGACCAGTCCCTCCTTGCAACATGCCCAAAATATGTCAGATGAAGCTTCAGAATCCTTGACTCCAGGGAACCCTCTGGCTTCACCCTCTCCAGGACAAACCTGTTTGTTCTCCTAGCAGTCCATGGTATATTCAACACTCTTCTCCAGCACCACAGCTCAAAGGCATCAACTCTCCTTCTGTCATCCCTATTCACTGTCCAGCTCTCTGATGCATAGCACATAATTGGGAAGACTATAGCCCGGATCAGGCACACCTTATTCTCCAGCCTGACATCGTTGCTCTTCAGTACTCTTGAGAGGCCCCTCACAGCCGACTTTAACAATGCAATTCATCTCCTGATTTCCTGGCTGCTGTTACCAAGAGCATTGACTGTGGAGCCAAGTAAATTAAAACTGTTAACTATCTCAATCTCCTCACCATCCATGCTGATGCTGCCAGTTGGCCCAGTGGTTAGAATCTTTGTTTTCTTGACATTTAGCTTCAGTCCATATAGGAGGCTGTAGTCCTTGATCTTCTGTAGCAAGCGCTTCAGGTCCTCCTCAGTTTCAGCAAGCAGGGTTGTGTCATCTGCATAACACAGGTTGTTGATGATTCTTCCACCAATCCTGATGCCATATTCCTCTTCGTATAGCCCAGCGTCTCGGATGATCTGTTCTGCATACAGATTGGAAAGGTATGGAGACAAAATACATCCCTGATAGACCGCCTTCTTGATTTTGAACCACGTAGTGTCTCCCTGCTCTGTTGTGACGACTGCCTCCTGGTCTGAGTATAGATTTCACATTAGCACAATCAAATGTTCTGGGATTCCCATTCCTCTTAGAGTCAGCAACAGGTTGTTGTGATCCACACAGTCAAAAGCCTTTGCATAGTCAATGAAGCACAGATAGACATTCTTCTTGTATTCTTTGCTTTCTGCCAAGATCCATCTGACATTAGCTATAATATCACTAGTACCATGACCTCTTCTAAATCCAGCCTGCACAACTGGCAGTTCTCTGTTGACATATTGTTGCAAACGTTTTTAGATAATTTTCAGCAGAATCTTGCTTGCATGTGATATCAATGATATTGTTCGATAATTTCCACACTCTGCTGGGTCACCTTTCTTTGGAATGGGAACAAATATTGATCTTTTCCAGTCAAAGGGCCAGCTGGCTGTTCTCCAAATAGTCTTTTCAATTACTTGCTATGTATCAGAAAGCTGGACAATGAATAGGGATGATAGAAAGAGAATTGATGCCTTTGACCTGTGATGCTGGAGAAGAGTATTGAATTTATCATGGACTGCTAGGCTAACAATTAGGTTCATCCTGGAGAGGGTGAAACCAGGTTCCTCCTTGGAGGCAAGATTCTGAGGCTTCATCTGACATGTTGCAAGGAGGGACCAGTCCTTGGAAAGGGATATCATACATGGAGGGACAGTCCAAGAAAGGAAGACCCTTGATTGAGATGGATTGTTTCAGTGACTGGAGTAATGGGGGCAAGTGTGTCAGAGACAGTCAGTTTGGCACAGGATAGAGCAGGTGTCAGGACTATTGTACATAGGGTCACTATGAGTCGCAAGCTACTGAACAGCACAAAACAACAGACAATAACATACCCTATACATTCCAAGTTTGAACAAATTATTTAGAATTTATGATTCAATAGTTATGATTATTCCTGTATGTTTTTTAAAAACTACTGACAGAAGGTTTAATATTTTCTCAATATAAGAGATATTCGAAGATGTTGGCAATTGATTTTTCAGCTATTGTTTTCTTTATCATAGGCAAGCTATTAAGGTTCAAAACTGAAAGAATTCATGCATATTCATGCAACCGCATAATTCTGAAAGATCCTTCTTGCATTTGAATGCACAGTGGTAATTGCCTCACTCCACTTTTCATCTCTCCATATTATTGTATTTGCCCTTAACTATTCACTAAGTAATAATGGTCAATGACTTCATCTTACTTGGATTCCCATTAAATGCTTGGCACCAGCAGGCAGAAGATCAGGAGACACTTAATACTGAGAAACTGTGTAGTCAGAGGCCTCTCCAAATTACGGAAAGAGCACTCATTTTAGTTAAAGTACTAAATTACACCCAATTCAGACCATGGTCTTCTCAATCCGTTCTTATACATCTGACTGTCAGACTATGAATAAGGATAAAAGAAGAAGTAATGTCTTTGAGTTGTGGTGTTGGGTCAGAGTGCTGAATATCCCAAGGACTGCCAAAAGAACAAACACATATGTCCTGGAGAAGGAGCCAAGTTGCTTCTTGGAAGCAAGGATGGCAAAG
>NW_006400139.1:733333-739468 GCF_000299155.1 Elephantulus edwardii | reverse complement strand
TAATCAGTCAAGTTAAACATAAGGAGAGCAGAGAACTGCTTCCAGGATTTAAATCTAGAAACATTTGTGGAAGTTCACTACCACAGCTTTCTCCCTTGGTCAGTTCACATTCCTGATCTTTGATCACCATATTGTGCTTAACCAGTCCACACACCATCTATTTCCTAAGGTAATTGTTGTTAAGTGCTTTCAAGTCAAGTACATGTCCTAGTGTTTCTATGAACAATAGACATGAACTCTGTCTTATACTGTGCCTTCCTTATCATGTCTGACACGCTTAGGCCCATTGCTGGAGACACTTGGTCAGTGCATCTGATTGAAAGTCTTCCTTTCTTTCGCTGACCATCCACCTTTCTAACCATGATGACCCTTTCCTAGGAATAACCTCTATTAGACACATGCTGAAAGTGTGTAAAATGAAACTTTGCAATCCTTGCCTCCAAGGAAGATTCCGGATGCACTTTTCTCAACACGTCTTTGTTTGTTCTTTTGGCAATTCATGGGATAGTCGATTCTCTTCTCCAGCACTACAACTCAATGCATTGATCCTTCCTCTCTCATCCTAATTCAAGAAATGTTTTTTTTCAATCACTTGCTATGCTTCTGAGAGCCGGACAATGAATATCAGAGGAAGAATTAATGCCTTGAGGTAATCAAAGAACACTATTTTCCAGAAAACTGAAATTGAATTAAAATTTCAACAACATTCCACTGTATTATGACTTCAGTCAAGTTATTTATTTTTTTTGCATCACAAGATTGCTCAGCTTTATAATTACCAACATTTCGTATTTTTCTGTGAATAATTTTGTATTATATTAACACTGTGAGGGAGTCTTCCTATTAAGAAACACCTACTATTGCTATCACTATTATCATAATCAGTTCGTACTCCTTATTATCAACTTATTATTTGTATAAAATACATTTTATTTACTTGAATTTTGTGCTTCCAGTGGGAAGGTACCTGGTTTGAATCCTCCAGAGGAAAAGGTGGACTGTTTCCTCCCTTTTATGTTATTGCCTCTCAAAATCCGCTGGAAGGTCAGCCGTATGGTGATGGAGCTGAAGCGTAGCCGAAGCACAACCATCGTGGGCGAACAGTCTGCACACAGATGTGCTCCAGACACCTATTCTAAAGCAGCCTAAGGATAGATTGTGGGAAGAGACTTGTTCCCTAGTTCTGCATACAGGCAAGGGACTTGGTGTTCTAGCCCATGTAACTATTCCCAGTAAATGAATATCCCTTTGTTCTTGGCAGTTGCACTGCAGTAGCAGTTATATTAATTATATAGCAAGTTCTAATCAGAAGTAGATTGTGCACAATATGCTGTTCATTTCTTCTTGCTTATTTGTCAAAAGCCTGTTGTCCTAATTCCTGGGAACTCAGATCCTAGTCCATTTAGGCCCTGTAAAATATATCATAGTGTTTCTACTTGGACCCAACCCATTTGAGCTCTGTGATGTAACTCTTTATGTTTCCATTTCTCTGTGAACTATCTCTTTGTTTCTGAAAGGTATAAAGGACGCAGCAGCTCTCTGACTTTAGCTCTTGTCCCGTTAGTGTCTTGATTTGTCTTGTCTTTTGTGCTGTGTGGCTGCGGTCTTGTCTTGTGTCTATGTGTTGTGTGCTGTGTCCTTATTTGTCATTTCTTCCAGGAAATCAGACATAGAAATAAACTAATTACGTTTATCCCAGAGACGCAGAATACAGGATCGCTAAAGTATGGGTCAGTTTTGATTCAGTGGTACACATCAACAAGAACTATATATTTTACTTAATGTTAATAATATTTAATACTGCTTTTTCACAAGAGTCCACAATTAATGTTGCATAGTGGAACGTACTTGGGGTGGTGGGAGGGGTGTGTTGGATTGTGTACCAGGGAGGGAGTTTTTCTTTTACTTTTCAAAGAAGGTAGCGATCTGTTGGTTGGGGGGGCGTGGGGAGAGGGCTGGGCAGGGAGAAAAGTGCAGCAATGAATGAATGGAAATCCAAAATCTCTGTAAATGTTCATTAAAATTATGAAAATACAATAAAAATCACCAAAAAAGGAATACTTAATACTGCTTTTGTGCTACAGCATTATTTTAAGAATGAAGTGAGACTTTAAAAAAAATTAACAATTTTTTGCAAAATTTTAGTATTATGATTTTTCAGGTCATATTTTTTCATGAATTATTTGCTACTATTTGAACTCATACAAATGTCTCTATTCTGTGGATTTAAACCTCTAATATTTATTAATGCACAGCTGTTAGAATTAAATTTAGAAAATATTTTCTCTAAGGATTTTCCTTTCTTTTACTAAATTAACTGAGGGGAAATTTTTACCATTTGTTATATCAATAGAGATCTAAGAAAATAATTTTGCTCTATTATGAGTCTCAGGGGGTTATCTAAGATAAAGGATAGTTATTATTAAAATTAATACAAAATTCTTAAAAAAGAAGGAAATGTTTATACTCATAACAGGATAAAAAGCCAGACTTTTATGTAATAATTTCCAAAAGTCATTTGTTGTTGTGTACCATCGAGTTGGAACGGACTCTTAGCTGACCCCCCAGGATTTTCAGAGGCAATTGATCCCACAGGAGGAGATTGCCCGTTCTTCTCCTTCGGAGCTGCTGGAGGATTCAAACTTGTGCCTTCTGGATTGCAAAGTGGTTTCTTATCACTCGACCACAACTCCCTTATTTATTAATAACATTATTTAATTGACAAAAATTGTTAATTAAAGTAGTAAGTGTTGTTAAGTCAGTTCTGTCTCACAGAGATCTTACTGCAACAAAGGCAAAGACAAGACTGTCCTGATCCATGGTCACAATTGAGATTGTGTTTTTATCTGCTATAGTAGCCCTGTGACCTCTATTTTACCAGATAAAATGTCTTTCTTTAGGGAGTGGTTTCTCTTAACGTTTCCAAATTTCAATAGACAAATATTTTTGCTGTCTTTGCTTCAATAGTACTTTTATTTATAATACAAATTGTATTGTTCTTCCATATGTTCATGTATTAGTTAATACTACTTGCTAACATTTCACCCCCCCCCAAGACTTTTTTCCTTCCTTTTCAAATTAATTTACCAGTTCGCTTATGCATATAGAGTAATTGGAAACACCTTGACTTGGACCAGGCACACCTTAGACATCCAAGCAATGTCTTTGTTTTTTAATATTTAAAGATTATTTTTTTGTAGCTGATATGTCCAATTATTTTGTCTTGAGAACTAATTTCTCAAGGGTATTGCTGTGAATTAAAGTAAAATCAAATTCTTGGCAATTTCAATACTTTCATGATGCTGCTCTGTGAATCAGTTCTGAGCATCATAAGTTTTGTCAATGTTCTTAAAACAAAATTTCTGCTGTGCTTGAAATTATGGTATAAATGTAAACCCAGATATCATTTTGAAGAACAGTGTTGATATAACACTTAATTTAAAAACAATTTCGAAGAATTTTAAAGTTTTAAGTTATAATTTTATCTAAAATCCTTTCTCAAACTCAATGGTTATACATACATATTTCAAATTATTATCAGAAATAAAACATAGAAATATAATATTGATATGTACCAAAGTTTTTGGAGGAAGTGATATTTCCTACAACATTGCTTTTCATGCCTCCTCTTGAACTGCAAATTTTTACAATTTCAGGGTTTTAAAGTATCTTAACATTATTTTGAATCGTTGCTTAAGGTAAATTGCATTCATGGGAACTTGGCTTTAATAAAATAATAAATAGGCAGGTCTAAATTAATAAAAATATATTTAAAATACTAATTTAAAAATTATATAAAACTGACTATTATATAAAACTCTTAAATTTACCATTTCACGTAAGTAAAGTAGTACTGGTGATATACTTGTTGAAGTGCCAACTGCTTAACAACAAAATCTGTTCCTCTGAAGAAAGATATGGCAGTTTGATTCTTTAATGATTTATAAAGGCTTGGAAAACCTGTTCAGCATCTCCACTATGTTTCCAGAGTTGCTACTGAAAAAATTTAAATATGTAAATTACTTTGTCTGAAACACTTTTCATCAAAGGTGTTTAATCTACTTTTAAAGAACTCTGTCCATTTTGAAGGCGGAATTCTCTTTAAATAAAAAAAGAATTTATCCCCTGGGATCTCTTGCACCTGATGCAGTTAAAATTCTATCTACACAAAATTTTTTGGCACACATTTTATTTGTATTATCAGCTAATACTAAAGCTACTGAGAGTATACTTCTCTGTGCTGTCTCTCAATGAAATAAACAAAACTCATTAACGTAGAATAAATTTTCCCTTAATAAAATAAAATATAGCACTGGAAGGGATCTAAAATTAACACAAATTCTATTCCTAGCTAATTCTTTATGAGTGGTGCTTTATGTAAAATTACTGGATTTATTACATTAAGCTCCGACCACATTTGCTGGTGTGAGATTTTTTCATTTTTTGCTTCTTCTTGACAATTATAGCCTTGATTAAAAATTTAAGGCCTTGAATATAATAGATATTGTTGTCGGTTGCATTCACATCCAGCACAACTCATAGAGATCCTATGAACAAAAGGCCTGAAGCCCCTCTATAACTCTCGACATTTATCAAAGTTCATAGAGTTTCTGGAGCCATGTTGTTGAGGAAGTGGATGCCACTCCTGCTTCTAAACAATGGATATTGATCATACAAAATATTATGTTGCACTATTTCTGGTAACAAAATATCATTCATTTATATATATTCATTCTTGTGTGCCATTGAGTCACCTGTGATTCACAGTGACCCTATATACAACAGCTCTGAAGCTAGCTCTATCCTGAACCAGTCTCACTATTTCCAAAACATCTACCCTCGTTACCCCAGTAACTATGTCAATACAGGGTCTTCCTTTTCTGCTTTGTCTCTCCACCCTTCCAAGCATGATCTCTTTCTCCAAGAACTGGTATCTCCTGGTCTTGTGCTCAAAGTATGTGAGAGAGAGCTTCAAAAGCCTAGCCTGCAGGAACCAGCTTGGTTTCACCCTCCCCAAGACCTAGTTGTTCTCTTGGTGGTCCATGGTATGTTCAATACTCTTCTTTAGCACCACAACACAAAAGGCATACATTCTTTTTCTGTCATCCTTATTTACTGTTCAACTTTCTGACCCATAGCAAGCTTTTGTCATATTGTAGTTGTTGTTGTGGAGTGTAGAGTTGGTAGTGGCCCATAGCTGACGCACTGGTGGTTTTTCAGAGGCAGTTAATCAGGATTGGAGGAAGACTCATCAATAACCTGTGTTATGCAGATGACACAGCCTTGTTTGCTGAAATTCAGGAAAATTTGTAGCACTTGTTACAGAAGATCAAGGAATGCAGCCTTCTGTATGAATTGTCTCGATATCAAGAAAATGAAGATTCTTATCACTGGACCAATAGGCTGTGTCATGATGGATGGAGAGGAGATTGATACTGTCAACAGCTTCATCTTGCTTGGATCCACAATTAACAACTTTGGTATGAACCGTGGGGAAATAAAATGTAATGGGAAAATCTGCAGTTAGGGATCTTTTTAAATTGTTGAGGAGTAGTGATGATATTTTGAGGACTAAGGTGCATCTGATTCAGGTCATGGCCTTTCCAATTCCTAGCTGTCCATCTGAGATCTAGACAATGGATAAGGATGACAGAAAAAGAATTGATGCCTTTGAGCTGTGGTGTTGGGGAAGAGCACTGAACATCTCAAGGACAGCCAACAGAACAAACATATGTGTCTTGGAGAGGGTCCAGCCAGAGTCCTTGAGGCAAGAATGATGAGGCTTCACCTCACATATTTTGGGCATGTTATTAGGAGGTGCTATTCCTTCACTATAGAGAGAGTTCTGTTGGCCTAGTGGATAGAAAGTTTTGCTTCCAAGCCAAAGGTGAGTGATTTTTATCTACGGCCCTTAGGCCTGGTTTTAATTGTTTTGGTCAAACATTTTTCTAAGTGGTTTCGCACTGGTCTGTCCATTTGCTGTACAGAGTTTGCTGTGATGCTGAACACTGTGACACTAATGTGTCAAATGTGATAATGGTTACAAATGGTGGACACTTTTTGGTGGCGCTCCCCGATTAAAACAAGTTTGGAAGCAGGAGTGGCATGCATTCTGAAATAGCTTACCTCTGGAAA
>NW_006400139.1:707640-729438 GCF_000299155.1 Elephantulus edwardii | reverse complement strand
CAATCAATGTATAGCTACAGTGAAAGATCCTAGCATTTATAAAAGATGTTATTGTTATCCATTATTCTTGTCACTTAGACATACTTGTTATTATCATCAATCAATTAGTGAAAAATAATTTTATTCATTGCCATTTTAGTAAGTTTTGTATACACTATGACTAATACTCTAACTTACTTGTTTTTTTAAAAAAAATTATCCTGGTTACTTTCAAAGTTCATATACATGGTTTTTACACTGGTTTTTCCCCTTGCCTTTCCCCATCACTTTACCACCATCAAATTGTGCAACCCTATGGTCAAGGCTTCCCCACACCAGCATATTAGCCTTTTGAATCATAGGATTATTTAGGGATTGAAATGTGATCCTGATATCAGTTTATTAGGTGTTACAAAACTCCAGAAAACAAATTAATTCTCCGTTATCATTTTCACGCTTGCTATTACCTGCCAATATTTGAATTATACTATTATATCTAGTTTGGGTATATAACACCTATAATACCTAACACTTCTCAACCCTTACAATAGAATATTTAGGATAGTATTTTTTGCGTGCGTTTTCTCTAGGTGTTAATAAATGACGTGAGATGAATGACGTCATTATTCATTTGCTCTAAATAAAAACAGACTAGAGAAGATAGGTTTATTTCTACTATTGTTCTCACTATTTTATTCTGACCTGAGATACAAGAATAGACATTATTAATGTCAAAGTAACTCTTTAAAATTGAGAGATATATCATTATTCACAAAGAGTGCAAAAACCAGAGCTCTGCTGGCCTAGTGCCAGGAAGCTGCACTGAAATCCCATAGGTGTGTGGTTCAAATCCACCAGATGCTCTGCTGGGGAAAGAGGGACAATCTCCTCCTGTACTAGTTAGATCTGATTTGATGCAGACACACACACACACAAATTAAATTAAAAAAAATAAAGAGTGCAAAAACCAGACCTATGCGAGTTACTAAAAAAAATGTTGTTAAGTGTTATCGAGTCTTAGATAACTCATTACCACCCTTTGAACGAAACACCTGAACACTTGTATGTTGTTGTTAAGTGCCGTCAAGTCGTAGGCAACTCATAGCAGTCCTATGAACGAAAGTCCTCAACACTTGTGTGACTTTCATCCTTTCTCCAGATTTATAGGGTTTCTGGAGGCAAGCTATTATGGAAGTGGATAACTTTCATCATTTCTCCAAGTTCACAGGTTCTCTGGACACAAGCTATTCCTGAAGTGGATGCCACTCTTGCTTCCAAGCTTGTTTTAGTCAGAGAGCTCCACCAAACATTGTCCACCATGGGTAACCATTATCACACTTGAGTAGTATTAATAACAAAAAAACAATATGCTGCTATGTGGTCAGTTCCAATTTATTGTGACTTCATGTAAAACAAGAGTTAAGTGATCCTGGCAATTGGTATTATATGTGCTTTCATTATTACAATGCCTGGGTTAATATATCTCATTGAAGATTTCTTGCTGACACTCGTCTTGACTGAACATGATGTCTGTCTAGCGAATAGGTTTCACCTGATGACAGGTTCAATGACTATAATCTTTGCTCCTAAAAAGAACTCTCCATAGACACATTTGTCTGTTGTCACATCTTCCCCAGGCTATTACTATTCAGTATTCCTGAATATATCCATACCTCAGATTCATTAACATTTCATTCTTACTCATTTACCAGCTGTCACATGCATCTGAACTGGTTGAGATGCCAAGGGTTAATTGGTCAGATTCAGTTTAGACTTCACAGTGGCATCAGGCTTTCAAAAATGTTAAATGCGTCTTTTACCCAGATGCCCAGTGTAATATAAATGTTATTACATTAGGAGTAATTTAATTGGCTTTATTATGGCAGTAAGGAAAACGAAATCTTTGTCAATGTCAATATTTTCTCTATCTTGCTGCTTATTGATCTAGCTGTGATGATTTTTGTAGTTACTGTACTTTGTCAGTCTCTTCAGTGTACGTAACTTTTGACTGTGAGTGTTTTTATATATATCTTGGAAACATAAATACTGATTTGAAGAAAGTGACAAAAATATTTTTAATATGAAATGAATGTTTTAATTATTTTTTAGATTTATGAAAGGTTGTAAGTTTTCTCTAGATTAACTTATTTTCACTATGAAATTACTGTCACTTTTTATAATTATAAAATTAATGTATTTATATTATAAAAATGCTATTGAAACTAAAACACAAAAGTACAATGCTTCTTTACAACAAAGTTAATGCAAAAAAATGCAGCGTCCTAGCATTCCTTAGTCTGGGTACTAACAATGAGAAGTTTCTAAAATTTTTAGTGTTGCAAGGTAATACATTATCAACATCTAAAAGAATTTCTTAAGAAATGGCATTTCATAAGATCAGGTATATAAAGAAGTTGCTTTGCTAAGACAATGCTTATAATAAATAATAACAGTAACATAGTGAACTCAAGTTGAATATGAAGATAAAGCATTTAATATTTACCATTTTAATAAGGAGAAATAGAAATCCTGTTAATGCAGCTGATAAAATTATTAGCTGTTAAGCAATAGTTCTGAGGTTCCGAACCAGGGGTCGCGGTGTTGGAGAAAGACACAGAAGTCCACTGACCTAAAGATTCATAGCCCTTGAACCTCAAGTGAGTATCTCTATTCAAATCCTACAGTGTCTCTGTAACATGTCAATGACTTGATGGCAGTTTGGATCTATATTGTTTTGAAAGTGTACTTTGCTGCAGAGAGATTAAGTCTTTGCTTTACATTGGCTTAGATGACTTGTTTCAGCAAAGCTAAAGCCACCTTTAAAATAGTCTGTTCATATTGGAGTGTGCTTTTAAAAAAAACCCACAGTATTTACCCTCTGGGATCTCTTCCAGCATACATAATTAAATTTCTAATTACACAAAACTTGATTGGTTTTATTTCTTTATTTTCCTAGATTGTGTCCAAGGGTTTGCTTACTGTGTAACCTCTCAATGGAATAATGACCACAGAAATGTAGATTTCCTGAGCCTGGATGTTTTTGTTAGTATGTTGAGTTGACTATGGCCCTTGAGTTGACTGTGACTTATTGCTATTCATCCTCACCAGCACAGATATATTTGAACCTCTTTGTACTGTCACCATATCAGTTCATCTTGTTGACGGTCTTCTTCTCCTGTATTGACCTTCCACATTTCCAAGTATGATGTTCTTCAAGAGCAATCCACTCCTAACAACAATCCCAACATGTTGTTTTTGTTGTTGTTATGTGCTGTCAAGTCACTTGCAACTCATAGCGACCCTATGTACAGCAACCCTAAACTCTGCTCTGTCCTGTGCCAATCGCACTGTCTCTGACAATCCCATCTCAATTACCCCTGTCACTGAATCAATCCGCCTCATAGAGGACCTTCCCCTCCTGCGCTGTCCCTCCACCCTCCCAAGCATGAAGTTCCTCTCCAAGGACCGGTCTCTCCCTACAACATGTCCAAAGTATGTTAGATGGACCTATGTACAACAATCCCAAAATAAGTAAGAAAATATCCTCCTTGCTTTCTTAGGAGTATGCTAGCTGCACTTCTCAAGACATATTTGTTTGTTCTTTTATCAGTCTGTGGGATATTCAGTACTTTTCTCCATTATCACTACTCAAAACCATCAGTTATTCTTCCATCCTCCATAGTCGTTGTCCAAATCTCAGGTGTATAGCAAGTAATCGGAAAGACTCTGACATAGATCAGGAGCACCCGAGTCTTTAAACAGGCCTTGCTCTTCAGCCATTGGATAGGTCTCTGACAGCAGACTCTCTCAAAGATACACCTCTTTTGATTTCTTGACAAGTGTTACCAAGGGTGTTGATTGTAGAACCAAGATGAAACCATAACCGTTTCAGTCTTGTTTCTATCATAATGTTGCCTTGGACCCAATCATGAAGATTTTATGTTTTTTGATATCGAGATATAATAATCTACGTTGAAGACTAGGTGGTTTTTTTTTTTTTTGTATTTTGTAGCAAGTGCTTCAAGTCGTCTTCACTTTGAGCCGGCAAGTTTGTGTCACCTGTGTAGCACAAGTCGTTAATGAGTCATTCTCTGAACCTGTCACTACCTTCTTCTTCAAAAAGTCCAGCTTCTCAAATAATTTGTTCACCATACAGATTTAATACATACTAAGATACTATAGACCCTGATACACACCTTTTTTTAAATTTTTGAACAGGTAGAGTTCTCTTCCTCTTTTCAAACAATCACATCTTGGTAGGTATAGGTTTTGCGTGAGCACATCTAAGCATTTTGGGATGCCCATTCTTCTTAATGTTAACCATAATTTCTTGTGATCCACACAACGGTCAAATGTCTTTGCATGATCAGTTAAAGACCTAACAGGCTGATGCCACCAGAATCCATGTAAAATTAAGAAATAGTCATCTCTGACCTTTTATATTATGACTGCTTCATATATAGATACCCTGTTCTTTAATAACGGTTCTGTGGTGGCCCAGTGATAAGAAGCTGTGCTGCAAACCCAAAGACACATGGCATGAATCCACCAGCTGCTCCGTGGGAGAAGGATGGACAATCTCCTCCTGTATAATTTACTGCCTCTGAAAACCCGCTGGAGGGTCAACCATGAGTAGGTTCTGATCAGACTTGATGGCATGCAACAACAATCTTGTTTGGGAGATCTGGTAGCCTAGTGGTTAATGAGTTGCTCTGCAAATTCAAAGGCAGGAAGTTAGAGTCTGCCAAAGTCTCTGGTGGATAGTGATAGGCAATCTCACCTGGCATGAACAGGCAATAAATGAAAAGATGAATTTCATTTAAAAAATCTGTCCAGAGTGTAAAACTTATAACACTTTAATAACGGAAAAAGATTAGGGAAGTTAATTGAAATATAGGTGTTATGTTTAATTTTTTTTTATTGTGATTGTATTACAATGTTTTGTGGAGCTCCCCTATTAAAACAAGCTTGGAAATCAGAGTGGCACCCCCGTCCGAAATGGCTTGCCTCTGGAAACTCTATGAACTTGGAGAAATGGTGAAAGTTATACAAGTGTTCAGGTCTTTTGTTCATAGGGTCACTATGAGTCATCTACAACTTAATTGTACTTAACAACAACAACAGTGAAAGTTTACAGAAATTATTTGCTTTCATTCATTCTTTCCTTTACATTTTCCTCCTTTCCCCTCCCCCTATCACTCTGTAATGCATGTGGTGTTCCAGATTATTAATTGTCATACACATAATGTCTAATAATCTATCCCTTTTAGGTAGTCCTTCATTTCACTCACATAACCTAAAGAAACAATAGCCAAACAGACTTGTGTTTATTGAATCATTATTCACAATAATGAAGAGATGAAAGCAGCCCAGTGTCATCAACAAACGAATGGATTGAAAAACTGCAATACATTCACACAACATCATAGTTTATTACATAGTATTGAAGAAAAACGCACTTGTAAACGCCATGCAACATGGACAAGCCCAGAGGGTACCACACTGTGTGAAAACAGTCACAAAAGGATGAAAGCTGCATGAGATCACCATTATAAAAATACAATGGACATGGGTGAGAAGGGAAAGTAAAACAAATGCACAGATAAAGATAGTGGGTGTCATCATGACAAGTGAGTGAACAGAGAGTTGTTAGGAAGACTTCCTATATGAACCAGATGTGGCAGAGTAATGGATTGAAATGGAAGGTAGATCTGAGTTATTTAGGGTGCTTTTCCCAGGAATAACAAGCTACAAGGAATTCTTATAGTGTTCTAAATTTCACAGGGTTAAACTATATGTAAAGAGAGGAATGTTCTGGTGATACACAAAAGATAAAAATAGAAACATTTTATTATATATTAATAATAGCAAATGAAGTAAATGAATTACATTCATCTAAAAATGTCACTGAGAAATGGGTTATTTTTGGAGAAATAAGATAAACTTTTATTAATACTTCATACAATTGCAGTAAAGAGTCAAAATGATAGTGAGGTTTACACATTTTTAATTAAAAGTAAACTAATCTTGTAAATTTTACAACTATTATTTTTATTAAGAAAAAACTTTTCTAGTTATAAATAAAAATTACAACACAATTAACTCTGTGAAAGTGCATAGCTGTCCATGTTAAGAATTAAAAAAGCACCTGATATAATGACTAACAAAATTTATGTTATTGTTAGGTGCTGTCACATTGACTATGACTCCTAGTGACTCAGTAAACATCCTCAATATATCTGATACCCCAAATGAGACTCCCAGAACTCTTAATTACACTTCTACAAAACCTCTACCTATAACAAGAAGCTGTTGTCTGAACACGGCAAAGGAACACCGCATGGTTTGAAATCAAGAAAGGTGTGTGTCAGGATTGTATCCTTTATCTGTATCTTTTTGATCTGTACACTGAGAGAATCATTTGAGAAATTAGACTTTATAAAGAAGAACGTATGTTAGGATTGAAGGAAGACTCATCAACAATCTGTATTATACAGATTACACAAAATTGCTTGCTGAAAGTGAGGAAGATTTCAAACACTTGCTATAGAATATCAAAGACTACAGCATTTAATATGAATTTTAATCTCATGATCCTCTTGTCAAGAAGACAAAAATCTTCCTCATTGGACTGATAAAGAGCATTATGATAGATGGAAAAAATATTGAAGTTGTCAACAATTTCATCTTACTTGGATCCACAATCAACATCATTGGTACCAGAAATTAGGAGATCAGAAGATACATTGCACTGGGAAAATGTGCAGTCAGGGAACTCCTCAAATTACTGAGGAGCAAGGATGTCAGTTTGACAACTAAGGTCTGCCTGATTCAGGTTATGGTCTTTTTAATTACTGACAGTTGGATAGTGAATAAGGATGGCAGAAAACAGGATTTATGACTTTTATCTGTATATTGAAGAATGGTACTGAATATTCCATGCATTGCCAAAAGAAGGAACAGCTATGTCATGGAGAAGGCACAGCCAGAGTGCTCCTTAGGGGCAAAGATGACAATGCTCTGTGTCATATACTTTGAGAATGTTATTAGGAAAGATTATTCCTTGGGGATGGACATCATGCTTGGAAAAGCAGAAGGTCAACGAAAGATGAAGACCATCAATGAAATTGATTGACACAGTGACTTCAGCAAGTAGGGCAAGTGTGTCAGAGATGATGCGGATGACCCAGGATAGGACAGGGTTCCAATCATTCGTTCACCATGAGTTGTAATTGACTTTATGGCACCTAACAACAACAACACATAAAGGGGATTTTACTTTGACTTAATGAGAGTTTATTTTAATATTCTTATCATTTTTAGAATTCTAGTGCCTAAGTTTACTTTGACTTAATGAGAGTTTATTTTAATATTCTTATCATTTTTAGAATTCTAGTGCCTAAGTTTCATGAAGGTGTGCTTCCAACCCAAAGGCACCCAAAATGCTCTGTGGAAGTAAGATGGACAATCTCCTTCTGTCTGATTTACTGCCTCTGAAAACCCTTCGGGGGTTCAGTTATGAGTTGGTTTTGACTCAACAGTACACAATAACAACAAAATCATCATTTTTACTTCTTCAATACCCCTAAAAATTATTGTAAAACATCTGAAGATCTTTGTAATGCACTTTCCTCTCATCAACATCCCTGCTAAAAATCATAAATTCCTCCTGTATTTTCCTTACCCATTGTACAAATTTTACATGCAATTGAAAAATAGTATGGCTTAAGTCACATCTTAAGCTTTAAAAGAATAGCATATTTGCCAATGCAACATGCCTTTTATGTAATTTTCTCTTGTTTTATGCTAATATGGATATTGGTTGTGAAGTCTAGTAGGATGAAATTATTAACAAAGTTAATATTTTCTCCACCTATCATTAATTTGCCTATTGAGCTAGTTGTGAGAATTTGTTTCCTTGATATTTAGGCACAATCCATGTTGAAACTTTAGTCTTTGACTTTTCTGTAAATGCTTTAATTCTTTTTCATGTTCTCCAAGCAAGATTGTATCATCTACATAAATGAGACTGCTGCTGAATCTTTCTCCAATCCTGATGTAACTTTGTTTTTCATATAGTTTAGCTTCTCAAATGCATACAGATTGAATAGGAATAAAGAAAGGATGCAGACCTGATGCAAAATTCTCCTGGTATTAAACCATACATTACTCTCTTGTTCTGTCCTAAGGACTGCTTCCTGGTTGATGAACAAAATTTTAATTTGTTGGTCATCAATTATTGTACATAGACACCTAAGAGTAACAATATTGATTGTCAGAGTAGCCTTTTAAATGTATTTCAAAGTCTAGGAAACATACATACCATGAGAAAATCTCCCCTGGAAAGAATGATGGAGTGAAAGACAGTTATGTTGCTTCCAATGATGTCTACTCAGTTGATTAAATATGACAATCTATTTTGACAGCCTGGATCTTTAATTCAGTTGACTCCCATTGGTGTATTAAGCCACAAGGTCAGAAGAATGTGAGAATTCTTACACTATAAAAATCCTTCTTTTGATCACTGTACAACATCTAAACCTTATCATTTTTTTTTAAAAAAAAACTACTGTGGTTTTGTTTAAATAATTCAAATGATTTATTATCTACTTCAATATGTTCATTTACCATTGAAATCACTACACATTTGGCCAATTAAATAACATTATTGGTTAATATTTAATGAACACTTACTATGGACCAAGAACTTAACATCTCAAAAGTTGCTTTTACCATATTCACCTCACCCCAAAAAATAACTTACACCTGTATTAGAAATTCATAAAAATGACTGAAATGGTTTCTAATAAGCTATCTGATTATACATTATGACAGAAAAAAATTAAATTATTCCTTTCAAAATTTTGGGAGGAACACATTTAATGTCACTGTTATAGAATTACTGATAGAATAATATACTATCTAGTGTTAAATTTTTAATTATATATCTTGACAAGACTTGGAACTATCATATATATTTTTGGGGTTTTTTTTTATATACATGTTTTTTAAATTAGGAAATAATGATCATTTTTAGAATTTTTTTTTTGCTTTTAATTGTTTTTTGTGAAACATTCTTATGGGTTGTATAGCCCTTGTCTGTCCACTTGCTGTACAGAGGTAATCTGTAGTTGTTGTGATGCTGAACACTGTGACACTGATGAGTCAAATGTGAGAATGGTCACCCATGGTGGACAGTGTTTGGTGGAGCTCCCCGATTAAAACAAGCTTGGAAGCAGTAGTGGCAAATAATTCTAAAATCTTGCTTCCAGAAACTCTATGAACTTGGAGAAATGATCAAAGTCATACAAGTGTTAGGTCTTTCCTTCATAGGATCACTATGAGTCGTCTACGACTTGATGGCATTTAACAACAATGATTATTGAATAGAAAGACAAACTAGAGCAAAAAGATATACATTTATTGGCATTTCATTAAAACAAAACAAAACATAACATGAGAATGGTGTGCTTCTACATTTATCTTTGTTTTCAAATGAAACTTTTTATTTACATAGCAATTTTCTCAATGCCACAATGACATCCTTGTTTCTTAGACTATATATCACGGGATTAAACATAGGAGTCAAGATAGTGTAGAAGAGAGAAAGCACTTTGTCAGTTCCTTCTGGTTGACCTGTCTTGGGTCTTAAGTATGCAGTTGTGGCTGATCCATAGAATAGCACCACAACCATCAGGTGAGATGAGCACGTAGAGAAAGCTTTGGAACGGCTTGTGGCTGATGGCAGCTTCAGGATGGTGGAGATGATTTTACTATAGGAGCCAAGTATCAGCAGAAATGGAAGTAGGACAAATAACACAGTGATCGTAAATTCCAAGATCTCATTTATAAAAGTATCACCACAACCCAGCTTGAGAATAGGGGGAATGTCACAGAAGAAGTGATTGACTAGATTAGAACCACAAAACGGTAGAGAGAAAATCTGATAAGTTTGCCCAATCTGAAATGGCATTCCAGAAAGCCAGGCGCCAGCCACCAGCTGAATACAAACCCTGTGGTTCATGACCATAGGATAGTGCAGAGGGTTACAGATGGCCACATAGCGGTCATAGGCCATCACTGCCAAGAGCAAACACTCGGTGGTTCCAAGTATAAAGAAAAAACACATCTGTGTCGCACAGGCAACCAGGGAGATTCTTCTTCTCTGGGTGGCAAGATTCATCAGCATTCTGGGGAGAGTGACGGAAACATACCAAATTTCCAAGAAAGAAAAATTTGCCAGGAAAAAGTACATCGGACTCTGGAGAGCAGGATCTATTTTTGTTAAGAGAAATATGGTGCCATTACTTAACAAGATGATAATATAGATGATTAAAAATAATCCAAAAAGAAACCATTGGAGATGGGGTACATCAGCAAAATCCAACAGCACAAATTCCTTCTGTAGAGTTAGATTTCTTTCCTGTGGGTGGTCATGATAATTCATCTATGAAAAAGGTAAATTTACATTGACTTTCCCTTCACCTTTCTATAACTCCTTACCTCTTCTTCAATTAGATTGAGCTGTTCGTAATGAATTTTATGGTAACTACAGTTGTTTGCACTTTAAGGAGGACATTCTCTGCATATACTGCAAGTATTCCTGTCTCCTCATAGTCTAACTAGTTTCCTAAAATTCATTTTAATACCATTTCTCCTTATGCTTAAATGACAGTTCAGCATAAGTTACACTTTATCTAATTCACACAGTTACTGGAGGAATTAGAAACTGGTGGGCATTGACTTTCAGTTTTGTAATTTATTCTCATTTTAAATTAGCTACATTTGTTGATAATCCTACAGTAATTACTTCATTATTTAATTGTAGTCAGATATTTCAATGACTGTGTCAGAAACTTTTAACATATATTTATAACTCTATGCTTCATTGCTCAATTTCCCATCACTGATCCTTTTAAGTATATATAAGCCCCTATTAATTATAAATAAATTCAGAAAATAATGTAATTTTGCAGACAGTAAGGTAATATCACCTGAAATTTATATTATATTATACTATATTATATTATATTATATTATATTATAATTATATATTGTAATATGTTCTGTATGAACAGTGCTCAGGCTGTTCATTCATAGGGTCTCTATGAGTCGTCTGTGACTCAACGGCACCAAACAACAACAGCAACAATGATTATATTATATTAGTATATATTATATTTATTATATGGGTGAGATTAGAGAATTTTTTTCAACAAAGTAGTTTAAGAACATAATGAGGAAGGTCTTATGAATGGTGTTTGTAATCTGTGTGTATCTGTGTGGCACGATAAGCAGAAAAACATGAACTGTTATGCTATTTCCACTAAGTTGTATAGTTACTGCCTCTAGATTCACCTTTATAAGGATATTTAAATTATCTAAGTATGGTTGCTCAAACAATTGTACAAGCATTTTACAATTACAAGTCACTATATTTTAAATATTCTTCAGTTTGGACTCTATAACTGATGATCTATATGATCTATAAAACAATTATCTGAAGTTTCTGAGACTAGAATCCTTTTCTGCAAAATCAAATAAGATAATATTGGTAATATTTATCAGTTTCATTTTAATTAATATAGATTTCTTTTTCATTAATGCTGTATAAGTATTATTATTACATCTAGGGTTTTAAGACTGTCATTCTAGGGCTTAACAGGTGTGTAGTAAAATAAATGTCTGTTAATATATATTTCATTTTCTTATTAGTATTAATTTTTATTATCAACATTTTCTTTCATATGGGACAGTAAAAAGACACGAAGTCATGATGGCTTACACAGTAAAGAATTTAAGGATAAATTAATGTAGGTCTTTGCACTTACATGAGCGTAAAAGTGAATTTCTTACTAAAATTTTAATCCCAGGTTTCTATTTGTTTAACTCTGCTTTTCATCTTCATATTATTTTCATTATCTTTCCCCTTGTCCACTAAGAAGAACAAAGCCATGGATAACCTAACTTCACCATTGCTGAGTGGCCAAATACAACATACAGAACTCTAAGGGACAAAGAGAATTACTTCACAGGATTTCCAAGATTAAAAATCTATTACGAAAGCCCACTGAAGATCTATTATGAAAGCCCACTGAAGATCTATTATGAAAGTCCACGAAAGATCTATTAAGAAAGCCCACTGAAGATCTACTATGAAAGCTCACTGAAAGTCTCTCTCCCTTTCAACAACTGCTTGGTTCAAACTCCTGGTCTTTTTGGTCACCAGACATTTGCTTAATCAATACATTCGGTAGGTTCTCTAAAAGAATGAAGGTGCAGTATTACCCAGCACAATTGTAACTGAATTAAAATCTCTGACAGCATTCAATTATGTGATGACTTCAAGAGAGGGAACCATTCTTTCTCTTTCACAGATTGCTCAGTTGTAAAATGACTGGAAACTATTCCACTGTGAATGCTGTAAACAATTTGACACAGTCCCGACATCTACAAAAACATGTAGTGTGTAATATCTATTGTGGCTTAGTGGTAAAGAGTTGTGCTGCCAACCCAAAGGCAAGCTGTTTAAATACGCCAAATGCACCACAGGAGAAAAATGTACAATCTCTTTCTACATGATTTAAAATCTCTGGAAACCCACTGGAGGGTCAACTGTGAGTTGGTTTCAAATCGACACCACATAACATTAGTAACGTTGTTGTTGACAATTGCCTCCAATTCGAGCATGACTCCTAGTGACCTATGAAAAAAAGGCCTGAAGCCCCTCTATTTCTTATTATTGTACTATTATTGTTACTTATCATTAGTATTCGTGTTCCTACTGTCCATAAGGTTTTGAGCTGTGGTGTTGGAGAAGAGCACTGAACATCTCATAGACTGCCAAAAGCTCAAACAAATATGTCTTGGAAAGGATGCAGCCAGAGTGCTCTTTAGAGGTAAAGATGATGTGACTTTGCTTCATATACTTTGGGCAATAAGTGGCTATTCCTTTGAGAGGGACATGAGTCTCAGAAGGATAAAACATCAGCAAAGGAGAGAAAAACCCTCGACCAGGTGGATTGACTGCTGCAATGGGCTCTAATGTGTCAGGAAGTGTGAAGATGACGCAAGATAGGACAGGGTCAGATCTGTTGTTCATAGAGTCACAGTGAGTTATACTCAACTGGACAGCACCCAACAACATCATTACTAATAGTGCATTCATTCATTTGTTCAACTGAATATTTCTTCAGTATTCATTACAATGTGGATAATACTCTCTCACTAATATATTGTCCCTTTCTACTATGAAATTGTTGTGGAAATTAAGTAAGATCTCAAATTCAGTTTTCAAGCCCTTACAAAACACTAAGGAAAAAAATTAATTCTTAAATTATGTTTTCCTAGAATTATATGCCAATATTTGAATTTACATCATGATATCTGTTTTGTGATCCTTAACACCTGTGATAGTTACCACTGCCTAGCCCTTAGAACTGTTTTTAGGACTGTTGTTGTTGTTAAGTGCCATCAAGTCGCAGGTGACTCATAGCGACCCTATGAAGGAGAGTCCTCAACGTTTGGGTCTTTCATCCTCTCTCCAGGTTCATAGGGTTTTTGGAGGCAAGCTACTATGGAAGTGAATGCCACTCCTGCTTCCAAGCTTGTCTTAATAGGGGAGCTCCACCCAACTCTGTTCACATTGGGTAACCAACCATTAACACATTTGACACATCAGTGTCACAGTGTTCAGCCTCACAGCAACGACAAGTTACCTCTGTACAGCAACTTGTACACCAGAGCTATGCGACCTAGAGGAATGTCTGTACAAAAACAATGAAAGACAGGCCTGAGAGTATCAATAATTGATACTGATTTAAATTTTTAAAAGCATAAAATAACTTCAGTATCATATTTTAGTTCTTCTAAACTTACTTAACTCCAAAGACACTGATGTTTTTATTTGATTTCCAAAGGTTAAAACCAAGTTCACTTGATTGATAAAATGTCTTATGCTAAGATATACCTGAGGTAACCCTACCTAACAGCCGCCACATATACACAAGTCAAGAATGTAGAATGAAGAGAGTAATGAAGTAATGAAGAGAGTGAGTGTTTCATGCTATTATGTACCTTCAAGTAGGAACTGACTCATAGTTGACCCTCCAGCAGGTTTTCAGAAGCAGTTATTCACGTGGGAGGAGGCGGCTCATCTTTCTCCTATGGAAAAACTGGTGGATCTGAACCAAGTGCCTTTGCGTTGGCAGCACAGTTCCTCAACACGAAGCTAAAACTCAAGATATCAGTGGTAATTTAGGGAGTGTGGGCTTCACAAAGAATGGAATAGTAATCTTTACTCTAGTGGTTCTTAACCATAGATGAACATTAAAATATCTGGTGGTCACTAGAAGGTAATCCACTTGACTACACCTAACAACAGCATTTAATATATTAGGCTCTGAAGAAATAAATAAAGCATAGTGCCTTAAAATACATTTTGACTCAGGAGTTTTCGGTAAAGGTGTGAAATCAGACTTTTTCCTCCCTAACACGTTCCTGAGGGAGATATTTTTCAAGTTGTTGTTGTTGTTGTTATGTGCCGTCGAGTCGCCTGCGACTCATAGCGACCCTATGTACAGCAGCCCTAAACTCCGCTCTGTCCTGTGCCAATCGCACTGTCTCTGACACTCCCATCCCGATTATCCCAGTCACTGAATCAATCCACCTCATAGAGGGCCTTCCTCTCCTGCGCTGTCCCTCCACACTCCCAAGAATGATGTCCCTCTCCAAGGACCGGTCTCTCCTCACAACGTGTCCAAAGTATGTTAGAAGGAGCCTCAGAATCCTTGCCTCCAAGGAGCCACCCGGTTTAACCCTTTCCAGGACAAATCGGTTTGTTTTCCTAGCAGTCCATTTTCAAGAGATAAGAAATAAACAAAAATATACCCCATCAAATTCCATACAGAGGGATCCACAGAAATAAACACTTGAAAGTAACCATTACGTTTGTCAGTGAGAATGCTTGTGGGAAAACCGCTAAAGGGGACTATAGTCTATAAATGTATTTTATTCTTACTATTAATAGATTATCTGAGAGGTGAATAAACAGACTATTTGTTTATTGGAAATCAAAGCAAATATAAGAAAATATGTGTGCCTCAACTACAGTTCTCATTATTTTATTCTGAACTCAGATACATGAATAAATATTAATGCAACACTCTTAACATGGAGAACAGAACCAATACTCACAGGGGGATCAAATAGTACGAGCTTTTTGCGTTACATTACCAGTGATGTTACTTACAAAGAATAATGTCATGCTATTGTGAAATGCTCACGGTTAAGACACAAAGGCATCTGCGTGTGTACACACACACACACACACACACACACACACACACACACACACACTGCCTACTTCTGAGCCGTCCTTACACTTAATTCAGTGTCTATGACCATTGTATTCCCTGGGTCAATTCATTTTATTGAAGGCCTCTCTTTCTCCCTGATCATCTACTTCTCCTGGGAATAAGTCCAAAGTCCAAGACTTGAAGACTTGCCATCCTTGCTTCTAAGGAACATTTCGGCTGCACTTCTAAGACACATTTTATTTTTGTTCTTCTTCCAGTATGTTATATATTAAATAGTCCTTGCTAACACTCTAATTCAAAGTCATCAGTCTTTTAGTCTTCCTTATTAACTACCCAACTGTCATGTGCATATGTGGTGATTAAAAATACGATGGTTTGGCTCAAGTATCTTAGACCTCGAGGTGGGGAGCAAAGACATGTCTGTATTTTTAAATTTTAATTAAGTCTTTTGTAGTGGATATGCCCAATGTATTGCCTTTTTGGTTTTAGTTACAGATTTCATGGACATTTATGATGGAGGCAAATAAACATCAACTATTTCATTGCTTTCTGTGTTTACAATTAAGCTACTCATTGATTCATTTTGAACAGTTTTGAGTGATGAAATTTTGTAAATGTCCTCAACCAATCTAAATGGCACCTATATTTATATTTTTTTATAAATTAGAAACACATATTTAGAAACATAAAATACATATCATTTTATATACTTTAACAAGAAGCATATTTCTTTATAATAAATACATATTTTAAAAATGACTCGATGGTTGTAAAGTTATTCAATTTTTTTCATTCAATTTCTTATTAAACTATCATCATAATTAAAATACGCAAGAATAATGCTTAGTGATAAAAAGTGTGACAGCTTAAGTTTTCTGCAACATGATTTAGTGTAGAGGGTTAAACGAGGCTGCTCCTTGGAGGCAAGGATTCTGGGGCTTCGTCTGACATACTTTGGACATGTTGTAAGGAGAGACAGTTCTTTAGAGAGGGACATCATGCTGGGTAGAGTAGAGGGACCAGCGCAGGAGGGGAAGACCCTCTATGAGGTGGATTGATTCAGTGACTGGGGTAATCGGGATGGGTGTGTCAGAGGCAATGCGATTGGCACAGGATAGAGCACGGTTTAGGGCTGTTGTACATAGGGTCGCTATGAGTCTCAAACGACTCGACAGCACATAACAACAACAACAACAACAACAGTCATACATACTAAGCACTTTAAAAAAATTTAGTACTTCAGAATAATTTAATATCATTATTTAAAATCATTGTGTAATTAGTTATACTTATCAGAATGAGAAACATAGCAGAGTTGGTTTAATAAGACCCTACATTAATTTTTAAAACTATTTCATTCAAGTTGAATTTTAAAATAAAGCATATATTTACCATTTTATTGGGTAAAATTAGAGCCTTGATGATGTATGTAGCTGTAAAAGAAGTCAACAGCTTAACGACAGGGCTTCAGTGCCAAGCTAGCAGTTGCTGTGCTGGACAAAGATGAAATAATGTCCTTTCTTAAAGATTTATAGCCACGGAAACCGTTTGCATAACTCGACTTTGTCCAAGAGGTTCTCCATGAGCTGGAATTTACTATATGTCACAGGGTAAGAATTTTGCATAATTTTGAACGACTAAATATCTTCTTTACTGATGAGGATGTAAACATCTAGATATTTGAGTTACTTTGACAGAAACTTGTCCTATCAAAGATATTCAACCTACTTTTCAAGGAGCCTGTTCAGTTTAAAGGCTGCGTACTCTTAAAATAAAAATAGTTGTCTTTCCCTCAGGGATCGCTTCCGGTTCACACAGTCCAATTTCTAATTAGACAAATCTCTTTGGCACTATTTGGTTTGTTTATTCATTTATTAATTTTCATAGATGACTTCTAAGCTATCTAGTATTTATTTATTTATTATGCAGCCTCTCAATGGAATAGAGTCCACCAAGTTTATATATTTTTAAACTTCGGTAAGATTTGAATTGCCTTTAACAGAGTAAATGCTATTGAAAGTCATCTGAATATTAGAAGCTGTCTGAATATTAGACAAATATCTAGTCATCTCTTACCTAATATTACTGCTTCATATCAGCTCTCTATTTCTATTAACCTATGTTCCTGTCATCCTTGAAATAATTTTTCTTAATTTCTCCTTTGATATTGATGTTACTATAAAATTTCAGCAGTGGGCATTAGTAAGACCTAAAGTAACTATTCTTATAACTAGACATATTGTTTCCTATAAAATAGATATCTTTCATTTCTTCAAGATTACTTAGGTAAACAAAAACCAGATATCGTATGTATTAAATCTATTTTAGAGACATATGTTTATATTTTGCTTCAAGATTCATTCCAAAAGGGGGATTTTTTTCCTTTTCATGTGTCAAGTACACTGTAGCTCCATTCCCTTTGTTAAGTCATTTTTAAGGTGTGAATTATATTACAATTAATTTAGGAGAAAATAAGATCCTGGAATAATTTCAGCCAGAAGTAGAATTTTAGAACAATAATATTTCTAATATTATACTATATATATACTTCCATTACAGAACTACAAATTTGAGTCACAGACATAGAGTTTAGAAATTTTTTACTTGAAATCAAAATTCTCCTGGTGAAAATAGGATGTTATGCTATTATTTAATAAATGGTAATATCCAAGGGTTTTAAAATACCATCTTTTAAGTTAGTAGTGGAATTTATACATTTCCACTAATAGCCTAAATACTGTGGAAAATGTATCTATATATCCATCTATCATCCATCTATTATCTATCATCTACCAACTATCTTCTATCTATATCTATCTATCTATCTATCTATCTATCTATCTATCTATCATCTATCTATATCTATCTATCATCTTTTCATCAGGGAAATTATAACTATTAAAACAGATTATGATTAGGAAAGTTCTTTGCGAGATAACTGGGAATATGACTTTGGAAGAACAGTGAATGAAGACAAGGATTCCTTCTATGTAAATCAAATGTGACAAAGCAATAGAGGAAAACTCCAGCATATTTGAGGTACAGTAGGTATAAGTCCCCAAAGTAATTAAGCTAAAGGAGCCATTTCATGTTCATTGTTTAAACAGGAGTCACATCTGTTGTTTGCTGTTTCACTATGAGTTGTACTTGACTCAACGACAACCTAACAACATTCTTTGTTTCGAGGAATCTCCTAAAGGCATCGTTAGAATATTTTAATATAATTAAGAATTTATAATATATGAAATGAAATAGACGAAAGATGTTGTTATGTGCCATCAAGTTGATTGTGAGGGATTTTCTAAGGGCTGATCATTATGTTTGAATAGAAACGAGAATTTATAATATATTAAGATGTGAAATGAAATAGATGAACAATGTTTTTGTTATGTTTTATCAAGCTGATTGTGACACATAGTGACCCCTGTTTACAGTACCTCTGAACCCTGTCCTATCCTGAACCAGTCTCACTGACTCCAATACACCTATCTCAGTTACCTCGGTAACTCTGTCAATCCATCTCATCCAGCATCTTCTTCTCCTGCTCTGTCCCTCCATCCTTCAAAGCATGATGTCTTTCTCATCATGGGAAAACATAGGTAGTCTTTGAAGTAAAAAAGGTGGAACTTTAATAATTCTTCAAACTATAGCATGAAAGATTACAAACTGTATCATAATTAAATATTACTTTAAAATACTAAACTCTAAACCAAAAAGTCTTAAAAGGTATAATTTTAAAAAAATAAACTTTTCAAGCAAGATTTATGATTAAAAATTAGAATGTAAAATACAGGCAAAATTAAATAGTCCTGAATACTGAGATAAACAAACACCTAATTTAATGTCAAAATATGACTGCCACATGGTCAAATAAATTAATATCTTAGCTAAACTGCTAATTTCACTCATAAAAGTAATATTCTTAAATGTCAAAGATAAATTAAAACATAAATACAAAAATAGATCAAGCATGTAAGATAATATTTCATGTAAGAAGAGAATAAATCATCTCAATATATAAAAAGATAAACTAGTCCATGAAAGAGTGAACTTTTAAAATGTGGAATTATCTTTATTAAGATATGTAAAAAAAAAGATATGTCAAAAATAATAGGAAAACTTCTAAACTAATATACTGTTTGAAAAAGTGCAATATCATTCAAGAAAGAAGCTGACATCATTTAGTATTATCGTTAAATGTTATCTTTTATTGATGCAAATGAATTTTCACTAATAATCTAAATAGATGTTACTCTGCAACACACTGGAAGAAATATTGGAAGGATTTGATTCTGTTATGTATAAAATCCAGAAATCTCTAAAACCTATTGCTCATAATGTCGGAAGTTATAATAACCCGAACTATTTTGGCAGCAATGGGTTTAAGGGTCATTAGTCCTGGGGAGCTCTGGTGGTCTAGTAATGAGAAGTGCTGCAATCCCAAAGGCACATAATTCAAATCCATCAGCTGCTCCATTGAAGGAGGATGGCCGGTCTTGTCCTGTACAATATACTGCCTCTGAAAATCCACTGCAAAATGAAGTTCCCACTTCACAGCACATAACAGCAATAATAGTCCTGAAATCAATAGAACATCCACCAATATAAAAAATCTCTCTCTCTCTCTCTCTCTCTCTCTCTCACACACACACACACACACACACACCCTCTAGTGCAACATTGCTTGCTATATACTTAAAAGATTAAAAGCCAATTAAATATGATTCACTACATACTCCTTTCCCTGCTTTAATTCATTTTTAATTTAATCTCAACATACTTATTTACTTTCACAGTCTTTGATATCTCTAAATGTTTTATGTAAAAAAAATGTGTACAGGTTTTTCAAGTAATTGGAATGGGAGCATTGGCTTGCTCTGACTGTGAATCATAACGAAAATATGCAAGTGTGTTTCTACCAAAACAGAAATTATTCTCTTGTTTTAATGATAGCTTAGTATGGAGTTGTGCTGATAACCCAACGGTAGCACTATCTGGTGATCTTAAGCCCTCAGCCTCCGTCAGGAGAAAGATAGTCTCCTCAGCTGTGATCTACAGCCTCAGAAACCCAATGGAGGGAAGTTATGGATTGGTTCCCACTCAATGACAATGAATATGTTTATCTATGTTCATTCAGAAATATTTTTATTTATTTCTTCCAATTGATTTACTGGACTAAAGGAGACACAAATCTATTCATCCTAAGATATGTACAGAGTCAGAAGCAAAGTTTAAGAACAGTTTCAAGATACATAGCTGACAAAAACAAAATACAATGAGTATAAAAATATGGAATAAAAATAAAAACAAATACTTCAAAAGGACTAATAGACCTGTTTTTGTTAAATGCCTTTAAGTGGATTCCAGCTCCTATAATTCCGACCTATGTATTACAGATAGAAATCTTTCCCCATTCTGTACCATCCTCACAGGTTTTGCAGATCTCAAACATGTCGCTGCAGCCACTGCTTGATGGCCCATCTCCTTGATGATCCTTCCTTTACCAGACTCCCTCACAGCTACTCTATGAACAGATCTACACCTCACTGTAACCTGCACATTCCCATGATCTCTGTTATGCTAAAGCCCATTGTGGTTTTCACTAGATTAACCTTTCTAGTGGTGAATCTTCTTCTCTTTGACTTTTTCAAGCATCATATTATTTTCCAGTTTTTAAAATGACATTCTTGTTCCATAACAGTTTAAAGAGGTTCTGGACAGCAGATTTTCCCGACGCAATATGTTTTTTTGGCATCTTTTCTATAGTTAAATTTTGTGGGTTTTTAACATTTAGTTTCATTCATGGACATTGTGTTGCATATAATAATTTACATATATATATAGTGTTTTAGCTAGTTGATTAATATTGATGTATGCCTTTCACCACATTATCTTTTCAAGTCTCCACTGCATCTTTCACTTCCATATCCCCTTCATCAGTCCACAACAGCTGCTATTCCATGATTTCCCATCCATTTCCTCTATTGCTCCCCTTCCTCTCCTCCCCTTGTATGTTCAGACATATCACTCTCACTTATCTTCCTGTTTCAAAATAGTGTTCTTACACAGTATTTGACCTTCTGTGACTGATTTATTTCACTCAAAATATTTCTGTCTAGACTTTTCTGTGTTGTGTCATATTTTATTACTACATTGTTCTTCAGGGCTGAATAGTACTCTGTTGTGTGAATATACCACTTTTATTCATTAACCTGCGCACTTGGGCTACTTCCATTTTCTCGCTAGGAAGTTATGCTGCTATAAACATAGGTGTAAATATCTCCATTTATGTCTTATTTCTAATTTCCCTATGAATCAGGAGTGCATCCACTTCCGAAACCACGGGCCTCTGGAAACTCTATGAACTTGGTAAAACGACGATAGTTATGGAACAACATTAGGTTTTTTGTTCATAGAATTGCTATGAGTCATGCTCGACTCGACGGCAATCAACAACAACATATTCCTAGTAGTAAAATAGTTGGGATATATGAAATTTTTA
>NW_006400139.1:689127-707540 GCF_000299155.1 Elephantulus edwardii | reverse complement strand
TTTTTACATTTTAAAAAATATTTTAGTTGATTTTCATATAGTACCTTTACATTATGTTTCATTAATATGTAATTTTTTAGGAGATGTCATACTGTCTTCTACAGTGGTAAGGTAATTCTACTATCTTATCTACAATCTTATGTATGAGACTTCCAGTCTCTCTGCATCCTTGCATCGTTCCTGTTTGCTATCCTGTTGAATTTTGTCTTTTGATTTTTTAGATTTTCTATCATGGAGTCAAGTAAAATGAAACAACTGGTGGCTTCTATCTTTTCCTGTTTTATCAAGATGTAGTCTAGTCTTTCACAAAAGGAAAAAAATCACAAACAAGAAAGTATGCCTTATCTCATGAATGATAACTATTCAAAATGAAAGTACAAATTTATGTAGTCCATTTTAGTGTAATGGGTAAAAATGATAAGTGTGACAAAACTGAGGGTTGATAGGCAAGTAGAACATCACATTGGAACTTTCAAATGCTGCTAAGTATAAATTATAAATTAATTTTTTATAATTATATAATATAATGTTGTTGTGTGTACCACAGAGTCAGAACCAACCCGTAGCTGACACTCTGGTCAATTTTAAGAAGCAGTTTAATCTTATAAGAGGAGATTGCCCATCCTTCTCCCACAGAGCAGCTGGTGGCCTTGAACTGCTTGCCTTTGGAATTGCATCAGAGCTTCTTGCCACTAGGCCACCAGAGCTCCGTAATGTAATATAATCTAATTATGTATTTATTACATATACTATATTACAGAGAGCTCTGGTGGCCTAGTGGCAGGAAGCTGTGCTGCAATCAGTATGGCATGCAGTTCCGATGTACCAGGTAATCCGCGGGAAAAGGATGGGCAGTCTCTGTTTATGCAATTAACTGCCCCTGAAAACCCAATGAAAAGTCAGCTATGGGTCAGCTCCAACTCTATGGTACACAACAACAACAACATTCTGCCTGAGCACTGGTGGCCTAGTGGTAAGAAGCTATGCTGCAATCCCAAATGCACTCAGTTTGAATCCACCAGCTGTTCCTCAAGAGAAGGATGGAAAAATCTTCTCCTCCTATATGATTAGCTGCCTCTGAAAACCCACTGGTGGGTCAGCTATGGGTTGGTTCTAACATGGTACACAACAACTACAACACAACAACAACAATATATTGTAATTATGTACTTGCTCAGCTCCACAATCAACTCTCTTACCACCAACAGTGAGGAAATCAAAAGGTGAATTACATTGGGGAAATCTGCTGTCGGGGTCCTCTCTGGAGTAATGACAAGCAATGATGTCAGTCTAGAGATTCAGGTGTGCCTAATCCAGGCATGGTCTTTGCAATTATTTGCTACGCATCTGAAAGCTGAGAAATGAATAAGGATAATGAAAGAAGTGATGTCCCTCCACCCTTCTGAGCATGATGTCCTTCTTCAAGAACTGGTACTTCCTGGCCATGTCCCTAAAATGTATGAGACAGAGTTTCAAAATCTTAGCTAGCAAGGAGAAACTTGGTTTCATTTTTTCCAAGACAGACCTATTTGTTCTCCTGGAGGTCCATGGTTGTGTTTAATACTCTTCTCCAGTACCACAACTCAAAGGCATCAATTCTTCTATAATCTTTACTCACTGTCCAGATCTCTGATGAATACCAAGTAATTGTAAAGACTATGGTCTGGATCAGGTGCACCTTAGTCTCTAGACTGACATCACTGCTCTTCAATATTTTTGAGACGTCACTGAAAGCATACTTCTCCAATGTAGTTTGTCTTTTGATTTCCTGACTGCTGGTGCCAAGAGTGTTAATTGTGAAGAAAGCTGAAAGTATTAACAACTTCAATTGCTTCTCCATCCATCACGTGCTGCCAGTTGGCCCAGTGGTGACAATATTTATCTTCTTGATGTTAAACTTCAATTCACATTGAAGATTACAGTCCTTGAATTTCTGCAGGAAATGCTTCTAAGTCCTCCTCAGTTTGTGTAAGCAAGGTGTCATCTGCATAACACAGGCTATTGAGGAGTCTTCCTCCAGTCCTTATATCACAGTTCTCCTCATAAAGTCTAGCCTCATGAATTATCTGTTCCACATGTAGATTGAACAGGTATTAATACAGGAAACATCCATGATGGACTCATTTCCCAATTTTGAACTCTGCAGTGTTTCCTTCCCTGTTCTAACAACTGCCTACTAGTCCACTTATAGGTTTCACATGAGCACAATCAAATTTTTGTGATTCCCATTTTTTTTCAAGGTTAGCCATAATTTGGTGTTATCTACACAGTCAAAATGCCTGTGCATAGTCATTGAAGCACAGATAGACATTCCTCTAGTACTCTTTGCTTTCTGTGAAAATACATCTGACATTGGCAATAACATATCTAGTGCCAAGACCTCTTCTAAATCCAGTTTGTATTTCTAGCAGTTCTCTGTCAAGGCACTGTTCCTGTAATTTTTGGACAATCTTCAGCAGGATTTTGCTTGTGTGTGATATTGTTCAATAACTTCCACACTCTGTCGGATCACCTTTTTGGGGGATAGGAGTCAATATGGATCTCTTCCAGTCCATTGACCCAGTAGTTGTCCTTCAGATTACTTGGCACAATGTGGTAAACATGTCCAGGGTTGTAACTGCTGAAATATGTCCGTCGGTATACTGTTATTTCCTGGGTCCTGTTCTAGACCAATTACTCCAGAGCAGTTTGAACTTCCTCCTTCAACATCATTGCCTCTTAATCATATGTTGCTTCATGAAACTCTTCAGTGTCAGCCAATTCCTTTTGTTATAGTGACTCTGTAGACTCCTTCCATTTTCTTGTGATTCTTCCTGGATCATTTAATGTTCTGTCAATTACATTCTTCAATATTGCAACCCAAGCCTTGAATTTGTTTTTCAGATTCTTCAGCTTCTTCAGTTTAAGAAATGACGAGCCAGTTCGAATCCACCACATGCTCCACTAGAGAATGAAAAGAAGGGGTGATCTCCTTCTGTGCCTGTCAGATCTGACTTGATGGCACACAACAACAACAACAACAACAAAAGAAAAAGAAAAGAAATGATGAGCAAGTTCGGTCTTCAGCTCTTTTTATTTTCAAACTCCATCTCTAGCACATTTCATTATAATAATTAGCTTTGCCTTCTTGTGCTGCCATTTTAAATCTATTGTGCAGCTCCTTAACTTCTTGATTTCTTCCCTTTGTTTTGGCTTCCTCTCTCTCTGGTGAAATATTCAGAGTCTCTTCTGATGCCCAATATGGTCTTTTATCACTTCTTTGTCTATATAAAATCTCTTAAGATAGAGCTAACAACCAAACGTCCTAATATCAAGATGATTCCAACTCATCTCAACCCTAGATCGGGTTTCCAAAGCTATAAATGTTTACTGATGGAGACATGCTAACTTTCTGTCACAGAGTGGCTCATAAGTTGGAACTGGTGACCCTTTCATTATAATCTGTACATCAGTGCACAATGTTACCAAGGCTCCTTTTATGGAATCCAAAGACAAACTGTTTTGTTTGATATCTTCAAGTTGACTATAACTCATAGCTACCCTACGAACAAGCTGTCTGAACCTTGCCCTAAACTACACGATTCTCCTGCCCTCTGTCATGCTCCAGCTCTTTGTGATCACTATGTCAATCCATCCAGTTGTACATCTTCTTCCCTTTCACTGACCCCCTCTCTTTCCCAGGAAGATGTGCTTTTCCAAGGACTGGTCTTCCTGAAAACATGCCTCAAGTATGTGAGATGAAATTCCACACTCCTTTAGGAAAGCACTTATTTAATAAGCAATAATTTTAATAGTATCCGGACCTAAAGTAAAAAATAATTACATATTTTTATATTTAGCATTTGCAATAGAGAAATTAACCTCTTTGGTGATGTAGAGATTAAAGCATTGAAACCTTAACAGTAAGTCAGAAGTTAAAACCCCTTAGGTGTGTTGCCAGATAAAGATATGGCATTGGCTTCCTTAAAGATTTATAGGTGTGGAAACCTGGTGGACAGTTCTCTTCTGCCTCATGGTGCATCTAAGGGTCAGAAAAGAGCATAAAGCTGGATTTGAGTCTTGTGATATAAGGAGTAATTGTGTTCTTTGGTGAAGGGAATTTAAATATTTACATATTTGTTAAACATTTACATATTTGTTTTACTTTGGCCAAAATGACTTCTATCATCAAAGGTATCCAATCTACTTTTAAATCTGAAGATGGGATGCTTTTGAAATAATAATACTTCTCTCTATCCTCTGGGATGTCTTTTACCTGGCATAGTTAAATTTCTAATTAACTAAATCTCTATGGCACTCAGATTCATTTAACTTATTTACCAGCTAGTTTAATGCTACCTAGTATAGGCTCAATGGGCAGTCTCTCTATGGAATTAAATCCACAGAATTTTTATTTTTTTCAACTAAGAATAGGATCCTAGATGACAACCCTTAACAGAGTAATCCCATTGGAGGCCATCTTAAAACGACAAATATCCAATTATCACAATTTCTATTGTGGCTACTTTAATAGTCTGATGGCCTAGTAGTAAGAAGCTGCACTGAAATCACAAAGGTATGTGGTTCTAATCCACCAGCTGCTCCTGAGAGAAAGAAGAGCAATTCCTCCCATACAATAAACTACCTCAGAGAATCTGCTAGAGGATCAGCTTTGGATTAGTTCTAACCTGACGGCATGCAACAACAACAGTAATGCATGCACACATACATATACATGCATAAACATACACACTCATACACATGCATCCACATACATACATATGCACATATACACACATACACATATACATATACATCTCAACCCTTAGTGACTCTCTGAACCCTTGTCCTGTCCTGTGCTATCTTCACACTTCCTAACACACTTGAGCCCACTGTAGCAATCACTGTGTCAGCCCGTCTAGTTGAGGGTCTTCCTCTCTTTCATCAGCCCTCTACCTTCCCAGGCATGATACCCCTCTCCAAGGAATATCCTCTCCTATCACTATGCCTGTAGTATGTGAGACAAAGCTTTATCATTCTTGCCTCCAAGGAGCACTCTGACCACACTTTCTTCACGACATATTTAACTGTTCTTTTGACAGTCAGTGGAATATTCACTGCTCTTCTCCAACACCACAACTCAAAGGTCTAAATTATTCTGATATTCTTAATAATTGTTCAGCTCCTCAGATTATGTATACAGTGGATTTTCCCCCAAACATAACACTCTTTCTTTTCTTTGCAAGAGTATACCAAACTTCCCAAAATCTACTTTTCAAATGTAAATACTACTAAATTTAGAAGAAATAAGATTCTAGTATAATGCCAACTGAGATAAAACAGAAATTTCCAGGGTCCATTGTCATACAATAGTGTATTTAAAAATACTAATACAAGTGCCATTTATATTGGTTGATAATATTAGATTTAAGCCAAATTCCATCTTGTGGAAATAGAATAGTATTACCTATAATCTAGTTTTGGAAGTAGGAATGGCATCCACTTCTTAAACAACATGCCTCTGGAAACTATGAACTTTGAGAAACAATGAGAGTTATAAACTATGAACACTGAGAAACTGAGAGTTATAGAAATGCTTCAGAAAAGAAAAAAGAAAGGCCTCATGTCTTTTGTTCATAGGGTCACTATGAGTCGTGCTCATCTTGACAGCAGTCAACAGTAACAAAAACATAATCTAGTAAGTCGTGGTTTCTAAGAAGCAGGAGTGGCATCCACTTCCTTGCCTCCAGAAACTCTATGAACTTTGGTAAATGTTGATAGTTGTAGAGGTGCTTCAGGACGTTTATTCATACGGTCACTATGAGTCATGCTCTATTCCAAGGCAATCAACAATAATCATAAGGTCGTAAGGGAATGGATGTTTCTTTTTTTCTCTACAAGTCAAAGGATGTGAAATAAATCTATCATCTATTATCTATCTATCTATCTATCTATCTATCTATCTATCTATCTATCATCTATCATCATATCTATCTGTCTATCTCCTAATTGTTACCAGGAGAGAAAAACCTTGTATTAACATAAAGGAGAGTGTGAGCAGAGAAGTTAATTGCAAGACGTCAGGAACTATAATCTTGAAAGTGTAGAAAGTGAGGAAAGAGAAAGTGGTGAAACATGCACCCCACTGAAATCTGGTTGAGAGAGGTATAGTAGGTGCATGTAGTAGGAAAAACTCAGCTGAGCAGGAATTTTAAAGTCTCATAATTTCCATAGTCATGCTGTGCATTAATACATGTTGTTGTTGTGTAAGGACCATAGAGTCAGGACTGACCCAAAGCTGACCCTCCAGTGGGTTTTCACTTAATTGCATGGAAAGATGTTGCCCAGCCTTCTCCCACAGAGCAACTGGAGAATGAAAACGTTATGCCTTTGGATTGGGAGTGCAGCTGTCTAACACTAGGTCATTGGAGCTCCCTGCAATAGATATATTATAGGTTGCTGTTGTTGATTTTATGTGCTGTCGAGTTGCCTGCAACTCATAGCGACCCTGTGTACTATAGCTTTTCAGCCTACCCTGTCCTGATCCAGTCTCACTGACTCCGACATACCTACCCCCATTGCCGAAGTTATTGTATCCATCCATCTCATCTGGGGTCTTCCTCTCCTTTGCTGTCCCTCCACCTTTCCAAGCATGATGGTCTTCTCCAGGGATTGGTGCCTCTTGGCCACTTGCCCAAAGTATGTGAGACTGAGCTTCAAAATCCTATTCTCCACGGAGAAACTTGGTTTTACCCTCTCCAAGAAGACCTATCTGTTTTCTTGGAGGTCCATGTTTAAGACTCTTCACCAACACCACAACTCAAATACATCAATTCGTCTGTGATTCTTGGTCATTGTCCAGCTCTCTGATGCATAGCAAGTAATTGTGAAGACCATGGACTGGATCAGGCACACTTGAGTGTCTAGAGTGACATTGTTGCTTCTTAGTACTCTGGAAATATCTCTGACAGTAGATTTGCCTGGTGCAGTGTTTTGCTTTCCTAACTGCTAATGTCAAGACTGTTGATTGTGGAGCCGAGCAAGCTGTAAAAACCTCAATCTCTTCTCCATCCATCACAGTGCTACCAATCAGCTCAGTGGTGAGAATCGTTGTCTTCTTGATGTTGAGCTTGTTGTAAACACAAACACACACCCACCTACCAACAAAATGTCCAAGACTATATATATATATATATATATATATATATATATATATATATATATATATATATATATATATTTGTTGTTGTTATTAAGTGTTGTTTTGTCAACTATGACTGAGGGACCTTATGAGCCACAGATATAAACCTTATTCTGTCCCATGCCTTATTTATCTCTCTTCTGTGACACCTTTCAACCCATTGCTGTAATCGCTGTGCTATTCTATATCTTGCTAATGGTCTTTCTCTCTTTTGCTGACTGTCCACCTTTCCAAGCATGATGTTCGTTTCCAAGGAATATGCACCCTAAAATATGATCAACGTAAGTATTTGTGACAAAGCACTATTGTCCTTGCCTCTGAAGAGCACTTTTGCTGCAATTTCTCATGAACTTACTTGCTTCTTTTTTGCAGTCTTTGAGATATTGAATACTGTTCTCCAACATCCCAGCTCACAGGGTTCAATTCTTCTGTTATCCTTGTTTATTGTTGAGCTTTCAGATGTGTAACTATGATTGAAAAGCCATGTCCTAAAAAGACACACCTCAGTCTTCACTGCTGACATCACTGTTCCCCACTTATTTGGAGAAGATTGCAGACTTGCCTAACTTAATACAAGCCCTGTTTTTTCTGACTCCTGGAACCAAGAGATTTTGGATTCCAGTAAGATAAAATTATTGACAACTCCAACCTTTTCTCTCTATATCATAATGTTGCTTTTGTCCCTTTGATGAGGATTTTCACCATCTTGACGTTGAGGTACAACCCATATTAAAGACTGTAGTCTGATCTTCTGTAGCAAGCATTTCAAGTCCTCCTCACTTTCAGCAAGCAAGGTTTTAGTCACCTGCATAAAACAGGTTGTTGGTTGAAGACGTTTTTCCAAACTTGAGTCCACATTCTACTTCATTGAGTCCAGCTTTTCAAATAATTTGCTTAGTGTAAAAATTGAATAGATATGGAGAAAGTATTCAACCCTGATCCACACCTCTTCCAATTAACACCCTTGGTACTTGGTAGATACCCTTGGCAGTAGTCAGGAAATAAGGAGACATATTGCACTGGAACCGTGCAGTTAGGGGCCTCTCCAAATAATTGAGGGATAGTGATGTCAGTCTGAGGACTAAAGTGTGTCCGATTCAGGCCATAGTTTTTCTGATTACTAGCTATATATCCTAGAGCTGGGTAATGAATACGGATGAGAGCTGTTGAGCTGTGGTGTTGGAGAAAAGTACTGAACATCTCATGGACAGCTAAGAGAATGAACAGTTGTATGTTGGAGATGATGCAGCCGGAATGTTCTTCAGAGACAAGAATGATGAGGCTTAGCCGCACATACTTTGGACATGTTGCTAGGAGATGCAGTTCCTTAAAGAGGGACATGATATTGGGAAGGGTGGAGAGTCAGTGAAGGAGAGGAAGACCTTCAACCAGATATATTGACAAGGTTGCCGCTGCAGTGAATGGGCTCTTGTGTTTCAGGACGTGTGAGGATGGCACGGGGCATATCAGGGTTCAGGTCATTGTGTTCATAGAGTACTATGAGTCATGCTCAACTCAACAACAACAAACAAGAATCTCTTTGTAGGTTGGTTCTGACTCTGTTGTACACAGCAACAATATATAGCATAATGTAAAGTATGTGTGTATATAGATATATAGACATACATAACATACATGTATGTGTTATATATCACCATACACACAGGCATACGAGAGAGAGAGAGAAAGAGAAGAAACTGCAATGCTTTAATGGTCTCTTGGCAAAGAGTGTCAATTAAAAAACATGACATTTGAATCTACCACCTTCTGCATATGTGAAAGATGGGTAATCTCCTGCCATGGAATATTCAACCTCTGAAAACTTACTAGAGGGTCAACTTTGAGTTGATTCTGACTTGATGCCAATGAGGATCTTTGTAAAAAAATGTTAATGTATGATTAATCGGAGTATTTGTTGAAGATCTTGACTGTTTCTTTTAGTGTATTAGCGGTTTTAATTACTGCGTTCTCAGCAGCAATAATCAAATGTGTATTTTTCTATGTTAATACTATGTGTATGATTGAGCTATATATACACACACATATACGTACACACTCATTGCTCCTCTTTCTCCAGCAAAGCATCTGGTGGATTTGAACCGCATACCTCTGGGATTTCAGTGCAGCTTCCAGCCATTAGATCACCAGAGCTTCCCAAGAATAAACAACATCTTTTAATTTCTTTACCAAATGTGGAAAAAAAAGGTAATGCAATCAGAACTCCATAAGAGGATGATAGTTTCTTAGTCATGAGTTATGAAGATGTTTTATTTAGCAATTAAAAGGGCATCTAGAGTTTTGCCATGAAAATTTAAAAGACTCAGTACCACATAGGAAGATCTGAAAATATTATAACATTGAATATCGGGAGTATAGACTGTCAAAGATAAAATTGTTTATACTGGGTACCTCTCGTCTAGTAAGATGGTCTTCAGATTTACTCTATAAAGTTAACAGGTTTTCTTTATTATAAGATGATGACAAACACATTGTAATCCTTTCAATTGAATATGCTACTTACAAGGGACTCTGCAGATGTGATTAAACTATTAATTTGGAGCTGATTTTTGGAATTTTACTTACTTCACTAAAATCAGCTCTTAAAGTCCTTTATTTTGCATAACTCACTTGACTCAGAATAAAGGTTTCAGCTTTCATTTATGTTGTTCTGTGCATACAGGTTTTCTTTGTCTTTATGAATATTAAATGATCTATTGTACGTATATACCATATTGGTTGTTTGAGTGGGCATTTAGGTTGTTTCCACCTCATCATCTTACATTTTAAACAATAATTTTCTCAGTGCAGCAATGACATCCTTGTTTCTAAGACTGTATATCATGGGATTAAACATGGGAGTCACAATGGTGTAGAAAAGGGAGAGTAGTTTGGCTGTTCTTGCGGAAGTATTAGATTTGGGTGTTAAATAGGTGATGGTTGCAGATCCAAAGAATAAAACAACAACCAGCAAGTGAGAAGAACATGTGGAGAAACCTTTTGCTCTTCCTGAGTCTGTTGGCAATTTCAGAATAGTGGAAATAATTTTGCTATAGGACGTGAGTATTAACATAAAAGGGACAGCACCAAACAGCATAGTTTCTACATAGACAAACACTTCAATATCAAAAGTGTCTCCACAGGCAAGTTTGATCACAGGGAGAGTATCACAGAAGAAGCTATTAATTCGGTTTGATTTGCAAAAATTCAGAGAGAAAATCTGCACAGTTAATCCTATCTGGACTGGGATTCCAATAACCCAAGAACCCACTGCTAACTGGGTACACATCTTTTGATTCATGACTAGAGGATAGTGCAGAGGGTTACAGATGGCCACATAGCGGTCGTAAGCCATCACCGCCAGGAGGAAACATTCAGTGGCGCCCAGCATAAGAAAGAAGCACATTTGAGTGGCACATTCTCCCAAAGAAATGCGTCTCTGCTGAGTCCAAAGATTAAGTAGCATCCTGGGGAGAATGGCAGATACATAACAAATCTCCAAAAAGGAAAAATTTGCCAGGAGAAAATACATGGGTTTCTGTAATGTAGGATCGAGTCTGGTTACTATTATTACAAGGCTGTTTCCAATTATAATAATTATGTAAATTATGAAGAACACTCCAAATAGAAACCCTTGGAGATTTGGAAGGTCAGAAAATCCCAGAAGTACATATTGTGTCATGGTGGAAACATTGCCTTCTGCTGTTTTCATCCCACGTTTCATCTGTAGGAAAGAATTTATGAGGCATAAATTTTAATTTCTTCTTCTTGGGTTTTGTACCCTCACTTGCAGAGAGTGATTTGTCTTGTAATATTTTTCACTTCAATAGAAGTACAAATCTTATAAATTACAGTTGCTAAAAAATAAGTGGTTTTTTAATTATTGTTCAATTAATTTTCCCTGTTTTTTTTTCTGCTAAAAATATCTTCCTTGGTTTCTTCTGATGAGAAATGTGAATTTAAATTTGCTATTTATATAAACATACAAAGTTTCTAAACATGAAATTTTGTTTAATGATAGTAATTATTACAATTCTTTTAAGTGATGGGTTTTCCTCCATGTCTTTACTATGAGAAATTAATCATTGGCAATCAATGAAAATAAGTATCACTGCACAAATAAATACCTGATAAGCCACATATTATAATTTTGAATATTTAATATAATTATTAATATTTGTCTTTCATTTTGTCTTAACATCTAAACAATTATTTCCTTGTTATAGCTGAAAATAAAATAAAAACAGTATCATTCTTTAACAGACTAATTAAAGAGGGAAAAAATTTATAATTGCATACTTTAGCCTACAAATGTTGGGAAGCCTGCCAGATTTGGGATAAGAGATGATTCTTATCACTTGGAAATCAATCTAAAGATTCAAATTAATTTGTTTCTTTTTGAAAACTTCCACAGAAGTTATTAAATTGAGTTTCATTAATATTAATAAATTATGTTTTCGTGAACAAAGTACTACAAAGTACTACATGTAGCATTGAAAATTATGTTGCATCGTGTATTAAGCTCATAATATGTGGTGATGTGATCTATTACCTTACTATTTTCAGCATTGCTGGATAACATCTATATCATGTATTAATTTGAAAACAAATACAGATTATTGCTGTTTTAGTTCCTTTTGAGGCCTTTCAAACTCGTGTGCACAGAAAACTTATAAAAAAATAAAAAAGAAAAAACAAAACCCCCTTGGGATTTTTAAGGCTATGTTCCCAGATAACTTCATGGTAAATTCCAACTGCCAACTTTTTGACCAGATTTGTCAACTGATATTAAATCCCTTCAAAAAGAGTTAATAAAAACTCACCTATAATTATACCACAACAATTGTGAGGGTGTTGCAGTGCTGGTAGTATTTCATTCTGATGATCACAGCAAATCTATGAGGAGAAACTGTCTTAACTGCATCTAACAACAAGTGTTAGTGTAAAGAATCTCTTAGGTAGACACAGTGGGGACAGTAGCAACAATCCAAGTAAAATTTAGAAATTCTGTGGACTTTCTGTGAGTGAATAAGAGAAAAGTAAATAAATACACATTGTAGCATCCACAATATTCTAAAACAGTTAAGATCACTAAAAATATTTGTATAATCATTATGTGACACAGTAATCTCAATAAAAATCTGCATTGAATGTTCAACATAATGCAACTAAATATTAAAAATATTGGAAATTAGTGTCCAATGTATAATACTACTAACATATGATCCCAAGTCTAAGACCCAACAAACTTAGATTTCTTTCACTTCACCATTCCACAAAATAAAAATCATATTTTACTCACCTCTGTATATGAAGCTTAATATATTAAAGAGAATTATAATTTAAATATTAATATATTAGAATTTAATAAATGACAATAATTTTAAAATTTATTAATTTTTAACCACAATGTATCGTGCATGCACCAAGTACTGTGATGATACCTTTGTCTCAGAAACTACAGCCTTGATTGTGTTTGTTTTCTTAAAAACTCTTTTCTCAGCCTTAGACATCCTCTAGCAGTAAACCTTACTGATCTATTTGAAAAGAAACTCCAATACTTGAAGAAACCTTAACAACAACAACCCAAACACCCTATAGAATTGCAAACCTATCTCTAATAATATTTTCAATTGTTTTCCTCAATTTTTCTATAAAATAGAGAAATAAAGTTGGGAAATTTCAAAACTGGTTCTCAGTGTAAAGGCATTGTTGTTCCTGTTGTTGTTAGGCATGGTCAAGTTGGCTCTGACTCAGCAATTCTATATTCAAAAGAATGACACCCTGCACATCTGCTCCATCCTCACGCTTTCTGCTGTGCTCAAGTCTATCATTAAAATCACTGTGCCAATGCATCTCCTTGAATCCTTCTTCCTCTCTTTTGCTGACCTTGCAATCACTGGCCTCTCCCGGTAACAACAAAAACAGGAGACAAATTCTCACCCTCCTTGTTTCTAGTCAGCACCCTGACTGTATCTCTTCTAGGCTTCATTTGTTCTTAAGACAGCTTATGGTACGTATACTTTATACTCTTTACCAAAACCATAATTCAAAGGCATCAATTCTCCTTCAATCTTCCTTACTCTTTCTTCAACTTTCAATGCATATAAAGCAACTGGAAATACCATGGTTTGAGTAAAGAGACATCCTTACCCTTTAGCACTTCAAAGAAGTACTTGGCAGCAGATTTGATTTCTTGACAGCTAGTGTTGTTGATATTGGTTGTGGAGGCAAGTAAAATGAAATCATAGGCAATTTCACTCTATTCTCCAAATCTTTACAAATGTTATTTGTACAACTCATAAAGAAAATAATTACACATATATGCTGGAATGTCTCTTTTCTTCTTAAGTGTATATACTAATTGAATGCATATGCATATAAATCACAGAATTAATGTTGTTGTTGTAGTATGTCATTGACCCAAGTTTAACCCTTGAGTGAGTTTTCAGAGGCAGTTAATAATATGGGAGAAGATTGCTCAACTTTTCTGGTGGAGCAGCTGGTGGGTTTGAACCACATGCCTTTGGAATTGCAGCACAGATTCTTACTACTAGGCCACCAGAGCTCCCAGAAATATTTACGTAAAACTGTGTATAACATAGAGTAATCAATCCATAAATGTTAGACTAGAATGATGATGAATAGAACAACAATCAACTTTGTGATGTATTGGTTATTTTATGGATTTTTCACATTTTATATCTGTAGCATTTTATAATTATGAAAATAATAATACTATGACTGATATATGGACAATGTGAGTAAAGTTTAGAAAAGATTTGTTTTTTTCAAAAATTGGGTAAAAATACATATGAAAATAAATAGTGTAGTAGGCAGAAAAATGTCATACTTACTTGTTTGACTAGGGTGAATTCCATGTTTATCTTCACTGGTCTGTTTAAAAGCAAGAAAAGGACAAAGAAGGGATTATTATTTCAGTTTTACTATTCTTTCAGGTTTATTTCAGTTCAGAGATAGTGGCTGGTCACTTTCTAAAATATTCTATTCTCAGAAAGAATAGTATTCCTTAAATAGGAAATACTATTGGCTCTGGGGGAAAAGTCTTTTCCCAGCTGACTTTCTAATTGAGCTAAACTGTTTTGTCTGTCACTCAAGGAGTTTGTTAAAATAATCAAAACATATCTGTTGAAGTTGTGCTGAATCTACTTACCTCTTAGGTAATATTCAAAATTAAAAATAAGTGTTTGATCCGTAAGCATAGAATATCCTTTTATCTATTGTTATTGTTGTTAGATGACTTAGAGTTTAGAAATACTCACCGCAACACTCTGAACAACAGATGTGAACACTGTTCTAACCTGTGCTATCCTCATTATCTCTTGTACACTTGAGACCATCACTGCACTGTGTTAGTCCATCTCACTGAGGGTTTCCCTCTTTTTTGCTGACCCTCCACCTTTTCAAATATGATTTCCTTTTCCAAGAAATAGCTACTTCAAAAAAACATGTCCAAAGAACGTGTGACAAATATTTACCATCCTTTCCTCCAAGGAGCATTACAGCTACACTTCTCTGGGACAGATCAATTTGTCTTGTGCAGTTCATGATATTTTCAGTATTCTGCAACACCACAGTTCAAATGCATAGTTATTCATTGTCCCCCTCGCAGATGCTTGAAAAGACTTTTGCTTTAATTATTCAGATCTTAATGTTTATCCTGACATTATTAGACCCTAGGGTTTTGGAGAAATCCTTCACAGTTGACTTCGCAAATGCAACACAGCTTTTTTTTTTTTTTTTTTACTACTGAATGTACCATGGACTGCCAGGAAAACAAACAGATTCATCTTGGAGAGGACTAAACCAAGCTACTCCTTGGAGGCAAGGATTCTGGGGCTTCGTCTGACATACGTTGGATATGTTGCCAGGAGGGACGGGTCCTTGGAGAGGGACATCATGCTTGGGAGGGTGGAGGGACAGCACAGGAGAGGAAGACCCTCTATGAGATGGATTGACTCATTGACTAGGGTAATCGGGATGGGTGTGTCAGAGGCAGTGCGGTTGGCGCAGGACAGAGCAGCGTTTAGGACTGTTGTGCATAGGGTCGCTATGAGTCGCAAACGACTCGACGGCACATAACAACAACAACAACAACTTGGTATCGAAACTGTTTATTGTAGATCCAAGTGAGATGAAATTGTTGGCAATTTTAATTTTTCCCTCCTTCTATCATAACATTGTCTATCAATGCAGTTGTAAGTTTTGTTTTCTTGCTGTTGAGATGTAATCCATATTGAAGTCTGTAGCCTCTAATTTTACTTATAATATTTAGAGTCTTCATTGTGGAACTCTTTAATGATCTTGGTTAAATTTTGGTCTTAGGTATTTTATTCTTTTAAATGTCATAAGTAAATCTGCTTCCCTATTTTAATTTTTAGACTACTAAGAGCTTATTTATAGAAACACAACTTATTTTTGTGTAAGGAACTATATTGACAAAATTAAGAGGCAACTTAATAGATTGATAGAAAAGTATTAGTAACTATATATATGATAACAGCTCAGTTTTAGCCAAAACCTTTTATTTCTTCAAAGTTATTCAATTCTCCTTTCAAAAGTCCATTCAGGTTTAAGGTGGAGTGCTCTTTCAACTAAAAAAAAAACCCATAAATTTATCTCTATCCACTTGGGATCCTTTCCAGCTGATACAGTTAAATTTCTAATTAAACAAATCTCTTTGGTGCTCTCTGATTTATTTATATATTTTCATAGATATCTCCAAAGCTACCTAGTATATTCTTACCATGCAGACTCTCAAGAAACCATGAAAATTTTGTTTCTTAGGCTTAACTACGGTTCTGGAATGCTCTTGTGAAAGTAATAACACTGTTGTTATTGTTAGATGCCATTGAATCAAGTATGACTCATACCAACACTATGAACAACAGATTTGAACCTCCTCCACCCCTATGCCAGCCTCACAATCTCTGACATACTTGAAACCATTGCTATTGTCACTGTGTCAATACATCTGGTTGAGGGTCTTCCTCTCTTCCAAGCATGACGCCCCTCTCCAAGAATATTCTGTCCTAGCAACAGGCCCAAAGTGAGCTTTATCATCTTTACCTCCAAGGAGCACTCTAGCTGCATCTTCTCAAAGACCCTCCTGTTCGTTCTTTTTCAAATACATGTGTAACACTACTGAAAAATATTTAAGAAAAAAATGGTAAATATCCAACTCTGACCTAACATCTGTCATAGCTGCTTCATGTTGTTGTTGTTATGTGCCGTCGAGTCGCTTGTGACTCATAGCAACCCTATGTACAGCAGCCCTAAATTCTGTATGTCCTGTGCCAAGCTCACTGTCTCCGACACACTCATCCCAATTACCCCAGTCACCGGATCAATCCACCTCATAGAGGACCTTCCCCTTCTGTGCTGTTCCTCCACTCTCTCAAACATGATGTCCTTTTCCAAGGACCAGTCTCTCCTTGCAACATGACCAAAGTATGTCAGACAAAGCCTCAGAATCTTTGCCTCCAAGGAGCAGCTCAGTTTAACCCTCTCTAGGATAAATCTGTTGGTTTTCTTAGCAGTGCATGGTACCCTCAATACTCTTCTCCAACACCACAGCTCAAAGACATCAATTCTCCTTCTATCCTCCTTAAGTCATTGTCGAAATCTCTGGTGCATAACAAGTGATAGCAAAGACCATGGCCTGTATCAGATGCACTTTAGTCTCCAGAGAGACACCGTTGCTCTTCAGTACTTTGGAGAGGTCCCTAACAGCAGACTTTCCCATTGCAATATGTCTTTTAATTTCCTGGCTACTGGTGCGAAGAGTGTTGATTATGGAGCCAAGCAGACTAAAGTTGTTAACAATCTCAATCTCTTCACCATCCATCCTGATGCTGTCAATTGGTCCATTGCTGAGAATCTTTGTCTTCTCAGTCCATATTGAAGGCTGCAGTCCTTGACCCTCTGCAGAAAGCGCTTCAAGTCCTCCTCAGTTTCAGCAAGCAGGGTTGTGTCCTCTGCATAATGCAGATTGTTGATAGATCTTTCACCAATCCTGATGCCGCATTTCTCCTAATAGAGCCCAGCTGCAATAAACATGTTGTTATTATTGTTATGTGCCATTGAGTCACTTGTGTCTCATAGCGACCCTATATACAAGAGTCCTAAATGCCATTCTATCCTGTGCCAACCATACCATCTCAAACACATTCATTCCCACCACTCAACTCACAGAATCCTTGACTCCAGGGAGCATTCTGGCTTCAGCCTCTCCAGGACAAACCTGTTTGTTCTCCTAGAAGGCCATGTTATATTCAACACTCTTCTCCAACACCACAGCCCAAAGACCTCAATACTCTTTCTGTCATACCTATTCACTGTCCAACTCTCTGATGCATAACACGTAATTACAAAGACTATAGCCTGGATGAGGTGCACCTTAGTCTCCAGCTTGATGTCATTGCTCTTCAGTACTCTTGAGAGGTCTCTCACAGCTGACTTTTTAATACACTCCACTATGCAACCTTAATTCTGGATTCCTGTGGATTCCTATCATGTCTCGCTTTTAAACTGTTCTCTCCCTCATTTGTTTCAATGTATCCAGTTTTCTCAGTCTTACCCCAGCCCTGACGTCAGTCCCATTCTACATCAGTGGCACTGTGCAGTATTTGGCTTTTTACCCAGCACAATGCTGAGTAAAATAGCTCAGTCACAAAAAGAGCACCATGCTTTTATGAGTTGATTAGCTAAGATATCAAACTTTTCCAACTGGCTCTATACAAGGAAATCTGCCAAATTAGGTCCCGCTGGTCCTGGAAATGGTATAAGGAGTCATTTGCAGAAACTACATTCCAGGAGGTTCTCCTGTCTCACCCAGGTGAAGATGTTGGAGTGTGTCCTTCAGGAGGTCTTTCTAGCTCAAAGTGAATCTCAGTCTTTGGTTGGAAACCACATGGGTCCTATGGGGGTCAGAACACATACAAATCTACGCCTGTACTTGAAAGGGACCATCCCACTGAGAGCTCTCAGGAGATGGATTTAATAAAACTCATTTGCATTCAATACCAATAGGTGAGTTGCTCTACTGCATTTGAGCCTGTGTTTTTTTCCTTTTTTGAACAATGTTTTAAAAAACGTAAGTTAAAAAGTCATTCACACATGAAATGTACAAGGAGTTGGAGTCAGAAAATCAAAAGGGCCGAACTCGCTCAGCATATCTTAAGCTCAAGGAACTGAAGAACAAATTCAAACCTCG
>NW_006400139.1:676469-686962 GCF_000299155.1 Elephantulus edwardii | reverse complement strand
TCCCCAATCCCACCCCAAGTATACTCCACTCTGCAACCCTCATTCCGGACTCTTATGATAATCATAATGCCTTAGAATATATTAATTTCAAACTATTCTCTCCCTCATCGACTTCAATGCAGTAAACATAATTTATCCAGTTTTTCTCAGTCTTACCCCCACCCCAATGTCAACCTCATTCTACAACAGTGGCACCATATAATATTTGTCCCTTTGTGACGGAGATATTTTACTCAGCGTAATGTCCCCCAGGGTCACCCATTTTGAATAATACCTGTTTTAATTTTTAATATACCACCCATGTGTGCAAATGTTTCAAGTAAAAGAAAAATAATGTTTGGAAGTTATTCCAGCTATAGCAATGGGAAGTGTAAAACCAGAAAATATACCCACAAAGACATGTGTATACTTGAGTCTGACAAATTCAGAAAGGTGAATATCTTCCATTTGCCAAATTTGATTAGGTCCAACACTTGAGGATTCCTAGTCCATCTGAACTTCAGATTTAGAGAAGTACCAGTCAGAACAGTGTCCTGTCTCTATACCTTTTCAACCTGTATGCAGAACAGCTTATCCAAGAGGCTGGGCTCTATGAGGAGAAATGCGGCATCAGTATTGGTGAACGATCTATCAACAATCTGCGTTATGCAGATGACACAACCCGGCTTGCTGAAATTGAGGATGACCTGCAGTGCTTTCTGCAGAGGGTCAAGGACTGCAGCCTTCAATATGGACTGAAGTTCAATGTCAAGAAGACAAAGACTCTCAGCACTGGACCAATTGGCAGCATCAGGATGGATGGTGATTGAGATTGTTCACAGCTTGAGTTTGCTTGGCTCCACAATCAACATTCTTGGTACCAGTAGCCAGGAAATTAAAAGACATATTGCGATGGGGAAGTCTGCTGTTAGAGACTTCTCTAAAGTACTCAAGAGCAATGGTCTCCCTCTGGAGACTAAGGTGTGTCTAATACAGGCCATGGTCTTTGCAATCACTTGTTATGCATCAGAGAGTTGGACAGTGGTTAAGGAGGATAGAAGGAGAATCTATGCCTTTGAGCTGTGGTGCAGGAGAAGAGTATTGAGGGTACCATGGACCGCTAAGAAATAAACGGAGGCAAGCATTCTGGGGCTTCATCTGGCATATTTTGGACATGTTGTAAGAAGGGACCGGTCCTTGGAGAGCGACAGCATGCTTGGGAGGGTGGAGGGACAGTGCAGAAGGGGAAGGCCCTCTATGAGGTGGGTTGATTCAGTGGGGTAATCAGGATGGGTGTGTCAGAGACAGTGCGATTGGCACAGGACAGAGCAGAGTTTAGAGCTGTTGTACATAGGGTCGCTATGAGTCACAAGCGATTCCATGGCACATAACAACAACACTGTCAGGTGGGAAATTGGAGAATAAATGAACTTTCTCAATGTCTGTCCATCTCACTTTATTGTTTTAATTTCAGGAATAACCCATATTTTTCTAGGAAATTTTCTCAGACTTTCTTGTTATATTCTCATTTCTATTACTGATTATCTTTATCTAATAAATTCCATTCAATGAGAGAAGAATGCCCATCTTTCTCCTCAAAGCAGCTGACAGACTCAAACCACTGGCCTGTGGGTTAATAGTGCAATTCTTTACCAGAACTAGTCAGCAGAAATGCAGGGTATTTTTTTTGCATTTGTATGGAGGTTTCTTTCTTCTTAGTAGTTTCCATAAATTTTTTGTATAGTTGTGTTTTTTAGTTTAGTTTAGTTTTGTTTTGTTTTTATAGCCATTGTATCTGAGAATCTTGGCTTCTATCATCTTTCTTTTGTTTATGAAAGCAGGATATTTCCCCTCTTCTTTGGGTCATCAGAGATGCTTCACATTCCATTTTTTTCCCTTTTTTTCTTTTTTTCTCTTAGAACGTATGTGTCCATGAAGCTGTAGGTATAACTGTCATCTATTTCTGGGATAATCATTAAACACAGACAACTTTTTTTTAATTTGTTTATTAATTTTAATGAAAGTTTAGAGAGACTTAGGATTTCCAGTCATTCATTGCTGCACTTTTCTCCCTGCCCACCACCTCCCCCCATAAACACAGACAACTTTTTAAACTGCAAGTCATGTGACAGATCTTGGGTTTTTGTCAAAACTGTAGCTCTTTTATATCAAAGATTGATTATGGTATATTCACATGATGTAATACTACTCAGAACGCAGGAGCAATGATTTTGTAAATAACTATCTAATTTTGAGGGACTGGTGAGCATTATGCTAAGTGAACTCAGTCCTATAAGGACAAATACTGTATAAGACCATTATTGTAGAATATAAAGATAACTAGTAAATTGTGTATGAGGATTCAGGGGGAGGAGGGGAGGAACAGAGGGGTGAGGATGGGCATGAAGAGGGGTGAGGATGAAGGACAGCACAAAAGAGGAAGACTCTGGATAAGAGGTATTGAGTAATGAGAGTAGGTGTGTCAGAGACAATAAGGTTGGCTCAGGATAGAGCAGAGTCCAGTGCTATTGTACACATGATCACTATGAGTTTCAGGTGACCTGATGACACCTAACAACAAAATACATATTTCTAGAATAATTTTCCTAATTATATGGATAATATATACTTACTGTAATTATCACCAAACTTTCAGGAAAACTAATACATATTTAGAACGAGTATTATTGGGTTTTGTCCTTAATGTTGTACTTGCGTACTTCTTTGCTGTTTTTAAGTTCCATTTATTTGAACACTGCACGTAGCAACGTCATACACATCAGATCTGAAGCCTGTCCAATCCTATGCCCTCACCAGCTCTGATACACTTGAATCAATTACTGCAGTCATGTCAATCCATATTGTTGAAAGTCTCCCTTTATTTTGCTGACTCTTCCTTTTTGCTAGCATAAGGTCCCTTTGCAAAGAATACTCTCTCACAACAACATGACCAAAATATGTGAGACAAAACTATGTCATTCGGCCCCAAGGAACACTCTAGCTGCACTTTCTCTAACACATATGTTTGTTCTTTTGATAATCCATGGGATATTCCCTGTTCTTCTCCAACATCACAACTCAAGGGCGCCAATTCTCTCTGTCATCTTTATTCCCTGTTCAGGTCTCAGATTCATAGTAAGTGATTGAAACGACCCTGTTCTGAATAAGGCACTTTTAATTCTCTAAACTGAATTATCTATATTGAAGAAATATACCTTGGCTATTACTATTTTGTCTTTTTATTTTAAACAACTTTCTTTAAAAAATAGAAACTCTCGCTCATAATATGTCTCCCTCCTGTCAATTCTTCAAAAGTAAAATCAAAACAAAGGAAAAAAAGAACAACCCACTTGTGGAAAAATGTCATGACTTTCTTTGAACATGTTTTAATAATGATATATATACATATATACACACACACACATATATATTTTTTATTAAACCATAGAATTATATAGAAAATGATAAATATACAAATAGTGAGTGATGTTCAACAGGGCTTATAAACCATCACATCTTATAAAATATATCCTCATTTAAAGGTTATCTTTTCTTGACAAAAAAGCATCTGTCAATAGAATTACTGTAAGATCTGGAAATATGTATAATTCTAATTAATGTTTATTACTAACATGTTTTTAAAATAGTTTTTACAACTGTATATAAAGTCATGGAAAAATGGTTTTAATATATAGATTTAGCAGATTAATCATTACACAAGGGTAATTAATGATATCTCCTTCGTAGTTTATTAATTAAGTAGGACATAGAACCACAGAATCACAGGAATGCTAATAGATTGGTTATGATCTGCTTATAGGCTTGGCCATAAAGATATGACATCATTACCACCTTTTACTATTTTTAATAAATTATATATATATATGGAATAAAAGAACATTCATGAAAAAAACATAAGAAAGAAATCCTTACATTATTATTATAATATTATAATAATTTCATTCTTAACTGAAATTATTTATTTACATAGCACTTTTTTCAGTGCTGATATGACATCCTTGTTTCTGAGGCTGTATATCATGGGGTTAAACATAGGGGTTAGGATGGTGTAGAAAAGAGAAAGCACTTTTCCAGATTCTTCTGACTGATTGTTCTTTGGTCGTAAGTATGAAATAGTGGCTGATCCAAAGAATAAAAGTACAACAATTAGATGAGATGAGCAGGTTGAGAAAGCTTTTGTCTGACTTGTGGTTGATGGTAATTTCAGGATGGTAGAGATAATTTTACTGTAGGAACCAAGTATCAACAGAAAAGGGATTGTGACAAATACAATGGCAGCTACATAGAGCAACATCTCACTTATAAAAGTATCTCCACAAGCCAGCTTGAGTAGGGGGGGAACATCACAGAAGAAGTGGTTAATTTGTTTAGACCCACAAAAAGTAAGGGAGAAAATCTGATATATCTGCTCTATCTGAAATGGGATGCCAATAGTCCAGGCACCAATCGCCAACTGCATACAGACCCTGTGGTTCATGACTACAGGGTAGTGTAGAGGGTTACAGATGGCCACGTAACGGTCATAGGCCATCACTGCCAGGAGCAAACACTCTGTGGTTCCAAATATAACTAAAAAGAACATCTGTGTAGCACAGGAAAGTAAGGAAATATTTCTTCTCTGAGTCCCAAGATCCATCAACATTCTGGGAAGTGTGACTGACACATAGCAAATTTCCAAGAGAGAAAAACTTGCCAGGAAAAAGTACATTGGGCTCTGGAGAGCAGGGTCTATTTTTGATAATAGAAAAATAGTACCATTGCTCACCAGAATAATAATATAGATTACCAGAAATAATCCAAAAAGAAACCACCGGAGATGGGGCACGCCAGAAAAACCCAAGAGAACAAATTCCATCCATTCTGTTTGGTTTCCATTTGGTGGTTTTCCTGGTTGACTCATCTGCAGAAAAGATAAACTGACATTGTATTTCCCTTTATTTTCATCTCTCTCTTTGCTTCTTTTCTCATTGCTATTGTTTATGGGGCCTGTGGTGGAATCCGTAGGGATTGGTTGTGCTAAATCGTATGCCATATCTTTCTAGTGGTCCCAGTCTACCAGTGGCTCTGCTGGAGAACAGTGGGCAGTCTTTTCCACAGCCTTGGAAACTCAGTGGAGGGATTAAGGCACTATAATGACAAGTTTGAGTTCAAGCTATAAGAATGATAATAGGCATTTATACACCATATGCATACTCTGATTAAATAACAATAAATTATTTTGTCACACTTAATTTAGAGTCACTTTAATTATGAAGTACAACTTGGAATGCATCAAACTAGACCTTAATCAGCACAGACACTATAGGCCTACAAGTTTGAGGGAGTCACTCTTAGTTTTTCCATAGTATCTCATTTTAAAATTGACACTCATCTTCTGTTGACTTAGTGGATAAGGAAGGTTGTTCAAATTTACCTGCAATTTGATGAGAGAACGATGGACCATCAAAGCAAGATAACACACCACCTCATATGCTGTTGTTGTGTTAGATGTCCTCTAGTTAGCTTCAACTTATAGTGAACAACGTCATGCACATGGGAATGAAATCAGGCCTGACCTTTGCCATCTCCACAGTCTACTGTGCAAAAGCCCGTTTCTGTAGATGCTGTATCAGCCCATCTTGTGAGGGCCTTCCTTCTGTTAAATAATAAAAATAAGTTTAGAAAAAAATGTTATTTTTTTTCTAGGTGAATATAACAAATTTCTTATGAGTACATTGAGTAAGAAAATTTTATTAAGTTGTTTATTTAGGTTTTATTAGGTTGTCGTTATTTATAGGTTGTTCTTCTGAAACCAACAGGTCATGTAACTGTCTACAAATTCATTATTGATGCTGAAAGGTGCTCAAGGTGAAAATATATAACATAACGGGCAGTACAATTTATTTTGTGAGAAACTCAACATGAACAATGTGACCAACTATCAAAAAGTTGTATTACTGCAAATCAGTAAATAGTGTTTTATTGGAATTTTGTTTTGCTCCTATTTCTATGTTTTATATTTTGGTCAATTTTATGCAATCATGTAAACTTTCTAAGATTTACTTACTTAAAGTTTCAAAGGTTTACTTCTTTTGTGATATTAAATGAGATAATATTGATGAAATTTATTACTTAACTTACAATTTTTAGTTAGATATGGTTCTATAAATTATAATGATGATATAATGAGTTTTTTGTTGTGGTTTGGTTTTTTGGGGGGTTTTGCATTTTAGAGGGTTTTTTCGTTTGTTTGGTCTTCGGGGTTGTTTTTTTTTTAGGATATGGCCATAGGAGTTACTTCATTGCTTAGAAAAATATTTAAGGAGTTGATTTTTAGTTCCATTGTCACGTTGGAAATTATTTTTCCCATAATTCCCTTCTACCAGGGCCTGAAGAAGAACTCATTATTAAAATGCTCAAGATACAAAATTTAAGGAGGCTTTCAGGCTCACCCTTACACTTGTACAATCCTGAGAGTAAATGCCTTCTTAAATATCGTCCATGTACTGCTTTCCTAAACCTATACCCCTCCTTCCTAATGTGTTTCCACCTTGTCCATTAAGCAAAGGAGAACAATGGTAAATTGGTTAAAATGAACCAAACTTATGGTTGTGGGGTCAGTTCAGCCTTGCAGGAGGAACACTTTGAAAGCACAGTCTCATAATGTGTCCAAGTGTAGTTGTGGAAAGTATCACATGGTTTTGTTGTTTGTTTGTTTTCCCCATCTTGGAAAATTGATTGTTTCAAATCACTGAGCATTTAACCACTGAACCACCAAGGCTTCATGCTGTGATTAAAGAATGATGTACCTCTGGTAGACTGAAACTGAATTATGGTACAATATAAAAGAGTGCAATGAATTAATGCAAGATAATTATTCCTTTCTAGTGCATCACAGATTGCTCAGTTCTGCAGACCAGTGACTCTATCAACAGTGTCAATGCGAATTAAGCTGTTTATTATGAATATACTATGTTGAAGGGAAGCTAGTATTTATTAAAATGCATGAGCTACCAGAAGAATAGACAAATACATCTTGGAGAAAAACAGAGATAACAAAGCTTTCTCTCACATACTTTGGGTATGTTGCCAGCAGAAGCTATTCATTAGAGAGGGACAGCATGCTTGGAAAGGTGGAGGGTCAATGAGAGAGAGGAAGACCCTCATTGAGATGAATTGACACAGTGACAGCAGCAATGGGCTCCAGTGTGTCAGAAATGACGATGCATAGTATAGCAGAGAACAGGATTCAGATCTGTACTTCACAGATTGTTAGAAGTTCTATTCCACTCAAGGTTACATGACAAACATAACAACACTGATACCTATTTCAATGACAGTTACTTATTAACATCATCTCTTTAACATTAGGGAGCTCTGATGGCTTAACGGTAAGAAGCTGAGCTGCTAAGCTGAAGGTACAGGCTTTGAATCCACCACTAGAGAAGGATGGACAATCTCTTCCTGTACGATTTGCTACCTCTGAAAACCAGCTAGAGTGGGTCAGCGATAAGCTGGTTCTGATACTGTACTACATATCAACAACAATTTAGCATTAACATTAAACAGATTTCTATTTGTTCTCGATTTTACACAATTTTATGTTTAACATAATAATACTGTCACTCAAATTTACTTGCTTTTTGCAGCACAGGACCATTATGGGAATGAAGTGAAAATTTTAAAACATTTATCAAAAGCCTCACAAAACTGAAGAAATGAGTGTTTAAAAGTGTGCTTTCTGCAAGAGTTATCTTTCAGTACTTTGGTTTGCACCATGATTTCTATCTGTAGACTGTACCTATAAGTACTCACCGCTAATCCTTGCTTAGAATTATATTTAGAGCAATACCCCTTATGCATTTTCTTTCAATGATACTTACTAGTAACCTGAGAAATAAAGGCTATGGCTATGTTGCCACTTAGAACTAATATATGTTTTAGAAAATGCATATATACCAAATATGGTGCTCAATAATTAGAAAGAAAGAAAACAATATTATTAAAACATGAACAAAAGCAAGAGAAGAATAAGGGATCACAAGAGGATGAAAAAAATAAATATACATGTAGAACTTGATGAACGATGGCAGTTAATAAAAAAATAGCAATAATTCATTGTCGTTAGGTACTATCCAATCAATTCCAACTTGTAAAAACCCCATCTAGAAGAGAACTCTTACTATTTAGCCCTGAGTCATCCTCATAATTTTTACTCTGTGTGAGTTAATTGTTTCAGTGTCAACCTGTCTCATTAAATTTCTTCTTTTCTCTGAACCTCTGTTTTACCAACTTGATATTCTTTTCCAGAGACTGGCTCATTCTATGCACGACAGACATTTGTCATTCTCATTTCTAAAGGGATTTAGAGCTTTGATTTTTCCAATAAAGATCCATTCATTCTTCTGACAGCCTACATTATGTTCAACGTTCTTACCCAAAACCACAATTTAAAAAGGCATAAGTTCCTCCGTGATCTTCCTAATTCATTATCCATTTTTTCTTTTTTTGGAATGACTTTCAGTCAATTAAAATACCATAGTTTTGGATTGAGACAGTTTAAAGCCCAAGGTGATATTTTTGCTTTGTATTACTTTGAATATTTGCCTGTTTTATGTATAATGTCTCTTTCTAAGGATATATATATAATCTCCAAGTAAATGGATATAATTTTTTGAAAATGGACAATTTCAATATTTTCTCTGTTTATCATGACCTAGGAAACTCTGGTGACCTAGAAATTAAGTGTCTGCTCTGCTAACCCAAAGATACCCAGTTTGAATCCACAAATTTGCTCTGTGGAAAAAAGTTGAAAAATTCCTCTAGCATGATTTACCTGAAAGCCAACTGGAGGGTAAACTGTGTAAATTCTAAATGTACTGCACATAACAGCAACAAAAATCATGACCTTACTGATTAAGCCATCTGGCAGGGATTTCTCAGTGAATAATTCTGATTCATTCCCCTTATCTATTTAAACCTCAGCTGTACATATTTTTAGATAAATAACAAACACAAACAATGAAATTAACTTAAAAATAAGAACTTAATATCTTCTTTAATATTTTATTCTTAAATTTAAAAAGATTTAAGATTTTTTTTTTCCATTCCTAAGTAATTGTAAATTTATTTCATGACCCCCCTCCCCAGTCCCTTTTCTAGCTGCCCAAGGGAATGTTATTAAGATCAACCAGGTGCTCCCGGGGGAAAGTGGACAGTCTCCTCACACTCAACTCACTGCCTCTGAAGACCTGCTGGAGGGTCAACTGTGAGTCAGTTTTACCACAGTGACACATAACAGTAAAAGCAACAGTTTGTTAAAATATTATTAAAATTAAAATACATACATATGATGTTTATTAGCTACAAAATATTTGAAGGAAATTATATTTTGAAATACCTTTTAAAAGACAGTTTTTCCCATTTTCAGGGCTTAAAGGTAAATTAATATCACTATTAAAACATTTCTGGCATAAATTACATAGTTTCAGAAATATATAAGATTTAAAAAAAAAAAATTAGTGTATTTCTTACACTCTACTTTAATATTACCATCAAGTAAAATTGAAAATATTTTATATTTACCCTTTTTACTTTTATTTGAGACACTAAGAATCCCAGTGGCTCAATCTCTCAAAATTATTCTGCTGTCAAGGAGGTTTATGGTTCCCACTTGTGATCAGATATGCAGGAAACAGATGTTGTAGGCAATGTCCTTGAAGACACACAGACTTCAAAACTTTGTCTAAAGGGCCTGTCCATGATGGAGTCAACCCAGTGACAAGGAGTCTGGATTTTGCTTGATTCTGAATGCTATTGTTGCTTGCTCGCTGAAGAGGGTTTAAAGATTTAAGTTACTTTGATTTAAATAAATTATTTCATGGAAGATGTTCAATCTACCTTGAGCAGTCTGTTCACTTGGAAACTAGATTGCTTTTTAAACAAAATGATAGTTTGAAAGAAAGTTATCTCTACTGGGATATCTTCCACTAGACATAGTTAAATTTCTAATTAAAGAATTCTCTTTGGTACATGGTCACTGATTTTATTTATTTATTTTCCTAGATAATTCTCACTTTACCCAGAACAGGTTTCTTGTAGGCTCTCAACGGAATATACTGCACAGAACATTTAATATCTTAGACTTGTATACGGTCCAGCAGTGCCCATAAACCAGTAGTACCATTAGAGACCATGTAAAATGGATGTAACACAACACAGATTCTCACTTTACTTATCATGGTTATATCATAGGATCGTCTTATTTCACTAAGCTCCTGTCATATTTCCCCATAGTTCTTCTTCTATTTTTTTTCCCTAAATAAGGTACAAAGTTTTTTGACCAATAAAACCTAAATATAAAGAAATTATGCAATAAATGTGTATGTACATATCTATACGTACATCCATATACATATATCTACCTATCTATATCTATCTATATTTACCTATCTATATATATCTTCATAGGGTTGCTATGAGTCACCTGTGACTCGACAGCACTTAACAACAAC
>NW_006400139.1:664299-675688 GCF_000299155.1 Elephantulus edwardii | reverse complement strand
GTGACTGGGGTAATCGGGATGGGTGTATCAGAGGCGGTGCAGTTGGCGCAGGATAGAGCAGGGTTTAGGGCTGTTGTGCATAGGGTCGCTATGAGTCGGAAACGACTCGACGGCACATAACAACAACAACATCTGTATCTATCTATATCTATCTATCATTATCTATCTATCTATCTTTCTATCTTGAGGGTTTTTGTAATTGCAGAGTATTATGGTCAATTAATTGTGAATCATTAGTTGGGTTTTCTTTTTCTCACTTGGTGAGTTTTCACTTAAATATGATTGCATTATTTATGCCTAACACATTGAAGTATTTAAAAATCATTTTTAAAAGTATATCCAGATTGTTCTAGTGATTGAGCAAAAAATGTTGCTTTGCCCAAAATATTTTCCAGTGGTGGAATTGTTTCATTTTCATTTTAAATCTGTTTATTTGCAAATATTTTGGTTTATTTTTTTAAACCTGGTTTATTTTTATGAATAATACTTTACAGTGCTATTTCTCAAAGTACACTTAGGGAGTAAAATGAGTAAAGTGACTCATAACAACCCTATGAAGATATATATATATAGATAGATAGATATAGATAGGTAGATATATGTATATGGATGTATGTATAGATAGATATGTACATATACATTTATTGCATAATTTCTTTATATTTAGGTTTTATTGGTCAATGAATCTAAAAAATATTTTTGGGTTCTTGTTGTTATTATTACCGTTGAGTCACTTGCCGCCCTTAATGACTCCAGGTACAACAGCCCTGAACCCTTCTCTATCCTGAGCCAATTTTACTGTATCTGACACTCCTACCCCATTACCTCAGTCACTGAGTCAATCTATCTCATCCAGACTCTTTCTCTCTTGTGCTGTCCCTCCGTCCTCCCAAGTATGATGTCCCTCTCCAAGGACTGGTCCTTCCTTGCAACATGCCCAAAATATGTCAGACAGAGCTTCAGAATCCTTGCTTCAAAGGAGTAACCTGGTTTTTCCCTTTCCAGAATGGACCTGTTTATTTTCTTAGCAATCCATGGTATTTTTAGTACTCTTTCCCAGAACCACAGCCCAAATGCATCAATTCTCTTTCTATCATCCCTGGTCATTGTCCAGCTCTCTGATGCACAGCAAGTAGTTGGGAAGACCATTTTCTGGGTCAGGTACACGTTAGTCTCCAGACTCACTTTGTTGCTCTTCAGTACTCTGAAGAGGTCCTTAAAAGAAGATTTTCCCCATGTAACTCATCCTTTGATTTCCTGGTTGCTAGTGTCAAGAGAGTTGATTGTAGAGTCAAGCATATGAAAGCTGTTAACAATCTCAATCTCTTTACTGTCTATTATGATTTTGCCAGTTGGGCTAGTGGTGAGAATCTTTGTTTTCTTGATGTTGAGCTTCAATCCATATTCAAGGCTGCAGTCTAATAGAAAGTAAATAAGAATAAGGATAAATAACTAAAAAGGAAATTGATCAACTGATATATGAGAAGATGCTTTCCAAAAAGAAAAATCTATAAACATGTAATAACAAGCTTTACTTCATTAATCATGTCAGCAGAGCAGATGAACTGGGGATCTCTGGCCCAGACAGGTTACCGGCATTTGGGCATGCCAGAATGGTAAAATACAGAAATGTTGGGCTATGTAAGGACTTGTGTTTTGGGAGTCTCGGTGTCAGCTGGAAGGGCCTCTGGCTTCTGGAAGAGAGGCCAGGATGGAACAGTTGGGCACTTGTGGCTTTTTTTTGCCACAAGTGGGAGTTGGCAGAGTAGACTTACCTGAAGAACTGTGGGATCTCTGGCCCAGAGGTTGCCAGCGTTTGGACATGCCAAAATGGTAAAATACTGAAAGGTCCTCTGACCTGTGTTTCATTGTTTTGTTCAAACATTCTTCTAGGTCGTATAGCCCTTTTGTATCTACTTGCCATACAGAGGTAACTCGTGGTTGCTGTGAAACTGAACACAGACGTGTCAAGTGCAATAATGGTTAGACAGTGTTTGGTGGAGCTCCCTGATTAAAGCAAGCTCAGAAGCAATAGTGGCATCAACTTCCATAATAACCTCCCTTCAGAAACCCTATGAACCTGGAGAAAGGATGAAAGTGACACAAGTGTTGAGGGATTTCATTCATAGGGTTGCTATGAGTCGCTCATGACTTGATGACACTTAACAACAACAATAATTCTCTTTTAAACTGAAATTATACAGATTTTCTATGAGGAGAAATGTGGGGTCAAGATTAGTGGAGGATTTATCAACAATCTGCGTTATGCAGATGACACTACCCTGCTTGCTGAAACTGAAGAGGACCTGAAGCACCTGCTGCAGAGGGTCAAGGACTGCAGCCTCCAATATGGATTGAGGATCAATGTCAAGAAGACAAAGATTCTTACCTCTGGACCAATTGGCAGCATCAGGATGGATGATGAAGAGATTGAGATTGTACACAGCTTAAGTTTTCTTGGCTCCACAGTCAACAGTCTTGGCACTAGTAGCCAGGAAATTAAAAAGCGCATTGCCATAAGAAAGTCTGCTGTTAGGGACCTCTCCAAAGTACTGAAGAGCAATGGTGTCTCTCTGGAGACTAAGGTGTGTCTGATACAGGCTATGGTCTTCGCAATCACTTTTTATGCATCAGAGAATTGGACAATGACCAAAGAGGATAGAAGGAGAATTGATGCCTTTGAGCTGTGGTGCTGGAGAAGAGTATTGAGAATACCATGGATTGCTAGGAAAACAAACAGATTCGTCCTGGAAAGGGATGAACTGGGTGGCTCCTTGGGGGCAAGGATTCTGAGGCTCCGTCTAACATACTTTGGACATGTTGTGAGGAGAGACCAGTCCTTAGAGAGGGACATCATGCTTGGGAGGGCGGAGGGACAGCGCAGGAGAGGAAGGCTCTCTGTGAAGTGGATTGATTCAGTGACTGGGATAATCGGGATAGGAGTAACGGAGACAGTGCGATTGGCACAGGACAGAGCAGAGTTTAAGGCTGTTGTACATAGGGTTGCTATGAGTCGCAAGCGACTTGACGGCACATAACAACAACAAATGTGTCAAAATCATAAAGGATTATAACACTGAATGTTGATTATCACATTAGAAATTTGAAACATTGCTATTACAAAAACAAATGTACACAATCACTTTGAAAAGCTATTTGATCACTAGATAAGTGCCCCATACTTTAAATATGAATTCCACTCTAATGGATTCATATTTTTGTTGTTGAGTATCATCAAGTGAGAACCAACCCATGCCTAACTTTTTTGTGAGTTTTCAGTTAATTGCACAGAAGGAGATTGCTTATCCCCTTCTCCTACGGAGCAGTTGGTGGATTTGAACTGTATGCCTTTCGAGATTTCAGCACAGCTTCTTACCACCAGACCACCACACACCTCCCTAGAATTGATTCATATGTGCACTGAAATATTACGCATATCCTTAAATAAGAACACCCTAAATACCTAAATATTAGGTGCTGTCGATTCAAGTATGACTCGTAGAATCGTTCTGAACCCTGTCCTTTCTGGTGTCATATTTACAGTTGCTGACACATAAGAGTTTATAGCAACAGTCACCATGTCAATCCACCTGGTGAAGGGTCTTATTCTCCTTCACCATCCCTCTACCTGACCAAGCATTGTGTCCAAGGAAAAGTTCCCCTTAACAACATGCCCAAAGTGTGTGAGGCAAAGCTTCATAATCCTTGCCTCCTAGAGGACCAAGGCTGCATTCTCACAAAGTCATATCACAAAGTCATAGTTGTTCATTTGGCAGCCCATAGAATATTCAGTTCTCTTCAACACCACAGATCAAAGGCATCAATTCTTCTTCTGCCATTCCTACTCACTATCCAGTTCTCAGATGCATAGCAAATTGGTGGAAAAATCATGGCCTGAATCAGGTGCACCTTAGTTCTCGAACTGGCATTATTACATCACAGTAATTTGGAGATATCCTGTACTGCAGACTTTTTCAGGCCATTATTGTTGTTCTTGTTATTTTTGTTAGGTGGCATTTAGTACTTCTCATAGCAACCCTATGAACAAAAGATTTGAACCCATATCTGTCCTGCGCCATTCTCAAACTTTCTGACACATATTAGCGCATTGCAGCAATCACCATGTCAATCCACTTGGTTGAGGGTCTTCCTTTCCTTTACTGACCCTCCATCCTCCCCCAAATTATGTCCCTCTTTAAAGTAATAACACCTTGTAGCAATATGTCCAAAGTATGTGAGGCGAAACCTCATTATTCTTGTCTCCAAAGAGCACTTTAGCTGTACCATCTCCAAGATATATGTTCATACATCTTCTGATTTTCTGACTGCTGGTACCAAGGGTGTCAATGGTGGATCCAAGTAAGATGAAATTGTTGACACTTCCACTCTTTTCTCCATTTATCATTATGATGCCTATCAGTCCAGTGATAAGAATATTTATTTTCTTGACATTGAGAGCAATCCATATCAAAGGCTGAGTTTCTTGATCTTTTGAAACAAGTGCTTTAAGTCCTCCTCACTTTCAGCAGGCAAGAATGTGTCATCTGCGTAACAGAGGTTATTGATGTTGTTATGTGCCATCAAGTCGCCTGAGACTCATAGCGACCCTATATACAACAGCCCTAAACCTTGCTCTATCCTGTGCCAGTCTCACTCTCTCTGACACACTCACCCCCATAACCCCAGTCACTGAATCAATCCATCTCATATAGGGTCTTCCTGTCCTGCACTGTCCCTCCACTCTCCCAAGCATGACATCCTTCTCCATGGACTGGTCCCTCCTTGCAACATGTCCATAGTATGTCAGAAAGAGCTTCAGAATCCTTGCCTCCAAGGAGCAGCATGATTTAACCCTCTCTAGGAAGAATCTATTCATTCTTTTAGCAGTCCATGGTATGTATATTCAATACTTTTCTCCAACATCACAGCTCAAAGGCATCAATTCTCCTCCTATCATCTCTAGTCATTGTTCAGCTCTCTGACCCATAGCAAGTTGCTGCAAAGACCATGGCTTGTATCAGGTGCACCTTAATCTCCAGAGTGACATCATTGTTCTTCAGTACTTTGAAGAGGACTCTAACAGCACACTTTCCCATCGCAATACCTCTTTTAATTTCCTGGCTGCTGGGGCCAAGAGTGTTGATTATGGAGCCAAGCAAACTAATGCTGTTAACAATCGCAATCTCTTCACCACCCATCCTGATGCTGCCAATTGGCCCAGTGGGGAGAATCTGTCTTCTTGATATTGAGCCTCAATCCATACATATTGAAGGCTTCAGTCGTGCACTTGCTGCAGCATTCACTTCAGGTCTCCTCAGTTTCAGCAAGCTGGGTTGTGTCATCTACATAACACAGAGTATCCTAACTAACAAGAGCACAGGGAAGAGCCCAAAAGCACAAATCTGAGGATCAGAGACCTCCCTGTGGGCATGCCTAAGAGAGAAGGTTCTGATTGAAAACTTGTTTCCTGAGTGTTTCCAACCTGTTACTTCTCTAATAAGCTTCATAATAATGTGGAAAAAAAATAAATAAATGAGTCAGTTATAAAATATAAGTCTATATAGCTTCTCTCTCTTTTTAATTGTTGTCAAGTCAGAACTAGCTTATATGGACATTCTGACATGTTTTCAGAGGATTTAAACACCCAAAAGAAGCCGTTTCCTTGGGCTGAGCTTACAGGCTCTGGATCTGGCTCTGTCAAGCTGCGGCTTGCCACAATCTTGCTACAGCCTGGTTATCTATCATCATATATTGGTCTCACAGTTGTTGATGATGGTGAAGATACTGATCAACAGTGTGTCTGCAGTTGAGGCAGTTAGAGAGCATGCTTCCAGGAGGTTAAGGCTATGGATAGAAAAGACATCCTCAAAAAGTTCCAACACCACATATATAGTGAAATTAAACACAAAAGCTAGGATATTGTAGGGGGGGAAAGGAAGCATTTTAAGATTTCTCACTCTCGCCAGTCTTAGCTCTTGATGTTACTGTGTGGTATCAAGTAAGAATCAATTCACAATTGGCCTTCCAGTTGGTTTTCAGAGGCTGTAAATCACCTGGGATAAGACTGTCCATCTTTTTCTTGAAGAACAAATGGTGGATTCAAACTGTCTGTCTTTAGGCTAGGAGCACATGATCTTACCCACTGGGCCACCAGAGCTGTTACATAGGAAATAACGCCTGATACTAAGAACAATAGCACAACAATTACACTAGACAAGTAAGGAGAGAGAGACAATCTTAAGCCAGCTTGTGTTGATGACAATTTTGGGATGGTGGAGACGATTTTATTAAAGGAGTCAAGTATCAACAGAAATGGGACTATGGCAAACAACACAGTAATTATGAATTCCACCATTTCATTTACAAAGATGGCTTCACAGCCCAGCTTGAGTATTGAAGAAATAGCATAGAAAATAGTTGATTTATTTATATCTACAAAAAGGTAGAGAGAAAATCTTATTTACTTGATAATAGCTGATAGTATAGTCTGTAGGAAGTTGAGCTGCTAATGCAAATGCCTTCTGGCTGTTCAATTCATGATCATTTCCACAGGAAAAAGATGGACCATCTCTTCCTGTGCAATTATAACATTGGACAACTGGCTGGAAGCCACCCTTGCATCAGTTCTGATTCTACAGCTAAGAGAATCATGTTCCTATCCAAGGAATAGCCCCTCCTAGCAACATGCCCAAAGTATGTGAAATAAATTCTCATTATTCTGGCCTCCAAAGAGCACCCTGTCTGCACCCTCTCCAAGACATATGCTTTTTCTCTTGGCCATTCATGTAATGTTCAGTGCCTTTCTCCAACACCAGTTCAAAGGCGTCAATTCTTTTATCTTCCCTACTCATTGTCCAGTTCTCAGATGTATAGCAAGTAAGTGGAAAGGAAATTGCCTGAATCAGACACACTTTAGTCCTCAAACTGACATTATTAGTCCTTAATAATTTGAAGAGGTTCCTAACTTCAGATGTTCCCATTACAATGCTTCTCCTTATTTCCTGACTGCTGGTACCAAGGCTGTTAATTGTGGGTCCAAGCAAAATGAAGCTGTTGACAGTTTTAACCTCCTCTCCATCCATCATGTTGTCTCTCTGTCTAGGGGTAAGAATCTTTGTTTTCTTGACATTGAGATGCAATCCGTACTGAAGGCTGTATTTCTTCATCTTCTGCAACAAATGCTTCAAGTCCTCCTTACTTGCAGCAAACAAGGCTGTGTCATCTGCATATGAAGGTTATTGATGAGTTTCCCTCCAATCCTGATGCCACACTCCTCTTCATAGAATTCTGGTGGTGTAGTTCTTACAAAATCACACCATTAACTCAAAGAATAGCTTAGAAAACATTTGGAATGTTAACTATAAGTTGGGTCTGAGTTAATGACAGAAAGTTAACTTCGCTTGTTAAGAAAAACTTTTATTTTGTTGGTGTGGAATAATTAACACATCATGACTGTAAAAAAACTCTAGTGACCTAATGGTAAGAATCTGTGCTGCAATCCTGAAGGGACACAGTTCGAATCATCCCACAGCTCTGCAGAAGAATGGGCAGTCTCTTTTTGAGCAAATACTGCTTCTGAAAACTCACTTGGAGGGTCAGCCATGAGTTGCTTCCAACTCGAAGGGCATGCAACAACAACAAACAGTATGACTGTCAAAAAGACCCAAAAAAGCCTACTACAAAATTATAGCCAAAATACTGCATAGAAGGGAGAATCTCTCTCTCATTCTCTAAAGTTGGAACGAAGTAAAAGCTGACCCTCAGATGAGTTTTTGGAGGCTTAGATGACCCTAGAGGGTATTGCTCATCATTTTACTTCTGAGAAGTTGGTGGACTGACATCCTTTGGTTGTCTGTGTAATTCCTTACTCTCAGGACACATAGGGTACCTAAGCTTTTTAGCACATAATTTTAGTGTATTATCAGGAAGATCTAGTCACTCGTGAAGCACATCATACTTGAGATAGGCAAGATGGAAATATAAAATGAGAATATAAATGTAAGAATATAAAATGTCTCAGCAAGATATCCTCAAGAAGAGAGTGATTATAAGGCAATGGGAAGGTAGAGGGTCGGCAAGAGAGGACAGTCCTCAACGAGATGGATTGACACAGTGACTGCAAATGTGGACCTGAACACGCAGGAAACTGTGAGGCTGATACAGGACTGGTTCTAATTCGTTGTTCATAGAGATTCTACAAGTTACTTGTGTGGAGTTAAGCAAATATTTAACCTTTATAAAGTTTCTTAGCTCTTCATGAGAATTAAATTAGGGAGGGTAAGGAGTTGTGTTGTCAACCCAAAGGTGCACAGTTTGAATCCAAAAGCTCCTAAAGAAAGATGGGCCATCTCCTCTCATTACCAGCCTCTGAAAACCTGCTGGAATGCTAACTATTCCACTCTAGCCTGATGGCACTTAACAACAATCTATTGGCAAAATTTACTACATTCATTATCATTTTAAACTGATTACTTCTCTCTCTCTCTCTCTCTCTCTCTCTCTCTCTCTCTCTCTGTGTGTGTGTGTGTGTGTGTGTGTGTGTGTGTACCATCAAATCGGATCTGACTGGTACAGGAGGAGATTGTCCCTCCTTCTCCAGCAGAGCATCTGGTGGATTCAAACTGCAGACTTCTGGGATTGCAGTGCAGCTTCTTGCCTCTAGGCCACCAGAGCTTGCCTAAACTGATTACTTCTTAATTATTATTCTAAATTTATACCTTTGCTTGTCGTTAGATATTGTTTAAGCCTAGCATTTGATTGCACAGTGAAAGAGATAGTGACAAAGTCGAGTTTTCTCCCTATACTGAAAACACTTATTTTCCCCATCATTCTCCTTCATCACACATACCAACATAGTAGGACAGAGTAGAATTGCCAGATAGTTCCCAAAGCTTTCAATTATCGTAAAAGTGGATTTCTCCATCTTTAAATTCTCTACCCTGTAACGTATGTGGCTACCATAACCCAGAATCAGCTACCCAGCAGTGAATTTTGAGGCTGTTTAATCATTGATTAAATGAAATGTGTGCACAAAAGAAATTCTTTCTTAGGCAATTTATGAGGCTGAAGAGTTTGTCATTTCAGAAGATATTAAAACAATTTTTTCTTCATTTTGTAGAATGTTGTTCTGACTTAATAATCTTTCATTTTAATATCCTTATTGATCTTTTCCCCTGTAACTCTTTGATACCCCTTAAAAATGCTTACCAAGGGAGCTCTGGTGGCCTAGTGGCAAGAAGCTGCATTGCAATCCCAGAGGTGTATGGTTCAAATCCACCAGATGCTTTGCTGGAGAAGGAGGGACAATCTCCTCCTGTACCAGTCAGATCTGATTTGATGGTACATGCACAAAAAAATAATAAAATTTAAAAAAAAGTTTACCAATGTTTGTAGACCTTTACAGTGTAGACATTATTTTAAAATATAATGGTGAAAATAATATTTATATATTTTAATAAAGTGAAAGCTCTTTTTGATTATTCATTTATAGCCTAGTTCAATGAGAAAACATTTTTATACGTTACTAAGCATTTCCTTTTTCAAATTTGAATAAGATACATAGTATATCTCCTAATAAATATATACTTCTAATTAAGGCAAATTCTTTGTTTTTAAGATGGTAGTACAACTACATTAGCATTCATGGACATGAATTAAATGGTCTCCAGAAAATAATATAGCAGATTATACACTATATTTGGTTAGTTAGTTTAAATAAACTCTTTGAAAGTCTTTATTAAGGAGGATGAAGAACACTAAAATTGTACAATTTAGAGTGGTATCATTTACTATCTGCTGATATGTATATTACATGGAAACTTGATTGTAAAGCTTTCAAAATATTACAAGGTTTTTGTGTTTATTTTCAATGTGGAAGTAATTGCTATTGCATGGAAAGAAAGTGCATAGATAAAGGTATGTATCAGTTGAACTTTGATTAAAAATATATGAGAAAGAAATTCTTACTTTATTCTTACTCTGAAAAGGTATTCTTTTTATAGCCATTTTCTCAGTGCTGTAATGACATCTTTGTTTCTCAGACAATATATCAAGGGGTTAAACATGGGGGTTAAGGTGGTGTAGAAAAGAGAAAGCACTTTGCCGATACCCTCTGAATGACTAGTCTTTGGTTTTAAGTATGTAATAATAGCTGATCCAAAAAATAACACCACAACCATCAGATGAGATGAGCAGGTGGAGAAGGCTTTGGTCTGACTTGTGGCTGACGGTAACTTCAGGATGGTGGAGATGATTTTACTGTAGGATCCAACTATCAACAGAAAAGGGATTGTGACAAATAAGATTGCAACAACGTAGAGCAGCATCTCACTTTTAAATGTGTCCCCACACACTAGCTTGAGGACTGGGGGGATGTCACAGAAGAAGTGATCAATGCGCTTTGATCCACAGAATGGTAGAGAGAAAATCTGATATGTCTGCCCTATCTGAAACGGGATGCCAGTGATCCAGGAACCAGTCACCAACTGAATACAGACCTTACGGTTCATGACCAGAGGATAGTGCAGAGGGTCACAGATGGCCACGTAGCGGTCATAGGCCATCACTGTCAGGAGCAAACACTCCGTGGCTCCTAGTGTAATAAAAAGCCACATCTGCGTAGCACAGGCAACTAGAGAAATTCTTCTTCTCTGTGTACCAAGATCTATCAACATTCTGGGAAGAGTAACTGATACAAAGCAGATTTCCAAGAAGGAAAAATTTGACAGAAAAGAGTACATAGGGCTCTGGAGAGCAGGTTCTATTTTTGTTAGGAGAAATATGGTGCCGTTGTTCAATAGGATAAGAATATATATCATGAAAAATAGTCCAAAAAGAAACCACCGTAGATGAGGCACATCAGCAAAACCCAAGAGAACAAATTCCATCCGTTCTGTTTGATTTTTCTCTGTTGATTTCTCTTGAATCATCTGTAGGAAAGACATATTAACATTGTATTTCTCTGTATCTTCTTACATTTATTTACTTCATCTCTACATTGGATTACAATGTCTAGATTGGATTTTATGACATTACAATTGTGTGTATTTTCATGCAGATTGCATTTAATGCAGATTTTTTAAAAATCTCCCAATACATAGATGTATACATATGTACATGCTTATTTTAAATCTTTAAGAAATTTGTCTCTAAAACCCATTGGAGGTCAGATACAGGTTGGTTGTGACTTGATAGTGCATGATAATAGCAAATGTTTTAATTTTGAAGCACAGGGAAAATGAAACTTAAATATGCCTTAAATCAAGGTTAAATCAAACTATATTGTATACAAAGCTTATAATTTGAACATCTAATTTTATAAAGTGTAACTGGTTGTCTTCAATTTGGAGTACTGACAATAATTGAAATAGCTTATATACAATATATAAAT
>NW_006400139.1:662152-663784 GCF_000299155.1 Elephantulus edwardii | reverse complement strand
GTTGGAGAAGAGTGCTGAGGGTACCATGGACTACTAAGAAAACAAACAGATTTGTCCTGGAGGGGGTTAAAGTGGGCTACTCCTTGGAGGCAAGGATTCTGAGGCTTCATCTGACATACTTTTGGACATGTTGTAAGAAGGATTGGTCCTTGGAGAAGAACATCATGCTTGGGAGGGTGGGGGGCAGGTGCAAGAGGGGAAGGCCCTCAATGAGGCGGATTGATTCAGTGACTGTGGTAATCGGGATGGGAGTGTCAGAGACTGTGATTGGCACAGGACAGAGCAGGGATTAGGGCTGTTGTACACAGGGTCGCTATAAGTCACAAGTGACTCGATGGCACGTAACAACAACAACAAATCACTAACGGTGACCCTACACAAGGTTTCCAAGACTGTACATCTCAATGAGAGATCATGCATCTTCTCCCAATGAGTGGCTAATGGATTCAAACCACTGAGGAAAAAACCTCTTGGCTAGAAGCACAATGTGCTATGAACTAAGAAAATGGAAAGAATATTTTATCTTTATAGGAGAATTAAAAATAGTATCTCTTCCTAGTCCACTAAGTGGGTAGGGGAAGAGGACTTTATTCAGGGGATTTAGTCTCAGAATTCATACACCCAGAGTAAGTGTCATCCTCAGAAACCAACAGTGGCATAGAGGGTATTTTTTTGTGTATGTGAATTTCCATTCATTCATGGAGGGCATTTTTTAACTGTGCATATTTATGTGAGACAGGAGGGAGAAATATACTGTTGTATCAATTGTGTTCAGTGCAGTAGCCACTGTTTCAGTTATTCCTAAAGAAACAAGCCAACAAAAAACAAAACAAAACAACAACAACAACAAAATACAGGGAATTCTTGCAGCTTCATGGACAGTATTTGTGCTGCCAACCCAACGCATATGGTTCTAATCTATCAGCTGTTCTAAGAGGGAAATATGAGCAAAAGGAAGGAAACAAACAAGCAAAACATAACACTTCAGATAACTATCTCTAACCTCTCTTTTGTAAACTTGAATCTCTTCTTCACTAGGTTTTTTACCTCATCCACCAAGCAAAGAAGAAGTATATCACAAAGATGAAATAAATACTAGTTAATATAGAGTCAAACTTTTTGTTGTTAGGTGCTGTGGAGTTGCCTGTGACTCATAGCGACCCGATATACAGCAGATCTAAAGCCTGACCTGTCCTGAGCCAGTTTCACTGACTCTGATAAACCTACCCCTGTTACCGCAGTTACTGTATCAAGCCAAATCATCAAGGGCCTTCCTCTTCTGTGCTGTCCCTACACCCTTCCAAGCATGATAGCCCTCTCCAAGGATCTGTCCCTTCTGGCCATGTGTCCATAGGAAATGAGAAAGAGCTTCAAAATCCCAGTGCCCAGGAGAAACTTGCTATTGCTCTCTCCAAGATAGATCTATTTGTTTTCTTGGTGGTCTTTGGTACGTTCAAAACTCTTCTCCAGTACTACAACTTAAAGGCATCAATTCTATTTCAAGAATCACCAAAAACACTATAAAAATGCCTCCTAGTATGTCCGAAAATGTCATTGTTTTTATAAGCTAAGTGCTGCATCTTTTTCCTTGGAGCAGCTAGTAGATTCAAATCACTGAGTATTGGCCCACTA
>NW_006400139.1:656882-661601 GCF_000299155.1 Elephantulus edwardii | reverse complement strand
GATGGATAGAGACGAGATTGAAAGTGTCAACAACTTTATCTTGTTTGGATCCACAATTAACACCATTGGAACCAGCAGTCAGGAAAAAAAGGAGACTCTTCGCACTGGGAAAATCTGGAGTTAGGGACCTTTCCAAATTATTGAGGAGTAATGATGTCAGTTTGAAGACTAAGCTGCGTGTGATACAGGCCATCGTCTTTCTAATCACTTACTATGCATCTGAGGGCTGGACAATGGATAGGGGATAATCTGAGGTGTTAGAGAAGAGCACTGAACATACCGTGGACATCCAGAGAACACACAGGTATGTCTTGGAGGAGGTGCAGCTGGAGTGTTCTTTGGAGGCAAGAATAATGAGACTTTGCCTCACATACTTTAGGCATGTTGTTAGGAGGGGCTATTCCTTCGAAAGGGCCATGACTCTGGGAAGGGTGTAGCATGAGCAAAGGAGAGGAAGACCCTTAGCCAGGTAGATTGACATGGTGACTGCTGCTGACTGCTGCAAAGGGCTCTTGTCTGTGAGGAAGTCTGAGGCTGATGCAGGACAGGACTAAATTTAGCTTTTTATTTCATGGGGTCACTATGAGTCATACTCAACTTGAGATCACCTAACAACAACAACAAAAACAGCAACAAAAATTATTATTATCTGTTACAATTGTTGCTCATAATTTTCATTGATTTACTACTAACAAAGCCAATTTTCCTTTGTTCTGCAATTTATACAACATTCCATGCAGTATGAATGTTATTTCTCTGATGTATTTGCCTTTCGTATAACAGGCCTTTTGTGAAAAGAAAGTGAAATCTTAGAAGGTATTATAACAAAAATGTCACAAAAGTGAAAAAAAACAACAACACGAAAACAATTTCATAGTGATCCTCTTGTAAGGAACATCTTCCTGTAAGAAATACTTTCCAATGTTTACATTTACATCATTTTCTCATCTAGCGGATTATAACCCCGATAGTGCTCATCACCAGTCAGCATTTAGTATTGGAATTAGAGTAATGCCCTTTTCTTTCAGTAACTTTAAAAACTCTGGCAAGTAAATATTGTGATATTTTTCTATTAGAAATTAACATAGCTTGTAGATAATGTATATGAATTCAATATGGTACTTGAGATTTTATTCTAAACGGAAATAAATATGAAAATAGAAGCAAAAAAAGAGTCAGACTTCTTAAGATGATGATAGAGCCAAATCTATGGGTAATATTTTATAAATTATGACAGTTAATTTAAAAAAAGCTTATTTTTGCTAAGTACTAATGATACAGGTCCCAACATAAACCTCATTTGCAACAATACTAAACATTGCCTGATCCTGAGACAGCCTCATAATCATTCGTATGTTTGAGCTTATTTCAGGCCTTGTGTCAATCCAGAGCATTGAAAGTCTCTTTTTTCCCCCTATTTACTTTACCAAGCATGGTAACATCATTTTCCAAGACCTGGTCCCATTCTGATAATGAGACCAATGTACATGGAGAAATATTTCACTCTCCTCACTTCTAAGGGGCATTTTGGCACTACATCTTCCTAGATAGGTTCATTCATCTTTCTGGGAGTCTAGTAATTACTCAATATTCTTAACCAAAGCCATAATTCAGATTCATGAATTTCTTTCAGTCTTCTTCTTTCAGTGCCATGGTTTTGCTTGCTGCTCTGACAATTGAAAAGACCATTGTTGTTGTTGTTTTTGTTGATTGCTGTTGAGTTGGGCATGAGTCAGAGTGACCATATGAACAAAAGACCTGAAGCCTTTCTATAACTATCATCATTTCTCAAAGTTCATAGAGTTTCCAGAGGCATGTTTAAGAAGTGCATGCCACTCCAAGCTTGAGTCAATTATACCTCTTAGTGCTCAGTGCTATCTCTGCTTTCTAATACTTTGAAGAGGTCTTGGTAGAAGACTTGCGTCTTTGACGGTTGATTGTTGATTCCAAGGGCATCGATTTGGAGTCAAGTTAATGAAAATCTTTGATGATCTCAATAATACCCCTTTATCATTGCCTTGCTAATTGAGCCACATTATGGAATATTTCTTAGTGAATAATTTTGTTAATGTCCCCAAAATAACTTTCTTCAGCTATGTTTTTATTTTAATATGAATTAGAAACCTAAGCAAAAACTATATGAACTTAATATTTTATTTTAGAAATTATTTTACTATTTTAGACATTTTTTCATTTAAAAAAATTATTTTTACAATGTTTCTTTGATTCTCCAATGATTATAAATTTATTTCATTAAATTTTCCTTTTATGTTATTTCATTATTTTTTTGTGTGTGTACTGTCAATCAGATCTGAGTGGTACAGGCGGAGATTGCCCCTCCTTCTCCAGCAGAGCATCTAGTTGATTTGAACAACAAACCTCAATTTCATGAAATATTTTACATAAAATAGTTAATTAAATATTATCAGCAGTTTTTCAAGTTTACCATATTTCAAAGTGCTTTAATACCACTAACATAGCTGGAAGTAAACTGCATTTATAAGTTCAGTTGTAGGTAAGTTCAGTTACAGATGAATTGCTTTAATGCCACAGCATATTTGTTACGCTACTTTGGATGTTCATTTCCATATTAATATGTACTAAAATTTAACACTCACATGCAGTGGTTTATTACCTTTCTTACTTGGAGACATGAAAAGCCTGCTGTTTCACTGATTCTAACACTAACTGCCATCAAAAGGTCTGTAGTATTAATCCATGATCCAGTTTGCAGGAGAATGATGCTTACTTAGTCTGTGTTCTCAAAGGCTTAAAGACTTCCAGATCCTTTGATGCACTTCTTCTCTGCTCTGTCAAGACTCTGAGTTAGAATCAATGCAACAATAATGAGTGGGAAATTTGGTTTGTTTTAGATGATATAGTTAGCTTTCCTCAATGAAGAGGATACAAATATTAAAATATTTCAATTATTTTCACTTAAATACCTTCATAGAAGATGTCCAATCATCTTTGAAATGGTCTGTTTCATTTTAATACAGAGCAAACTTTAAACATAATGAAAGTTTTATAAAAAAAGTTAATCTCTACTGGGATATCTTCACTAGACACACGTAAGTTTCTAATTAAACAATCCTCTTTGGCATGTTGTCATTTTTATTTATTTTCCCACAAGTTCTCACTCAACACAGAATAGGCTTCCTACAGATTCTCAATGGGATAGACCTCTTGTATGGAGCATTTAATATATTAAATCTGAATAAGGTCTTGCTCTGTTCTTGACTAATAGCATTAGAGTCCATCCAAAATTGACACAAATTCTCTCACATTTTCCTATAGGTTTTTTTGCTTATTTTTGCCTCTAAATTAGGAACTGTGACTCTGAATCAATAAAATCTACACATACATGAAATTACATAGGAATACTATATTGCGGTATTTTTTATTGCAAAAGTTTATAAACTAAGAAGGAAACAAATATGACTTTTATTTCTCTCATTTAGTGAGATTTTATTTTAATGTCCTACTTTCCTTTTCTACTACTTTAATCTCTTTAAAAATTATTTTTCAAATATATCCATATCATCTAGTAGACAATCACTGATTTTGCTCAAATGAGTCATGACACGAAATATAATATTATTATTTACTTTTTTAAATATCAGAAACGGTAATTTTGTTTTTAAAATTTTTATTCCTAAACATTTTGGATTTGTTATTAAAATGTATTTATTTAAATAAATTATAATTTCATAATGTTATTCTCAAAGTCCGATAGAGAGTAAGAATTTACATCAGTAATATAAAGAGTTTGAAAATATGTAAGTGGCAAAGAGATTATGTGTTTAGTGTAAAATAACACTTCAAATAAATATGAATAAAGACAAATAATTCAAAAGGAAATTTGTCAAATGAAACTGAAGACAATTTGCCAAAAATCCAGTAACACATTAAGATCTATCTTGCTCCAAAGAAAATGAATATTCACATAGAAGTTTAAAAAAAAAAACAACGTAGTTATCATGATAAATATTCCATCAAATTAATCTTCCAAAACATACTGTCTTACAACATGGAGTGTAGATAATCACTGCATTACAATTCTGAAGGTACACAGTTCAAATCCACCAGCTGCTGTACTGAATAAAGACAGGCATTCTCCTCCAAGTGACTGAGCTCTGAAAACCCTACTGGAGGGTCAGCCAACTTGATGGTACACAACAACAACAACAACTAAATGCCTAATAATTTTATGCATAAACTTCACAATAATAAATTATTTTTCCACTTTTTAAAAATTTTTTATTTTATATTGGTTTGCTTACAAAGTTGGGATACTTTGTGTTTCACACTATCCATCATTCACTTTGAGTTTCATACCGTCATTCCCATTCATTATGTTTTTAAAATTAATCATCATTGAACTATGCTCTCCATTACCCCATCTTTCCAGATCCCTGCCAGATTTTCCCCATTTAATTTACCCACCCCTCCCTCCACCCACCAAACTGTGCCATCCTATGATTTACCCCACCCATCCTTACCACTTTGTTTCTACCCTCCTCGACGTCACCACCCTCCCCTCCCAGGATCCTCAGTCATATTTTACTAGTTATTGTTCTATTTCTATAATTATGGTCTTCTGCAGTATGTTTATGAAACTGACTTAGTTTACTCAGTCTAAAGCTCCCCATCTTCTATTAATACTTCCTGGATCATTTAACATTCTGTGGAAAGCATCCTTGATTATAGCAACTCGAG
>NW_006400139.1:640895-655132 GCF_000299155.1 Elephantulus edwardii | reverse complement strand
AGACAGTGCGATTGGCACAGGACAGAGCAGAGTTTAGGGCTGTTGTACATAGGGTCGCTATGAGTCGCAAGCGACTCGATGGCACATAACAACAAACAACAGCAATGCTCTCCATTCCCTCCCAAGTTATGTAGTAATTTTTAATATTGTTGCTCCCTAGTGTTGTGTAATATTCTATCATTTGAATATACCACAATTTCTCATTCCGTTTGTTTCTGTTTGGATATTTGGGTTGTTTCCATATTCCTACGATAGTGAATAACACTTCTATGAACATTGGTGTATAAATCTCTAATTGTTTCTCAGTTCTAATTTTGTCCATTAATTTTCTTCATTAATCAAATAATTGTTGACACTTATGCATTCTACATTAATCAAACATTAGTTAACATTTTTCTCTGTCTTTTGTTTTAATGACTGTGTTTTTTTTCACCATTCAGGTTCACTGATATTTATTAAATAAACTTCAAGTTATTTCTTCTTAATAGTTGTATTTTTATGTGCCTTTTATATATTTTTTAATTGATGACCACAGATATTATATGGCGTCGTGACACGCACTCATACAAACAGAATCACACATCTATTTCTTTCACAAACGTAAAAATACTTTGACTGATATTTTAATATCTGCTAAATACTAAATGCTTCTTAAGGCATTTAGCATAAAAAAGAAAGGAATACATGTAAATATTTTCTTTCTTGGTTCTTATTTCCGAATGAATTTGATAATTGTGTCCTCTGATGTACTAATTGATTTTCATCATAGCAAATTCACACCACACAGAGGACATAAAAGAAAATAGAGCAGAAATCTCTTGAATTTCAATTGCCTTGAAGAAGTCAATGATGCCTTCTAAATTATTTTCTCCTGAATGGTTTTCAGGTACATTCCCATCCACACCCATTTGCTGACTTGCGCATGGAAATTTTCAAATAAAATTTTGATATTTCCTTTTTCATTATAGGGAATCCGAATGATTTGTCAGTAAAAGGTTTCCTGTTAACCAAAAATGAGTACTTCAACACACCAACAGATCTGCAGGAGAACCATATGGTGGTCAATTCCTGTGACTACAGCCTTGGAAATCTTACGGCATAGTTCCACCTTATCCTTTATGGTTGCAGTGAGTAGGAAGGAAGTGTTCAAAGGATTTGATTTAAAAGTTTATTTCACTGCTTAACAAAAAGATTATTTTTAAGAAAATCATGACATTTACAAAATTAACAATGAAAAATTATAAATACATTTTAGTTATTCTTGTATGTCAAGGCATGCTTGGAAATCATCCACAACAACTCTTCTAATCTTATTAGAGGGTGGTGGTCTTATGTTAGAGCTGTACCCCAGTGTCTCACTACAATCTTTAATTCCCTTTGCCTCTAAATTTAATTTTTCATCAAAATTTTTTATTATTACCCCAAATATATTTGTAATAGTTATTTTTCTGCAATTCTTGTTATACGTATAAGATAGGTTAAATTTCAGTCGATTTATAAACTGAAACAGTTAATATTTTGTTTTGCTATAAACCAAAGGTAGAAATCACTACAAAATGCATGTTGTTGTTGATGGCCTTTGAGTCAAGCACAGATCATTGCGACCCTGTGAACAAAAGAACTAAAGCCCCTCTACAACCATCAACATTTATCAAAATTCATAGAGTTGTACCAGAGTTGGAATGAATAGACTGAGGAAGTGATAAACTATTGAAGATCTGGAAGAGTGTTTAATTATTTCAGGTAATTGAAATACAAAACCTCACAAATTAATGACTGGACCACTTATTGACATGGTATTTTTGGACTGTGGAGGAAATATCAGAACCTCGTAAATGAAGGTAGATAGTGTGAAAAAAAGAATTGAAGTATAAAAAGGGATAAAATAATGCTACTACACAAATAAAACCTCAAGTTTCTTCCAGCTTCCCTCATATTGTTACTGCTTGCGAGGAGGGACCGATCCTTGGAGAATGACATCATCTTTGGAAGGATGGAGGGACAGCACAGGTTAAGAAGACCCTGGATGAGTTGGATTGAAACAGTGTCTAGGGATACAGGGACAGATGTGTCAGAGACAGTGAGCTTGGCTCAGGATAGGACAGAGTTGCAGGTGACTTGACAGCACATAACAACAATGTTGCACTGACTAAATCCAAAGAGGTAGAGAAAGGCAGAAAATGCATCAGAAGGATTAGAAAATATAAGGGAAAAAAATCACTTAAAAGAGTAATTCTTAATAATTCAATTATCTTTTCACTTTCAATTACCTCCTTTCTTCACATTGAGGTAAAATGGATTTTCAGTATTAGACTTTTGCAGCTCACTTAAACTGTGGCTTAATTGCAGAACAGCTATTGCTTCTAAGGAAAAAATTATTTTACAATAATATAGGAGAGTTGACACACTATTATCCGAAGTTAAGAATATAGAAGCAAAATGGATTTTTCTTTTTGTGTTTATATGAGAGGAAACATAAGCAAATTCTATAATTTCAAGTCGTTCTTTTGTGTTAATAACTTTGGGAGCAATTTCTCCAGTGCCACCATGACGTCTTTGTTCCTCAGAGTGTATATAAGAGGATTCATCATGGGCGTCAGAACGGTGTAAAACAGAGAAAGCAGCTTCCCCAGTCCTTCAGATTGGTCTGGTTTAGGCTGGAAATAAGTGATAGCAGCTGTGCCAAAGAATAAGACTATAACTGTCAGGTGAGAAGAACAGGTGGAGAAGGCTTTGGCCCTCCCCTTGGCTGATGTCAATTTCAGAATATTGAAGATAATTTTTCCGTAGGAGGTAACAATCAGCAGAAATGGCACCATGAAAAACATCACAGCAACTATATACACTAGCAACTCATTCACGTATGTGTCCCCACACGCAAGCTTGAGGATTGGAGGAATGTCGCAGAAGAAATGATGAATTGTGTGAGACCCACAGAAAGGCAGGGAGAAAATCTGACACGTTTGCCCAATTTCAAACGGAAGTCCGCTGATCCAGGAGCCAGCCAACAACTGCATACAGACCCTGTGGTTCATGACCAAAGGATAGTGCAGAGGGTTACAGATGGCCACGTAGCGGTCGTAGGCCATCACTGCCAGGAGCAAACACTCTGTGCTTCCAAAGATGAGAACAAAGCACATTTGTGTAGCGCAGGCCAGAAAAGAAATATTTCTCTTCTTGGTCCAAATGTCCCCCAGCATTCTAGGGACAGTGGTGGTTACATAACAGATTTCCAAGAAAGAAAAATTGCCGAGAAAAAAATACATGGGGTTCTGGAGTGTAGGGTCAATCCTTGTTATTAGTATTATGATGCCGTTGCCCATCAAAATAATCAGATACATGACTAAAAATATCCCAAAGAGAATCCATCGGAGTGTGGGTATATCAGAAAACCCCACGAGCACAAACCCCCTCATTATAGTAGAATTTGATTCTTCTGCCTTTAATTTGCTTTCCATCTGTGGATATGGTAAATTCAAGACGGTTAGTTCATTCACATTTTTTTAAAGAAAACACTTTTACTTCTGTTAGGGTCACTATGAGTCGCAAGTGACTCAATGGCACATAACAACAACAACAATTGGATACATATATATCTATTTCTATAGGTAGATAGATAGAGATAGAGATAGAGGTAGAGAGATAGAGATAGAGATATACACACATATATACATATATATCTATATCTATATATATACATAAACTTCTATAGCTTTTAAGTTCCACCATAATCATATTCCATTTCTAAGGAATGTCAATTGAAATTTTATCAACTAAGTGATGCTATTAAAAATCAACTGAAAAATTAAAAGCCTGGTATAATTTCCTAAAACTTGAACTGTTGAATGTTCATTAGGGTTTATTGCACAGGCAAGAGTTTTGGTTATTTTACTGAAACACAGTCCACTATCACACAATCCATCACCATCTAGTGGATTTTTATATGTTGTGATTCAGTAGAACAGAGTAGAATGGCCCACAGGATTTCCAAGGCTCTAAATCTGTATCAAATCACAATCAGACTCCTTTATCTTTCTTCTTCAGTGCAGCTGGTATGTTTTGACAATTCAGAGTGGCAGATTTAACGCAAACACTCAAAACAAATAAAAATCACTATGTCACCAGAGGGTTTTAATCCATTGAGAGCCAATAACTCTTATTTTCACTTTATGATCTATTTCTGTGTCAACATTCCTACTTCAATTTTTCTCAAATCAACATTGTTGTTGTTGTTGTTAGGTACCATCGAATTACCTGCAACTCATTGCAACCCTATGTACAACAGCCCTAAAGTCTGCTCTATCCCTTGCCAATCTTATTGTCTCAGATATGCCTATCCTTATTACCCCAGTCACTGAATCAAACCATCTCATTGAGGGTCTTCCTCTCCTATGCTGTCTCTCCACCCTCCCAAGCATGACGTCAGTCTCCAAGGATTGACCTCGCCTTGCAACATATTCAAAGTATGTCAGATGAAGCTTCAGAATCCTTGCCTCCAAGGAGCAGTCTGGCTTCACCCTCTGCAGGACGACCTTGTTTATTCTCCTAGCAGTCCATGGTATATTCAGTACTCTTTTCCAGCACCAAAACTCAAAGACATTGACTCTTCTTCTGTCATCCCTAGTCCAGCTCTCTGATGCATAGCAAGTAATTGTAAAGACCATGGGCTGTCTCAGGCACACCTTAGTCTCCAGACTGACATCGTTGCTCTTCAGTGTTTTGGAGAGGTCTCTGACAGCAAACTTTCCCAATGAAACTCATCTTTTAGTTTCATGGTTGCTGGTACCAAGAGTGTGGATATTCTTTGAAAAAAATTACTGAATTCTTCCTTCAAAATTCATTTTAATATTTCTCCTTCATATTGTGAGACTCTATTTTCTTAAACCAAACATATCTTTTGTTGCCAAGAGAATAAAGGTGTGTATAATTCTTGTTCTTTCTTCAGCTACTGTCAGCATAAACTTACCCGTATTTTCCTTATTATGTTAATTAACCTTTAATTTTAGTAGGTACTATGAACCATTCCTCGCAGCAATTTTTGCTACACTTTGACCCTTCCCATGTAAGAGTCCAAGTTTCATTGTCATCTAATTTCCTCAAAATTCACTCCATCTTCCTCTCTTGGTTGTACTTATGATTTATAGAAACATAACTTTATTAAATACTATTATAATTTACTCTGGGTCTCTATGAAAGGGCTCATGTCTATGAGATCATAGGAAAGCATAAATAAATATCTTGTCTGGTTTTATGTTAATTTATGCAAATGTAAGACAGTGGTTAAAGCTACTTGACAATTCAGAATGAGATTGTTTAACATTTACCATCCAGCACTTCATAAACAATTATTCAACCATTTTCACCTCTTCTCAACTCTCTTGGCTCCTACTTCATTTTCTAATACAATCACACACGATTTTAACTTAGTTGTTTAAGCAGAAAGGTGATTAGACAAGCATTTTATTATATGTCCTTCTTAGTATTAGTTGTGAAATTGTCAGGAATGAATTACTTTATAAAGATAATAAACATTATTGTAAAGGAATTATCTACTCATTTATGTAATATAACTAATTGGGGAAGTTAGAGAGGTATATTTTCTATTCTAAGTGGTTAATTAATTTTCAAAAATATTTTTATAATGTCATTTTTTGTTTATTATTTATATCTTCATATTAAAATTTAGAATTATCCTTGAATAGGTTTTCAAAATAATGATAGCTTACCTTGGAAGAGTGTATAAAGTTGCCTAGGTTTACATCTTTTGTTATTATAAATACTTTTAAGCTTTATTCTTTTTGTTTCCAGTGTCAAGAAGTCCCTTTAATTCTGCATTAGTCTTTACTTGCTATCAAATGCCAAACTCTCTTAAATAGTATGAAGTTGCTCCCACTCTGGGAGGAATCTCTCTTGTGTATCTATTTATTTTCTAGCAGAGTAGTACTATTTGGCAATCCATCTGGCTTGTTTTCAAATCCATCTTCTCTGGCTTTGTTCTTACTATTATATGTCTCTGAGTGGGAACTGACTCATACCTGAGCCCTCCAGCGAGTTTTCAGAAGCTGTAAATCCCAAGTACAGCAAAATAGTAAACATTGCTTCTGCAGAGCAGAGAGTGGATTCTAACCGTGTTCCTTTGAGTTGGCAACATAACGGCAATTCTTTACTGTCAGCCACAAGTTGTTGCTGAGTACTGACTTGGACCAACCCATAGCTGACCCTTCAGCAGATTTTCAGAGGCCCTAAATTGCAAGGGAGGAGATTGCTCATCCTTCTCCCTCAGAGCAGGTGGTGGTCTTGAACTTCATGCCTTCGCTACTGCAGCACGGCTTCTTGACACTAGGCCACCAGATGAATAAAAACTATTTTAAGCACAAGAAAGAGTGAGCACAGAGAATGACATATAAAGGAATCATGTTATGTGCCATCTAGTCACTTAGGACTCATAACCACCTTAGTATAACAGCTCTGAACGCAGCTCTATACTGTGCCAAATTTATTTTCTCTGACACACCTACTCCCATTACCCCAGTCATTGAGTTAATCCATCTCATTGAGGGTCTTCCTCTTTTGCACTGTCCCTCCACCCTCCTAAGCATGATGTCCCTCTCCAAAGACTGGTTCCTTCTTTCAACATGTTCAGAGTATGTCAGACGAAGCATCAGAATTCTTGACTCCAAGAATCAGTCTGATTTCAGAAACTGTTGATTCTCCTAGCCGTCTATTGCATATTCAATATTCTTCTTCAGCACCACAGTTCAAAGGCATCTGTTCTCCTTCTACTATCCTAACCATTGCTCTGCTTTCTGAATCTTTGTGATCATATATATGTCATAGAAGAGTTATATTCCTAAGTGTTTTCAATACAATTTTTCTTTCGGGAAGTAATACACTCAATTTATACTTTTATCATGAGGAGGACCCTAGTGGTAAGAAGTTGTGCAGCAATAAAAAGACATAAGATTTACCTAACTCTTCTCACTATTTCTTAGTTGTTGGAATTGATGGAAAACCTCATAAGCAGTTCCTTACGTCACTTCTGCCTTGTATGCGGACTTCCGAATTGTAAAACAGACCAGTGGTAGATGGAAATTGCTCCAGGACTTAAGAACCATAAATGACATAGTTGAACCTCTCCATCTTGTGATTCCAAACTTTTATACTATAACAGACAAAGTGCTAGTCAATAGGCCTTTTATTGTAAGAATTACCTTCCCTCTGTAACTTGATTGGTGCCACTATTAGAGCCTCTATGTGGAATATTACTGCTTTTCAATTTTTGACTCATGTACTTTTAACTTGTTAGTTAAATTTGTGTCTTCTAGGCTGCAACACTTCCATGTTACATCTTCAAGGATATGAACATGCACGGCTAAGCACAATTGATAACAGTGCATCTAAATTTCAAAATCAATCTCCATAATAGTCTATGTGTTTCCTATTGCCGAAGGGATCCTTTAGAGTAGTGAGAGAAGATCTTCACCCTGAAACCTAAAGCATCCCTTTCCAGCAGGAAGTAGCTAAGGGAATACGCCATCCCCTTTTCCTTATGAATCAGGGTGTAGTCTCTGTCAAGGAGGAGTGATAGGGAATGGCAAAGGACACACTGACAAAGGAGATTAATCAGAACTGGTTTTGACAAGCACTGTGGCAATTGGACAATTAAAACAGACTTCAAAGGGGAAAAAAAAGAAGAATGAACTGGGGAGGAGGGTAGAGAAAATAGTGCAACAATGAATGAATGAAACCCCAAATCTCTGTAAATGTCCATTAAAATTAATTTAAAAAAAGACAATGACATCATGTTTGGTAAAATAGTATGACTACGTAAAAGGGACAGATTCTCAATGACAGACATGGGCAAAGTGACTGCAACAGGTGCCTTGAACATACAGTGATTATGAGGATGGCACAGCATTTTGGGATATTGCAGTATTTTATTCTACTCTCCATAGGGTTGCTATGTGTTGGAACCAGCTGGCTTGTGTGTGATGATAACAAAAATAATAATTTCACACTATTTCAATGCACTTTGTTTCAAAGAAATAACTGCTTCTATAGTTCTACAAATTAACTGAGTTGCAAAAAAAAATCTCCAATTAATGATCAAATTTTCTTCTGTCACTGAACAGATATGGTAAGAGGTTGTTTATGCAATAAAATGAAAATTAACTGGGTTTATTTTAGATTAGGAATAAAAGACATGCTCTGTTGTCATTTTACTCGTATTTCCCACTTACTAGACAATATATCCAAGTTCCTCATACTCAGTTCCATAACAATATGTCAGAACTTTTCCCAAGACAGAGTGGTATATTTTTTGAGAGTTCATAATGCATTTATTGTTATTTACCAACATAATAAGACAAAAGTATCTCGGGTTTTTTTATGACTAGACCTGATGTCTTTGAGCTGTGGTGCTGGAGAATAGTATTGAATGTACCATGGACTGCCATGTAAACAGATTCATCCGGGAGAGGGTTAAACGAGACTGCGCCTTGGAGGCAAGGATTCTGGGGCTTCGTCTGACATACTTTAGACATGTAAGGAGAGACAGGTCCTTGGAGAGGGACATCATGCTGGGTAGGGTGGAGGGACAGCACAGGAGGGGAAGACCCTCTATGAGGTGGATTGATTCAGTGACTGGGGTAATCTGGATGGGTGTGTCAGAGGCAATGCGATTAGCACTGGATAGAGCAGGGTTTAGGGGTGTTGTACATAGGGTTGCTATGAGTCGCAAATGACTCAACGGCACATAATAACAACAACAATATCTTTGCCTACTGTTTAAATTTTTTATACAAATGTGGCTCTTATCAGGTGGGTTCGGGGTAAAGATTTGTGCAGCCAAATCAATACAGTTTAAATTGCCAGGTGCTCCTCAGGAGAAAAATGGACAACATATATCTGCTAGAAATAGAGTCACTGAAAGACTACTATTGGGTAAACAATGAAACAGTTCTGATTTAAGAGAAGTGGGTAGACTGTGAGGTTACAACACTGTTAGTTATATATAGCTTAGAATGTACAACTAAAATTGCAAGATTACCTCTTTTACATAAATATTTAAAAACATGGGTAAATTACTTCTGTTATTTCAAATCTTTGCTTCATGATAATAATTTAGGAAGTAATTTCCTTAATGCAATAGTAACATCTTTATTCCTCAGACTATATATGAAAGGATTCATCATTGGTGTCAATATCGTGTAGAAAAGAGACAGCAGCTTCTCCAGTCCCTCAGATTGATTTGACTTGGGCTGGAAATAAGTGATAGCAGCGGTTCCAAAGAATAAGATTATAACTGTCAAATGAGAAGAGCAAGTGGAGAAGGCCTTGGCCCTCCCTCTGGCGGATGATATTTTTAGAATGCTGGAGATAATTTTGCCATAGGAGGTAACAATTAGCATAAATGGAACCATGAAAAATATCACGGAAAGTATATAGACCAGCATCTCATTCACAGATGTATCTCCACATCCAAGCTTGATTATTGGACGGACGTCACAGAAGAAATGGTTAATTGTGTTAGAGTCGCAGAAGGAGAGAGAGAAAACCTGACACGTTTGCCCAATTTCAAACGGAAGTCCACTGATCCAAGAGCCAGCCACTAACCGGATACAGACCCTGTGATTCATGACCAAAGGATAGTGCAGAGGGTTACATATGGCCACGTAGCGGTCATAGGCCATCACTACCAGAAGCAAACACTCTGTGCCTCCAAAGATAAGAAAAAAACATAGTTGTGTAGCACAGGCCAGAAAGGATATATTTCTCTTCTTGGTGCAAATGTCCTTGAGCATTCTTGGGACAGTGGTGGTTGCATAGCAGATTTCCAAGAAGGAAAAATTGCCAAGGAAAAAATACATGGGGTTCTGGAGTGTAGGGTCAATTCTTATTATTAGTAATATGATGCCATTGCCCAGCAAAATAATTAGATATATGAGTAAAAATACCCCAAAGATAACCCATTGGAGGTTGAGTATATCAGAAAATCCCAGGAGAGCAAACTCCTTCATTGCAGTCCGATTTGATTCTTCTGCCTGTAATTTGCTTTCCATCTGTGGATATGGTAAATTTGAGATAGTTAATTCGTTTACATTTTAAAAGATTATTTACACTTCTGTTAAGTGAACATGTGCATAAATAAACATAGATCTCTCTTAATTAAAAAAGTATTTATACTTCTGCTAATTGAACATGTGCATAAGATAAACCTAGATCTCTCTTAAGTAAATTCTACTACAGCCATGTGTTTCTAGTAAAAGAGATTTGATATGTCGGCGTTGAAACTCATGCTATGAAAATTATTTCAATAAATATAATTATAATATAATTTCATAAATTTTATTATGTCGATATTGGAGAGACTGAGAGTTTACATTCTCAGGATAGATCTAGGATTAGTTTTCCTAACAAAAAGAGGTTATTTTCAATTGTTGCATGAATTCCCTGAATCCCAGGTTGGTATCCAACATTTCTCATGTAAAAATTGTCTTTCTAAAGTTCTAGTTAATGTAATCAAGATTACTTTACTACTTTTCCATTGCAATATATGGCTAATTTTAAAAATCAAACCTTTGTTACCAAGAGACTAAATATTTGTATTATTGTTCTATTTTTTTTATTCTCTTCCATCACTTAATATAGAATGAAAAACCATAAATCAATAACATTGTCTCTGAACACAGGTATTACATTTATGATAATATCAGTTATCCTTTAATTCGGTGAGAAATTATGATCCACTCTTCTCAATGTTTACATTTTTTGATCCTTACCCAGGTGAGATTCTGTTCCTCTACCTTCAAATTTTCCTACAATGAAATCTAACTTCCTCTTTATTCTTTCTTTCATAATAATTTTGCATTATAAAAACATAATTTTATTCAATCCAATTATTACTTACTCTTGCCCTGATTGAAGACACAGCATGTGGATGAAACCAGAGAAAAATGTCTTGCTTCACTTTATACTGAAGTCCTCCAATATGAAATAGTCCATTGAATGCTATTTAAAGTTCAAATTACCCTTGTTTAATATTTATTCTCCAAAATGGAAAAAACAATTATTCACTCGTTTTCTTGTCTCTTCAAATATATTACCTCCTATTCCATCTTCTAAGCCAATCCATTGACAATTTTTGCAAAACTTTGAATGTAAAGTTTATTAGACCAATATTATGTCATATTTCCTCATCTGTTTGGTTAAGCTTCTAAGTGACCTTAAATAAAGTCGCTCACTCACTTACTGACCTTCCATTAGGTTTATGAGGCTTTAAATTGCAACAGTATAGTTTGTCTTTCTCCCTCAAGTCACAGATAACTTCTAAACAATGATACACATAGTGTTTGGATTAGTAGTTTACCTCACTATGGACTATACCACCAGAGCTCCTTTAAATAAAATCTTTTATTAAAAATTTTATCTAGTATTGTTATAGTCATTCTATATTCATTTAATTTTATTCCACTTATAATAAGCTAGATGGTCGCATTGTATTAAGCAATTTAAAGAATTAATTTTCAACTACCATTTTTAATATACTCTACCTGTTTAACTGGTTATATTTTGATCTTAATGTTAGAGCTATCCTTAACTACTACTATAAGCTAGCATATAAAACTTACCTTTAAACACAGTATAATACAATTGTTTAGAAAAGCCTAGGTTTGTGTTTACATAGAGCTAATTTTAGAGCTATTTTTAACTACTATAAGCAAGCAATATAAAACTTACCTTTAAATACAGTATAATACAATTGTTTAGAAGAGTGTAGGTCTTGTGTTAACATAGCCTCTAAGAGTTACATCCCCACCATTTTGAGGAAGTCACCTTGATTTGGTAATAGCCCGGTGACCTAGTCCACAGGGATTTGTGCTGCTAACAAGGCTGGCACCTTTGGCAGTTTGAATTCACTAGTGGTTCCTTCTGAGAATGATGAGAGAGCTCTCCCCCTCCCCCTCCACTCCGTAACTTGCAGCCTCAGAAATCAAATGAGGGATCAGCTGAATGGATTTCTACCAGAAGACAATGAAGGATGAATGCATTTTTTATAAAATTAAATATTTTTATATAACACATAGTTCCAAACCACCCTGGGGAAATCTCTCTTGTGCATCTAATTTCTAGCAGAATGTGTCTATCAATTAGTGTGGTTAATTTTCCAAATCAGTTGCACTGAACACATCTGACCTTTTCTTCCACTCTCCTGGAATAAGACCAAATAAGCTTGCTTTTTTAGCTATAAAGACGAGTGCAAATAAACATACTACTCCATATTCTATAGTGTTACTTTAATGGAAAAATGTAATTTTTCTATCATTTCAGATCCTTGACAATTTATGTGAATTGTTCTTCTTTATCTCACCATAATTTTCCCAGATATTTCCTTAGACACTTATTCTCTGTAATGGATGCCCATATGCTATTTTATCTGATCTTTGTTTTATAGAATTAATTAACTATTTGATTGATTGATTGATTACTAAAATTAATCACAATGTCTAATCAAACTCTTATTGCCCATAGTCATTCTCTCTACCTGTTTATGATTTTTTTTTATTTCCCTTTTTCTCTTCATCTCTCTTAACCTTCCAGGATTGTTCCTATTTATGTGTTATGTGTAACCATTCTTTAACTTTTTAAACTGTTGTTATTGTTTTTGATAGGTACCATTGAGTCATCTACGAATTATAATAAACCATAAATAACAGATCTGAACTTTACCCTGTTACTCTCATTATCTCTGATATACTTAAGCTCATTATTACAAATTTTTATATTAGTGGTCTTTCAAGTGCCTCTTTAGAAGAGGACTTCTGTATTCCTAAATTGACTACTGTAAAATTAAAGCATTAGTTCTAACAAAATTAAAATAGATTTTAATAACATAAGAATGTCCACTTACACAATGTAAAAGGATTTAGCTGTTTCAAAGTGTCATGCAGGCTCAAAGAAGACATATTTTTAACAAGATCACTACGGAGTTTGTCTTTTGAAATGGCTTTTGTGGCATTATTTGAATGTGGATGACTGACCATATTGATGGATAGAACTATGTGAATAGGATACGTTGGCTTCTCCACAAAGGAATTGACTATCTACCATTCGACAAGGGGATTGGCCAGTGTCAACAATCTACAAGAGGACTGGCTTGTCTCACCGGTAAATTGAAAGGCTCTAGCTGCAGAGATGGAATCTTACCCCACCAAAAGAGGAAAGAAACATCCCTAATAGTAATATGCATGCATAAAATGGATAATGAAAGATTGAAGAGAACTTAATACTTTTGAATTGTGGTTTTAGGGGAGAAAAAATATTGAGCATTCCATAAATTGCCAAAGAACAAATAAAACTGTCTTGGAGCTGTGTAGTCAGACCACTCTTTACAAGCAAAGATTAGGAAATTTCATCTCATATACCTTTATCATATTATCTTGAGAAGTCTGCTGGGAAAGGACAACATATTTGTAAAATAGAGTCAGTAAAAGGGAAAAAGACCACCACTGAGGAGTTAGACTGGCTGATAGAATAGATTTAATCTCAACAGAGATTGTGAAGATAGTGAAGAATGAGATGATTTCATTCTGTGTACACAGGTTCTCTGTAAGTCTGAGGTGGCTCAGTGGGACCTAACAGCAACAATATTGAAGATAATTCTAAACAATGACAATTTTAGCTTAACAGGATATGCCAGAAAAATCAAGCCAAATTCAGTAGGTGACAAGGAAACAGGAGTATCATTACTGATAATACAAAGATCTTGACTAGAGCAAGTCCTGTGCTATTGACTATGACTAATAGCTCAGTATATTCTTCGCATCTTCTTTTGATACCTCCTGGATCATTTAATACTCTACATAAAGCTTCCTTAGTTGTAGCAATTCGAGGTTTGAATTTGTTCTTCAGTTCCTTGAGCTTAAGAAATGCTGAGAGATTTCATCCCTTTCGGTTTTCTGACACCAGCTCCTTGCACATTTTATTGTAATATTTCACTTTGTCATCCCGCACTGCCTTCTGAAACCTTCTGTTCATTGTAGTGAAAGGAATTAGAAGACACAGAACAGCAAGCAACAAATGCTGGCGAGGTTGTGGAGAAACTGGAACCCTGATTCACTGTTGGTGGGAATGTAAAATGGTGCAACTCCTGTGGAAAGCAGTATGGCGCTTTCTCAAAAAGTTGCAAATAGAGATACCATTTGACCCAGCAATTCCACTACTGGGAATATACCCTG
>NW_006400139.1:639182-640795 GCF_000299155.1 Elephantulus edwardii | reverse complement strand
TTTAACCCTCTCCAGGACAAATCTGTTTGTTTTCCTAGCAGTCCATGGTATTCTCAGTACTCTTCTCCAGCACCAATTGTAATATGCATGCATAAAATGGACAATGAAGAAATAAGATAGAAGAGAATTTAATACCTTTGAATTGTGGTTTTAGGAGGAAAAAAATATTGAGCATTCCATAAATTGCCAAAGAACAAATAAAACTGTCTTGGATCTGTGTAGTCAGTCTACTCCTTACAAGCAAAGATAAGGGAATTTCATTTCAAATACCTTTATCATATTATCTTGAGAAGTCTCTGGAAAAGGACAACATGTTTGTAAAAGTAGAGTCAGTAAAAGAGAAGACCATCACTGAGGAGTTAGATTGGCTGATAGAATAGATTTAATCACAACAGAGATTGTGAAGATAGTGAAGAATGAGATGATTTCATTCTGTGTACCCAGGTTCTCTGTAAGTCTGAGGTGTCTCAGTGAAACCTAACAGCAACAATGTTGAAGATAATTCTAAACAATTGCAGTTTTAGCTCAACAGGATATGCCAGAAAATCAAGCCAGATTCAGTAGATGACAAGGAAAAAGCAGTATCATTACTGATAATAGAAAGATCTTGACTAGAGCAAAAAATATGTTTGTTGTCCTGTGCTCTTAAGTTGACTATGACTAATAGCTCAGTATATTCTTTCCATCTTCTTTTGATACCTCCTGGATCATTTAATACTCTGCCTAAAGCTTCCTTGATTATAGCAACTAGAGGATTGAATTTGTTCTTGAGTTTCTTGAGCTTAAGAAATGCTGAGCAAGTTCGACCCTTTTGGTTTTCTGACACCAACTCCTTGCACATTTTATTGTAATATTTCACTTTGTCATCCCGTGCTGCCTTTTGAAATCTTCTGTTCATTGTATCGAAAGGAATTAGCATACACAGAATAATTTAATGAAACAACATATGAGCAAGAGCCTAAGGTGATGAAGGAAGAATTCAAGCTGCTTTGAAGAAATAGCAAAAAGTAAGGCCCCAGGAATAGATAATATACCAATTGACATATTTCAGCTAACAGATGCTATCATGAACGTGTTTACAAAGTTGTGTCAAGAAATCTGGAGAACAACCACTTGGCCAAATGGCTAGAAGAGATCTATATTTGTTCCCATTCCAAAGAAAGGTGACCCAACAGAGTGTGGAAACTATAGAACAATATCGTTGATTTCACATGCAAGCAAGATTTTTCTGATGATTATCCAAAAACAACTGGAAGAGCACATCAGCAGAGAACTGCAAAAGTCCAGGCTGGGTTTAGAAGGGGTTGTGGTACTAGGGATATTGTTGCTAATGTTAGATGGATCTTAGCTGAAAGCAGGGAGTACCAGAGGAATGTCTATCTGTGTTTCAATGATTATGTGAAGGTGTTTGACTGTATGGATTATAACAAACTGTGGCTGACTCTGAGAAGAATGGGAATCCCAGAACACTTGATAGTGCTAATGCAAAACCTATACTTGAACCAAGAGGCAGTCCTCAGAACAGAGCAAGAAAACACTGCATGGTTCAAAATTGGGAACAGCTTATGCTAGAGATGTGTCCTGTCTCCATACCTTTTCAACCTGTATGCAGA
>NW_006400139.1:637097-638372 GCF_000299155.1 Elephantulus edwardii | reverse complement strand
TTGACATGTTTCAGCTAACAGATGCTGCCCTGGACGTGCTCACTAATTTGTCACGGCTTCTTGCTACTAGGCCACCAGATGAAAAAAAATATTTTAAATTAATCTCAAGAAAGAATGAGCACAGAGAATAACATATAAAGGAATCATGTTGGTATGTGCCATCTAGTCACTTGGGACTCATAACCACCATAAGTATAACAGCTCTGTATTTGGCTCTATACTGTGCCAAATTTATTTTCTCTGACACACTTACTCAAGTCATTGAGTCAATCCATCTCATCTAGGGTCTTCCTCTCTTGCGCTGTCCCTCCACACTCCTAAGCATGACATCCCTCTCCAAGGACTGGTTTCTCCATTCAACATGTTCAGAGTATGTCAGACGAAGCTTCAGAATCCTTGCCTCCAAGGATCAGCCTGATTTCAGAAACTGTTGATTCTCCTAGCTGTCTATTGCATATTCAATATTCTTCTTCAGCACCACAGCTCAAAGGCATCAGTTCTCCTTCTAGCTTCCCAGCCATTGTTCTGTTTTCTGAATCTTTGTGATCATATATATGTCATAGAAGAATTGTGTTCATGAGCGTCTTCAATGCCATTTTTCTTTCTGGAAGTAATACACTTGATTTATACTTTTATCATGAGGAGGACCCTAGTGGTAAGAAACTGTGCAGCAGTAAAAAGACATATGATTTAAATGAGCTGAGTTCTCTAGCAGAAGGATGGGTAATGCCGTCCCTGTGATTAGCTGCCTCTGAAAACTCGCTCTTGGGTCAGACTTGAGTCTGTTTCAAATCAACGGTACCCAACAAGAACACATTGAAACCTATACTTAGACCAAGATGCCATTGTCCAAACTTAGCAAGCATGGACTGAAATGAGGAAGAAAACACTTCAGGATTGTATCCTTCCTCCATGTCCAATCTGTTCACTGAGCAAATCATTTGAGAAGATGGAAGGTCATTGAAATAGAGGAAAATCCCAGCAGGACGGATTGACACAGGGACTTTGGCAATAAGCTCAAGTGTATCAGAGGTTTGAGGATGACACAGAATAGAACACGATTCAGATCTGTTCCTAAGGTTGCTATGAGTGTACTCCACTGGATGGCCCTTAAGTACAACAGAATTCCCAGCTGAACCACAAGACTTCCATTTCTACCCGCCTATAGAAGGAGTCAAGTACATTGAACACGTAAGTTGATTTTGGTAGGATTTCCGTTTTCACAATATAGAGTCTTCCTATCCATGAATAGGGCACATTTTTTTCCATTTATTT
>NW_006400139.1:623984-636997 GCF_000299155.1 Elephantulus edwardii | reverse complement strand
CTGCTGTTAGGGACCTCTCTAAAGTACTGAAGAGCAACGGTGTGTCTCTGGAGACTAAGATGCTTCTGGTACAGGCCATGGTTTTTGCAATCACTTTTTATGCGTGAGAGAGTTCGACAATGACCAGGGAGGATAGAAGGAGAATTCACGCTTTTGAGCTTTGTTGGTGTTGAAGAATATTGAGGGTACCAGGGACTGCTAAGAAAACAGATTCATCCTGAAGAGGGTTAAACTGGACTGCTCCTTGCAGGCAAGGATTCTGAGGCTTTGTCTGATATACTTTGGTCATGTTGTAAGGAGAGACTGGTCCTTGGAGAAGGACATCATGCTTGGGAGCGAGGAAGGCAGGCACAGGAGGGGAAGGAGGGAGTGGTGGATTGATTCAGTGACTGGGGCAATCGGGATGAGTGTGTCGGAGACAATAAGATTGGCACAGGACAGAGCAGAGTTTAGAGCTGTTGTACATAGGGTCTCTATGAGTCACAAGCCACTTGACGGCACATAACAACAACAACATGACTAATAGCGACCCTATGAACAATTACTCTAAACTCGGCCCTCTCCTGAGCCAATCTCATTGACTCTAATACAACTGACCCCATTACCTCAGAGACTTTGTCAATCTAGCTTATACAATGTCCTCCTCTCCAACGCTGACCCTCCACCCTTCCAAGAATAATGTCCTTATTCAAGAACGGATCCCTCCTGACAACATATCCCAAGTAGAGGGAATTTCAAAATCCTTGCTTCCAAAGAGCAGTCTGGCTTTACCCTGTCCTGAACAGAGATATTTGTTCTCTTGACAGTCCATAGTATATTCAATACTCTTCTGTAGCACCTCAACTCAAAGGCATCACTTCTTCTTCTATCATCCTTAGTCATTGTCCACCTCTCTGATGCATTACAAGTGATTATGAAGACCATCGCCAGGATCAGGCATACCTTAGTCTCCAGACCGACATTGTTGTTCTTTAGTACCCTGGGGAAGTCCCTGTCAGCCGACTTTCCCAGTGCAACTCTTCTTTTGATTTCCTGACTGCTAGTACCACAAGCGTTAATTGTGGATTCAAGCAAGATGAAATTGTTAACAATTTCAACCTCTTCTCAATCTTATGGGGGGAAAAGATTTTTACCTATGCTTATTGACTATTCAAAGACATAAAATTGCACAAATCCTAATGAGTTGTAGGTAACATTGGAAAGAATAGTTAACCCAGAATATTTAACTGTGCTCATATGGAAAATTGACATAGGTCAAGAGGCAGAAGTCCAAATTGAACAAGGAAATAATGTTGTGTGATCAAAAATGGAAAAAAATATATGAAGATGGACTGTATAAATAAGAATGTAGCATCAGAATTGGAAGAATTATTCACAAACTGTAATGTGAAAATGGTACATGTTTGCTTGAAAAAAAAATAAAGTTTTGGAGAATTTACTGACAAAGATCAAAGATTACAGCCTTCAGTATGGATTACACTTTAACAGAAATAATGATTCTAAGAACTCCAACATTAAGTAAGAAAATATGTAATCGGAGAAAATATTGAAGTTGTCAAGACTTTCATTTTCCTTAAATCCAAATTAGTAATCTAGATATAGTGTCTTGGGCAAATCTGCCTTAAAGGATCACTTCAAAGTATGAAAAAAAACTAAACTATTTATTTGCAGGCTGAAATGAGACAGACGAAGCCATACTACTTCCATTTACTTCATATACGTGTAAAAAGTTAGCAATGAATAAAAACTGAAAAAATATCTATATGATGTAGGCTAGAAATGTTGACTATCCCGTTCACTGCAAGATGAATAAATATATCTTAGCTGTCAGAATAGTTCATAAGAGTGAAGATGGCAATGCCATTATGTTTTGTCATTTCAAGAACAACTTCACTCTGTTTCCCTCACCTCCTCACCCATCAAATTGTACAGCTCCAGGATTAATGCTCTTCTCCCCCTGCACATCCTCATGCCTCTGCTCCACTTGATGGAATTACATCTTATGTCATTTGGTCAAGTTACCAAGAGAGAACATTGCTCAGAGAAGGACCTTACAGTGAGGAAGAGGCTAAGTGATGAAAAGGAAGGATTCAATCATCACAAGAATGTGACTGCAGTTAAGGGTCAGGCAGATTAGTTTCGTACTGCATGAATCTCAGGCCAACAAATTCCAAATTTTCAAAACTTTTGGCAGAGTTCAGAGTATTTGGCTTCTCTAAATATGTTGGAATGAGACTTACCAGGACTCTAGAAGCACAAATGTGTGTCAACACCAAACCCCTTTTAGCTTTATACTGAGTCTCCATTGCTACTTCTGTTATTTTAATTTTTATTCTTTCCTTTCTTCTTACATATAAATCTTTCGAAGTATTTTCCTGTAGTATTTTTCTAATATATTTCCTTTTGGCATCTATCATCATTTCTTATCATAAAAGAAAATCACAGCAGTTTGTTATCAACCGTATTTTACTTACAACTACATGTTTCCCCTAAGGGGAAAAAGAGTTTAAATGTTGCCTAATGTCCTTGTTTTTCTTACTTATGAGAAGACATAATTTCCTAAATTAGATGTACTTCTAAAATACAAATTAATTGAATGGGAAGCTTATTAGCTAATAAACAGACTCGCTATTTTTTCTATTATACTGACTTTCAAAGAACAATGGCTCTGAAAATAACATTACATGCATTTTTATATGTTTTTGCATAACTGAACCCTCACAAATAATCATCATCCGTAAAGTGCATCCTCAATTAAAGATCTTCTGTTCCATCTAAGGAGCAGTTTCTCTACAGTCATTGTGAGGCTAAAATATATGTATCACTTTAAGGAATGCAAATTGTTCACTTAGTTTTAAAAATTAGATGTCCCACTGTATAGACATACACGGGCATTAACTACATGGTCCACAATAAGTCATGTAACAGATGATACATTAAAATTGACTAAATTAAAAGAGCCTCTGCAAAACTTCTTATTGAACAAGTGCATGGCACAAATAACTGAAAGAATTCTTAAAGGGATGATTTGCTATCATTTTATATCTAATTCTTTTTTTAAATTTTTTATTATTTTTTTTTTTGTGACTGGTACAGGAGGAGATTGTGCCTCCTTCTCCAGCAGAGCATCTGGTGGGTTTGAACAACTCACCTCTGGGATTGCAGTACAGCTTCTTGCCACTAGGCCACCAGAGCTCCCTATATATCTAATTCTTATACAACTTGAGCACAATTATCTGGCATCATGACAATTACCTTTTAATTTGTTAATAAAGACCACCGCATGGAGAGTGTAGAGAAAAAAAATAGATATCAGTTTAATGTGATGAAAAATATATGAGAAAATATTTCTGATACATATAGTTAGTTTTTTTTTTAAATTATTTATTTGCATACCAACTTTCTCAGTGCCATTATGACGTCCCTGTTTCTCAGCGTATATATCAAGGGATTAAGCATAGGGGTTAAGATAGTGTAGAAAAGAGAAAGCACTTTGCCAGTTCCCTCTGAGTGACTGGTCTTGGGTCTTAAGTATGTAATAATTGCTGATCCAAAAAATAACACCACAACCATAAGATGAGATGAACAGGTGGAGAAGGCTTTGGCCTGACTGGTAGCTGATGGCAACTTGAGGATGGTGGAGATGATTTTACTATAGGAGCCAAGAATCAGCAGGAATGGAATCATGGCAAATAACACGGAAACGATGTACACCAGCATCTCATTTACGAAAGTATCCTCACAAGCCAGTTTGAGCAACGGGAGCACATCACAGAAGAAGTGGTTGATTATATTAGAACCACAAAAAGTCAGAGAGAAAATCTGGTATGTCTGTCCTATTTGAACAGGAACACCAATGATCCAGGAGCCAGTCACCAACTGGATACAGACCTTGTGATTCATGAGTAGAGGATAGTGCAGAGGGTCACAGATGGCCACATAGCGGTCATAGGCCATCACTGCCAGGAGCAAACACTCTGTGGCTGCGAGCATAAAGACAAAGCACATCTGGGTCGCACAAGCCACTAAGGAAATTCTCCTTCTCTGGGTTCCAAGGTTTATCAACATTCTGGGGAGAATAGCTGACACATAGCAGATTTCCAAGAAGGAAAAATTTGCCAGGAAAAAATACATAGGACTCTGGAGAACAGGATCTATTTTTGTTAGGAGAAATATGGTACCATTGCTTATCAGAATAATGATATAAATGATTAAAAAGAATCCAAATAGAAGCCACTGGACATGGGGCATGTCAGCAAAACCCAAGAGAATGAATTCCATCAGTTGAGTTTGATTTCCTTCCGGTAGTTTTTCTTGCTGATTCATCTGTGGAAAACAAATTTAGAATACATTTCCCTTTACCTTTATGTATTTCTTTCCTTGTTTTCTAAATTAGAACGAGAAAGGCAAAGTGGATTTTCTGATCACTGAAATTTGACCACTCTTTAAAAATTACACAATGTATGTTCTTTGTTCTCCTGTTAAATCACAGTAAGCTATCCTGTCAAAATATTTTACGATTATTTATTAGTTTTCTGTGCATAGTCAAAGAGAAAGCAAGCTTTATCTTATTAGCCTCAGGACCTAGAGGGTTGGCTAGTGTTAGAGATTTGAGCCTGACATCATATTGTCTATCTTTAATTGTATTTCTTGAAAATGCCACTGTATTTCTATGTATATTTACTTAATCAAGCTTCTCATTCTATCATATTTTTTTTTGCTGTATATTTTTAATCTCTTGTGGCCTAGTGCTAAGAAGCTTCACTGAAATCCCAAAGGCATATAGTTCTAATCCACTAGCTGCTCCAGAGGAGAGAGATGGACAATCCCTTCCCATGTGATGAACTGCCTCTGAAAACCTGCCAAGGGTCCTCTATGGGTCGCTTTGACTCAACAGTACAAAACAACAACAAAAACAACAATGTTTTAATATTTAATTTTCCTATCACTTGATGTTTTTCAGAACATATCATACAGTTCATATTAAATAGCTTAGAAAAAATAATTGAGAGAATATTTTCTCTTGTCTAAGGAATGAAATATCATTAATAAGATACTCAATTGGCAAGCTTATATAATATTATTATTCAGAGAAATTAATCTAGGAAAATTGATTCAGATAAGAAAAATAAGTGTACCTACCCTAGGAAAACAAGTCAGTGGAATGGAAGATATTTGTAATTTATGAATGAACATGTGTGTTGGTTGGCCAAATAAAAGATATTGGCTGTTATATTCTTCATGCTATATGGGACTTTCACTGTTTTTGTTCTTACTCAAAAAACAGCACTTCATATGATTGTTGCTAAACTTGTTTTCCTTCAGCTAGCAGGGTACTGGTTGACATTTATCAAGTTAGATAATTTTATCAGTTGCACATAGATTTTGTATCTGCAAGTCACCATCAAGTTTCCCCCTTAATATCTTAAGTTATTTATTGTTATCTTTGTGATATTAAGGAATTTTTAAATACTTAACCATGTTCTTATTTTTTGTGAGAAATATTAAGTAATATTGGTAAAATTTAACATTGACCTAATGGTTTTTTAAATGGATTGCTTCTTAGTAATCGTTCTATGATTATAGTCTGTTGTGGAGAAAGTGCAATCATGTTGCTCCTTAAAGACAAGAATGGTGAAACATCATCTCACAGGAAATGTGAAATGCCAAAGGGCATGTTGGCAGGAGGGTCTAATCATTGGGAAAAGACACAACACTGGAAAAGATGGAGGGTTAGGGAAAGTAAGACCCTCAACAAAATTGATTGACACAGTGATTGTTACAATGGGCTCAAACATGTTCATTGTATCATTATGAGTTGCCATTGACTTAAAGTCACATAATGACAGCAATCATTGTAATTATAAATGTCAACATATGATTATGGTAGAATTTTCAATCCTAGTAAGTCTCTAGGTTTGAACAGATTACCTGATGAATTAGTTATATTAAAAAAGTATTGTGTTCCTTTGTGACATTTTTTCCCCTGCACCATTTCCTTTATATTAGGGTCAGCAAAAGGACTCGCTAGATAAGCTCCTAAAATACAAAATCCGAGAAGCATTTAGCTCTTTCACTTTTGCAATCACAAAATTGAGTTTCTCCTTAAATTTTGTACCCTAGGTCCTTCTTGCCTCACCATGGTTTTCATCTCTCCAATCTATAGATTTTGTGCTCTGTTCACTAAGCAGAGTGCAATGCCATAGTTAAAAGAAGAAAATCATTGCTAATGTATCAAATCTGACAAATAGAGACCTATAATGCATTGCAGAACCGTACCACAGAATTCCTGTACTATCTTCACAATTACTATTATTTTTAAAGCCAATTGTTGGAGTCAGTCCATCTAACTGAGATGGATTTGTTGTTTGATTGTTGTTGTTTTTTTGTTTTTGCTTTTTTTTTCCTGCTGACTCATTATTTTAAAAAAACATGTTTCTCTAGAAACATGTAACTCCCTATATCATGCTCAAAATACACAACACAAAGTCTATCTGTTCTTTCTGGAATTATTCTGTCAATATTGAGTCTAAGATTATTTTTCTTCTGAAAGTACATGGTATATTTTATAGTCTTTCCAAATATCATATTTCAACTGCAACAACCCTAGTTTTGCATGCTGATAAGTTATGACTGCTTTGACGTAATACTCAAACTGATACACCTGTTTTTAACTCTTTTAAAAAATCAGCCTTTGTAGCAGATGGCCGATACAGTGAGTCCTTTGATATCTTGAAAACAGTTTTCATGGATATTGACTATGTATCCAAGTAAAATGAAAACTTTGTCCATTTTAATACTTTAAAATGATGCTGCCAACTGTTCCACTTGTTAGGATTTCTGTGAGGGACTAATTTTCAGTGATGTTCCAAATTTACTTAAACTCCAACTCTTTCATTTTTTTATATGAGATAGAAACAGGAATATCGATTAACTAAAAACTTATTTTTTTTTTACTTTTCAAATACTGTTTGTTTCTTTAAAAATGTCTCTTGACTGTTTTTAAGGTTACATTTTAAATTATCCTATTTTAAATATTTTAGTAAAATGTCATCAGCTCTAAATTATAAAAACAGTGTTTATTTTACTACAAAGTCTTTAATGGAAATAATTTTTTTCTGGAACATTTTCTGTATATCTACAAAACATAACAGTTAACACTTTCAATGCTTGAAATAATTTAATAGCAATATGTAAAAACATTATCTAAGGTATAGTAAAGTTGACTGAGTCAGAAACATAAGAGCTCTTAAGAGCTACTTTAATAAAATAGCATGCAGTTCTCTGTTAATTTTAATAATTCATTAAAACTTAATATGCTCAAAACATTTCACGTTTACCTTTCTTATTTAGAGATAGATAGATAGATAGATAGATAGATAGATAGATAGATAGATAGATAGATACGTGATGCAGTGGTTACAGTGCTTGGCTGCTAACAAAATATCTTCACTTTCATCCAATTAGCCAATCAGTCAGAAAAAGATGTAGCAATCAACTGGGAAAGCTCTATATGCAGTTTTCCTCTGTCTTATAGGACGTTGGTGAGGTAAGAACAATTTGACAGACGTAGTAGTCATAGTAGAGGTTTTGGTTTATTGGGACTATTAACAAATTATTTTGATTGTAGCAAAATATTTAATAGAAAGTGGCAAGTCTACCTTCAGAGAAGTCTGTTAATATTGAAAATGGACTGTTCTTTAAAATGAATTTTTAAAAATTAGTTAACTCTAACCCCTGGGATCACTTCCACTTGAGACAGTTCAATTTCTAATTAAACAAACCTATTTGGCCTCTTTGCTTTGCTTTATTCGTTGATGTTTGCCAATGCTTCTCATTCTCCCCAGAATACACCCTCGATGGAATAGGAGGCACAAAATACTTACACTTAAATAGGACTCTGCATTGTCCTTAACTGTAGGACATTACTGGAGACTATACAAAATTGACACAACTCGAATTCTTACCTTATCTGTTATGACTGATCTATGTCATGGATGGAAGTTTCTTATATATTTACCCTGAATTCCTGCTTGTTATTTCTGATATTGTTTAGCTTATTTCTCCCTGAAATTGGGTGGTTGTTGTTGTTGTTATGTGCCATCAAGTCACCTGTGACTTATAGTGACTCTATGTACAATAACTATAAGCCTGCCCTGTCCTGGCCAGTCTCACTGACTCTGAGACGCCTACTCCCATCACCCTAGTCTCTGTATCAATTCATCTCATTTGGGGTCTTCCTCTCTGGCACTGTCGCTCCACACTTCTGAACATGGTGTCCTTCTCCAAGGTTAAGTCCTTCCTGGCCACATGTGTTGTTGTTGTTATGTGCCGTTGAGTCGCCTGCGACTCATAGCAACCCTATGTCCAACAGCCCTAAACTCCACTCTGTCCTGTGTCAATCACACTGTTTCTGACACTCCCATCCCAATTATCCCAGTCACTGAATCAATCCACCTCATAGAGGGCCTTCCTCTCCTGCGCTGTCCCTCTACCCTCCCAAGCATGATGTCCCTCTCTAAGGACATACCTTCATTTAAATTCAGGGAACTCAGGTGGCCTAGTGGCAAGAAGCTGCACTGCAATCCATCAGCTGCTCCACAGGAAAAAGATGGACAATCTTCCCCGGTGACATTAACTGCCTCTGAAAAGCAGTTCCAAATCGATGGTACACAACAATAACAGCAACATCTAAATTCAAGAACTGGCCTGAATAAAATAGTTAATACATTTTCTCAGCTCAGAGTATTATATTGCTTATAAAACACAAAACACATATTTTATGTGTATAAATTATTTACATTACTCATTAAAATATGAGTGGCTTCCTCAAGCGGGCTAACAGATGCATTCCTGGATGTGGTCAACAGGCTTTGAAAGACAGCCACTTGGTCAATTTACTGAAAGAAATCCAGTGTTCCTACTCGCAAAAAGGTGGTATAACAGAATGCAGAAATTATTGAATAACATCATTAATGTCACATGTAAACAAAATCTTAATGACGACCCTGACCTTTGTTGCTTTGTTGTACACCAGAGAGTCAGAACTGACTCCTAGCTGACCCTCTGGCAGGTTTTCAGAGGCAGTTAATTGCATAGGAGAAGATTGCCCATCCTTCTTCGATGGAACAGCTGGTAGCCTCGAACTGTGTGGCTTCATCCTTAGGATTGTAATAGACGACATAATTTTAGGATATTTGGACCTCAAAATCATAAAATGCCTTTGAAAATTGTTTTATTGCTTCTGGAACTTTTCCCCTATTTAAGCCCTGCCTAGACACTTTGTACCTCGGTTGTTTACAATTTGTACTCTATTCCTAGCAAGAAGCTGCTGTAACCTGGAAGCCATGTGATTCAAGGCCACCAGCTGCTCTGTGGAAGAAAGATGGGCAATCCCCTTCTGTGCAATAAACTCTCTCTGAAAAGCTGCTGGATGGTAGAAAGGACATGGTTCTAAATCAGTTCAATGAGCGAATGAGTGACTGGGTCTGTGCTGCGTGTAGGGATATGGCCCACTGTAATATCCTTCACAGAACTGTGAGGCAAAAGATGTCGTTCATTTTTATCTCAACAAAGATTCTCACCACTGGACTAATTGGCAGCATCAGGACGGATGGGAAGAGACTGAGATTGTTCACAACTTTAGTTTGCTTGGCTGCACAGTCAACATTCTTGGCACAAACAGCTGGGAAGTTAAAAGATGTGCTGTGATGGGAAAGTCTGCTATTAGGGACATCTCCAAAGTACTGAAGAGCAATGGTGCCTCTCTGGAGACGAAGGTGCATTTGATACAGGCCATGGTCTTTGCAATCACTTGCTATGCGTTAGAGAGGTAGACAATGACTAGGGAAGATAGAAGGAGAATTGATGCCTTTGAGCTGTGGTGCTGGAGAAGAGTACTGAGGGTACCATGGACTGCTAGGAAAACAAACAGATTCATCCTGGAAAGGGTTAAAGCCGGGCTGCTCCTTGGAGGCAAGGATCCTGAGGCTTTGTCTGACATACTTTGGACATGTTGTAAGGAGGGAACGGTCCTTGAAGAGGGACATCATGCTTGGGAGGGTGGAGGGACGGCACAGGAAGGGAAAGTTCTCTATGAGGTGGATTGATTCAGTGACTAGGGTAATCAGGATGGGTGTATCAGAAGCAATGAGATTGGTACAGGACAGAGCAGAGTTTAGGGCTCTTGTAAATAGGGTCGCTATGAGTCACAAGTCAACAGCACATAACAACATCAGCAAGCTGAAGAATGGCTAGGGATGATAGAAGGAGAATCGATGCCTTTGAGTTGTGGTGCTGGAGAAGAGTACCATGGACTGCTAGAAGAGCAAAGAAGTTCCTCCTTTAGAGGGTGAAACCAGGCTGCTCCTTTGAGGCAAGGCTTCTGAAGCTCCGTCTGACATACTTTGGTCATTTTACAAAGAGGAATTAGTTCTTGAAGAGTGACATCATGCTTTTGGGGGTGTTGGGACAGTGCAGGAGAGAAAAACACAGAATGAGATGGACTGACTCAGTAACTGGGCGTAGTTGTATCAGGGACAGTAAGGTTTGCCCAGGATAGACCAGGGTTCAGAGCTGTTGTACATAGGGTCACTATTAGTCACAGGCAACTTGACAGCACATAACAACTGCAAGAAGAAGATCATAACTAGATGGTGCTTTGAAACTTCTACTGATCACTCTAAGAGGGATCTCAACAAAAGGTCTAAGACAGACTTATGGAGCTCCAGAAATTATGGCCCTTAGTCACCTTTTGCATCTGGAGAAAAACCAGTCATCTTGCTAAACTCTCAGTCAAACAATAGACAGGCCTTTAAGGAGACATGCACTCAAACCATAGTATAACCAGTCAGCAGTTAAAAATTTAGGCTCTGGGCCTACTGTGAACAGACTGCCAATTGCTCATTTGCAAGCTCTGACTTTGAGTGTATTCTGCTTCCTTTTAAAAAATCATCTCGGGAATAACTGATTTGGTGTTTTGAACACTACAATCAGTACATTGTACACTGAATGCAAGAAAAGGTCATTAAAAACAAAAGAGAGAAAAAGACCAAAACAAACATCAGAGGAGTCTCTCAAACTTGCTATTTAACAGAAAAAAAGTTAAAGAAAGGATGAAATAAAAGGAGCGAACAGAAACTTTGAACTTAAAGCTTGAGAAGAAAGAACAAAGAAAAATGAGCTAGATGATAGTTCACATCTCCTCTTTTTGGTTCAGCGACTTTCCCTGGCTTCTGATCAGATTGACGTTGACCCTGTGCACAACAAAGGCAAACATTATCCAGCCCTGAGACAGCTCCCAAGTATCTATTATATTCTACTCCCTGTTTAAGCCATTGTCTAAATCCATTTATTGCTTTACTCTTTTCCCTCCTTGATTCTCTACTACCTTCTGCAGGATCAGGCCCCTCCTGATAATTTATCCAGTGTGTGGACTTAATCTAGAAGTCTTCACTTCTAGGAAACATCCTGTCTTCCTTTATCCCAAGATAAATACCTTCTTCTGGGAGGGCTTGGTATGCTCAATAGTCTTTGTGAACATCACAATTCAAAGACATCAACCCTACTTCAGTCTTTCTTAATCGTTATCCAGGTTTATCATGCATATAAGGATATTAAACATACCATGTTTGGACAGGACTACCTTGGCCCTTTGAATGATATTTTTGCTTAACATGGTAAATACATCCTTTGCATTAAATGAAATTTTGTCATTGTTGTTGTTGTTAAGTGCCATTGAGTAAGAGATGACTCATAGTGACCCTATGAATGAAAGACCTGAACACTTTTATAACTTTCATTGTTTCTCTATTTACATACAATACCTTGTCCAATTTTTTGACTGTTGAGTATTGATTAAGGATCTAAGTAAATTGAAATCATTGGCAATGTTAGTCTTTCTCAGTTTGTCATGTTTATTTGCAAGTTGTGAGGAATATTCATTTCTTTAGAATAAGGTACAATCCATATTGGTCTTTGTAGACTTTGATCTTCATTGTTAAACTCTTAAAATAATTCAGCAAAATATGTGATCTGAACATCTCAAATTGGTAGTGAGTCTTTCTCCAATGTTGATGCAGGGCTCTGCTTCATACATTCGGCTCCTCAAACTATTTGTTCAGCAAACAGATGGAATAAGTATAGTGAAAGACATAAACATGGCACAGCTTTCTTAATTTTAACCCAACACAATCCACATAGTACCTCCTCGTTCTTGACTTTGTATCTAAACCCGCTCTGGTGGCGTAGTGGTAAGAAGCTGCGCTGCAATCCCGAAGACACTCAGTTTGAGTTCACCAGCTGTTTCACAGGAGAAAAATGGACTGTCTCCTGCCATGAAATTAACTGCCTCTGAAAACCTGCTGGAAAGTCAGCTATGGGTCATGCTGACTCAGTAGTACAAAACAAAAACAACCACCACCACCACCACCACCACCACCCACATAATACCTCCTTGTTCTTTTCAAAAAGCTGCATCTTGGTCTTTGCGTAGATTCCTCATGAGCCAAATAAAATGTTCTGGGTTTTTCATACTTCACAGTGTTATACATAACTTGCATATATAATAACTATGTTCAAATATTTAATACCATGTATTGTCACAAAATCCATAGTCATATAACTTTTAGTTATTTTCTATTTTGTCCCAAGAGCCAACTTAAACCAGCAATGATAGCCATTATTCCAAGTTTTTACTGAATACAGCTAAAATTTCTGGAATTTCTCTGTTAATACATGATTGCACAACGTTCATACTCTTTACATTCATATATAAAATGTTCCTCTATTGTTCATAGGCGCATTGCCATCGGAAAGTCTGTTGTTAGGGACCTCTCCAAAGTACTGAAGAGCAATGGTGTCTCTCTGGAGACTAAGATGCATTTGATACAGGCCATGGTCTTCACAATCACTTGTTATGCATCAGAGAGTTGTACAATGACCAAGGAGGATAGAAGGAGAATTGATGCTTTTGAGCTGTGGTGCTGGAGAAGAGTATTGAGAATACCACGGAC
>NW_006400139.1:614421-623884 GCF_000299155.1 Elephantulus edwardii | reverse complement strand
ACCGTCTCTGACACACCCATCCCGATTACCCCAGTCACTGAATCAATCCACCTCATAGAGGGCCTTCCCCTCCTGCGTTGTCCCTCCACCCTCCCAAGCATGATGTCCCTCTTCTGTATCTCTAGTTAGGTTCACTCTCAAGTCTCTTTGTGGTTGGCTGTTGTAAATGGTATTGCTTTCTGCATTTCCTTCTCTGAGTTCTCTTTGTTACTGTACAGGAATCCTACTGGTTTTTGGATATCGGTCTTAAGTCCCATCACTCTACTAAACTGACCTACTACCTGTAACAGTTTTTTCTTTGTTGAGTCTTTTCCTGTGCATACTATCATACTATCAGCAAATAGCAGCAGTTTAATCATCTCCAGATCTAGACGCCTTTTATTTCTTTCTCTTGTCATGTTGCCCCAGCAAGCACTTCCAATACAATACTGAAAAGAAGTGGTTATTGTGGGTATCTTTGTCTGGTCCCTCTTTACAAGAAAAATGATTTTAGTCTTTCTCCACTGGGAATAGAGGGGCGTAGAGCTCCTCAATTAAAACAAGCTTGGAAGGAGGAGTGGTATCCACTTCCATAATTGCTTGCCTCTGGAAACTCTATGTACCTGGAGAGAGGATGAGAGACACCTAAGCTTTGAGGACTCTCCTTCATAGGGTCACTGTGAGTCTGCGACTAGACGGCACTTAACACCACCACCACTACCATTGAGAATGATGTTGGCTCTTGGTTTTGCATATACACTTTTCACTATACAATTCTATTCTAATATTGCTAAGTGTCTTCATCAGGAATGGGTGTTGTATTTTGTCAAATGCCTTTTCTGCATTAATTGCTGAGATCATATGGTTCTTGTTATTTACTTTGTTAATATAGTGAATTATGTTTATTGGTTTTCTTATGTTGAATCATCCTTGCATACATGTTATGAATCTCAATTGGTTATGATGAGTTAGATTTTTCTATGTGCTTTTGGATTCTAATAGATTTTTGCATCTATATTTATGGGATATATTATAGGTTTTTTCTTAATAATATCTTTGCCTGGTTTTGGTATCAGGGTTACATTTGCTTCATAGAATAACTATGGAAGTGTTCCTTCTTTTTCAATTTTTTAAAAATAATTTAAGTAGAATCAATGCTAAGGTCTCTCTGAATGCTTGATAGAATTCAGCTGTGAAGCCATCTGGCCCAGGAATTTTCTTATGAGAAATTCTTTTGTTGACCTCTTCAATTTCTTCTTTTGTGATGTGTCTGTTCAAATGTTCTATATCTGTCCTAGTCAGTCTAGGTAGGGGATGTGTTTCAAGGAATTTGTCCTTTTCCTCAAGGTTTTTCAATTAATCAGAGTATAGCTTTTCATGACATTCTGATAATATTAATTTCCTCTAGTTCTGTTTTGATGTCACCTCTCTCATTTCTTAATCAAGGTATGTGTGTATTTCTCTCTCTCTCTCATTACGTTTGGTAGAAGTTTGTCAATTTTATTGACCCTTTCAAATACAGCTCCTGGTTTTATTACTGCCTTCAATTGTTTTTCTTCTGTTTTCTATGTCATTGATTTCGGTTTTGTCCTAATAATTTCTTTTCTTCTCAAGGCTATAGAATCGGATTGTTGGGGTTTTTTTGGTTCTTTTAATTTTCTTTCTTCTTTTTGCTGAAGGTGTTCAGTTAGATCATTGATTCTTCTTCTACCTTCCTTTTTTAATATATGTGTCTGTTGCTATAAACTGACCCCTGAGGACTGCCTTAGTTGTGTCCTAGAGGTTTTGGAAAGCTGTATTTTCATTATCATTTGTTTTAAGGATTTTATTTTCATTTCATTCAAGTTTAAGAGGACAGCAAGTAATAAATGGTGGAGAGGATGTGGCAAGATAGGAACCATTATACATTGCTTGTGGGATTGTAAAATATTACAACCATTCTAGAAGGTGGTTTGGTGCTTCCTCAAAAAGCTGAACACAGAATTTCCATATGATCTAGCTATTCCACTGCTTGGAATATACACTGAATTAATGAGAACTGAGGCACAAATGGAGACTTGTACACCATTGTTCATACCAGTGTTATACACCATTGGAAGAGCATGGGAACAGCCCAGATGTCCAACCACAATCAAATGCATTGAGAAATTGTGGTACCTTCATACAATGGAATACTACAAAGCAGCAATGATTTTGTAAATTATTACCTAACATGAGATTGACTGGAGATCATTATGCTGAGTGATCTAACTCAGTTCTAGGACAAATATTGTATAAAACTATTATTGTAGAATGAGTATGAGAATCTCATTGAGGGGGTGGAAGCAGAGGGAAGAAGATGTGCAGGGGTGTGGGTTGTATAATTTTATGGATGAGGGAGTGACGGAAATTGGAAGAATATTTTCTGAAAAATAAATGTATTAGAATTTTGTGAATAAACTAACATTAAAAAAAGAGACAGATTGAAAAGATTAAGGTACACCTTAGTTCCTAAACTGAAATCATTGATCCTTAGCACTGAGAAGAAGTCCTTTACATGAGACTTTCTAAATGCAAGATTTTCAGACTGCTAGTGTCAAGGTTGTTGATGGTGGATCCAAGTAAGATGAAGTCATTGACAATTTCAGTCTCTTTTCCATCTATTATCGCACTGCTTATTGGATCAGTGTTGATGATTTTTTATGCAATCCATCTTGAAGGCTGTAACCTTTGACCTGTGTTTCAAGTCCTCCTTGCTTTTAGCAAGCAAAGTTATGTCGTTTGCATAAGGCAGTCCATTAATAAGTCTTCTCCTATCTTGATGCCCTATTCCTCTTCATAAAGGGTAACTTCTTGAATGATTTGTTCAGTATACAGATTGAATAGGTATGGAGAAAGAATACAGGTTTGAAGCATATCTTGTTGATTTTAAACCTTGTATTTTTCCCTTGCTCTGTTCTGTAACCATTTCTTTGTCTAGATTTAGATTTTTTATGAGCAAGATTAAGTGTTCTAGGGCTCCCATTCTTTTCAATGTTAGCCATAATTTGTTGTGATCCCCACAATGCCCTTGCATAATAAATAAAGCACAAATTAACATTCTCCTGGCATTCTTTGCTTTCAACTAAGATCCATCTGACATGAACAATGAATTATGGTGCCATAGCTTCAACTACACTGAGGTTGAACTTCTGGCAGTTCCCTGTCTACATTCTAACTATTTTTTTGGCTAATCTTCAGCAATATTTTGCTTCCATGTAGTATTAATGATAGTCAATTACTTCTACCTTCTGTTGGATCATCTTTTTTGGGAATGAGAATAAATATGGATCTCTTTCAGTCAGTAGGCCAGATAGCTGCATCCCAAATTTCCTAGCACAGACTGCTGAGCACACCCAAGATTGCATCTGTTAGTTGGAACATATTAACTGGTATCACTGAAATAAACGCATGCAATGTAAAGGTGGCCAAGTCTGACTTCTACCAGCTTCATAAAGATGAACTGTCCACATCAATATTATTGAGATTCCCAAACAGATACCTTCTTGTTAGGACATGTAGCTTCATATGCTCCTGAACCTATCTTCATGAACCATTGGGTCAGTTAGTTCATTGCTGACTCACAGAGTTTACCCACTATGGTGAGGATTAAAAGGGAAATAGGTTGGAGAGTAGGGGAGGCAAAGAATATCACAGGATGCAAATTTAGGTTTAGTCCCACAATCCCAAATCAGAATAACAAGTCAGTATTCCTCATTTAGAGTCAACTGTTGAGGAACACAGATGCAAGAAGCCTCTGTTTTGCTCAGTCATCCAGCAAACATATTAGAGCAGTTATAAGTCAACTTTTTTTTCAATGATCTGGCAAGCAAAACCTTTAACTGTAGCATAAAATACACCTTCCTACAGTCTTTTCACAGCAATGCCACAGTTTCCACTCTTTCACCTTCATCTTCATCAGACCTCATAGTGTGGAAAACTCTCTCCCTTATATTAGTCCCACAGCTGTTGAGATCTGCAAGGTCATGTGTCCATAGTTATGATTGCTGGAGACCATACCCTTAATGGGGGCTAACACAATGGCTAGAAAAGCCAGTTTTCAAGGGTTCTTACATCCTAGTATCCTATTGTGGGGCCTTATATTTTGCTAATGCTTCCAGTGAAGCTTGAAACTCTTCCTTAACAATTGCTGCTTTATCATACATTACTTCCTGAAAGGTTTCCATGTCAGTAAATTATTTTTGGTGTAGTGACTCTATGTATTCCTTTCATCCTCTTTTGATTCTTCCTGGGTCGCTCAAGATTTTCCCATAGCATCTCTCCGTAATACAACGTAAAGCTTGAATTTGTTTCTCAACTTAATAAATGTGGAGCTTATTATTCCCCTTTTATTCTGGAACCCCAATCTTGGTACATTCCATTGTAAAATTTTACTCATTTCCTTTGAAATCTTTTGTTCAATTCTTTTACTTTAGCATCTTTTTTCTTTTTCTTTTTTTGTCTTCTTGACACTGGAGTGCAACTTGCACAGTCTTGTCTGAAGATAATTTTGGTCTTTTCTTTCTCCTTTAGATCTCTAAAAGGTCTCTAAAGACCTTTTGCTCTATTCAGGGTGATATCCAAGAAGATCAAACTGCTTTGGAAGCAATATTGGCCTGTTTTAATCTATTATATAGGGCTGCTATAAGTACAGATTAACTTGTAGGTGATGGATTAGGGTTTTACTCATTTATCTTTTAAATGTAAAAGTATTCTATAAATGAATATTAATTCCTCTTGTATGATGCTAAACTTAGAAATTTTTCACCAACTCTCAAAGTTTAGTTTTCTTTTTTTTTTTTTTTTCATTTTTGGGTGGGTATTTGTGTGCCTGGTACAGGAGGCGATTGCCCCTCCTTCTCCAGCAGAGCATCTGGTGGATTCAAACAGCATACCTTTGGATTGTAGTGCAACTTCTTGCCACTAGGCCACCAGAGCTCCCTCAAAGTTTTCTTAAAGGGTTCTGTAGTTTTAGGGTATATACACTGGATATACTCCAGTGTCCTAATAAAATCTCTAAGTCCCTTCAACTCTATTATTTTTCTTAATTTTTTAATTAAATATTTCACAACAAAACCATATTTGTAATGGTCATTCTTGTAGAAGTATTGCTATTTCTATAGGTTTTAATTTAGTCTGCTTATAATACAAAACGAGAAATATTTTGTTTTACTTTAAGAAATTAAGATATTAGCAAATTACTCACCTCTAGTATTTGAGAACAGGAGAGAATGTTGTTCTAAAGGTCATCCTGCAGGAATCACAGCTCATTTCATATGATTAAAAAAACCCACCCTAATTATTAGAATAGCCATTTACATAATATGGTTCTATTGGGGTAAAGTGTCACAACCTTACAAGTGTCTGTTATTTTTGTTATGTAGCATTGAGTCGCAACCTCAAGGAAACAAAAATTCTCACCACTGGGCCAATTGGCAGCTACATGATAGATGGCAAAGAGATTGAGGTTGTTAATAACTTCAGCTGCTTATTCCCACAATCAATACTATTAGTACTAGCTGTCGGGAAATCAAATGATGAATGACACTGGAAATATTGGCTGTCAGGGACCTCTTCAGAGTCCTGAGGAACAACAAGACTGGAGACTAAGGTGCACCTGATCTAGGCCATGGTCTTCATAATTACTTGTTATGCATCTGAGAGCTGGTCAGTAACTACGGATGATAGAAGAAGAATCCATGCCTTTGAGCTGTGGTGCTAAAGAAGTGTTGAACATACCATGGACTACCAGGAGAACAAACCAGTCTGTACTGGAAAGGGTGAAATGAGGCTGCTCCTTGGAAGCAAGAATTTTGAAATCACACCTCACATACTTTGGGCATGTGGTCTAGAAGGACCAGTCCTTGGAGAAGGACAATGTTTGGAAGGGTGGAGGGACAGCCCAGGAGAAGAAGACTCGGGATGAGATGGATCGACTCAGTGACTGGTGAAATGGGATTAGGTCTGTCAGAGATGCTGAGATTGGCTCAGGATAGGCAAGGGTTGAGAGCTAATGTATGTAGGGTTGCTATAAATTGCAGGCGACTTGATAACACATAACAAAAACAACAACCACCATTTGGTTGAAGTTAATATGTATCTGACTCTCCAGCAGGTTTCCTCAGGCAGTAAATTGCATGGAAGGAGATTTCTCATCTTTCTCTCACAGAGCAGCTGGTGGGTTCAATCTGTGTACTCTTGTGTTGGAAGTACAACTCCTTACCACTAACTCACCAGATTCTCTATAAATCTAGGTAAATATAATAAAAGAAAAGCCTGAGGCCAAAAGGATGAAAAAAAAATGTTATCATAATATGATGAGAGGTGAGAAGTAAATGTTGCCTATTTAATCGGGCTGCTAAAAACCTGCCCATGTTCCTTAACCTGATTGCTCAGACACACCTGTCTAAACACAGAGTGAATAAAGGAGCCTATGATCATAAACGTTTTAAATTAATTGATTTATGATCTTGGAGACTCTTGTTCCAGGAACTAAGAACATGTACTAAAGTCTCCCAGATCTAAAAACCTGAGAAGTTATCTAAAAAATCCCACCATTAACAAAGAAGCCTGTTAACTACCTATCTTAAATATCAAACCCAAGACCAGACTTCTGACAACCATCACGGAACAAAGAACCTTACCAAATCCCGGGACACTTCCCTCCAGGATCTTTCTCACACTCATGCCTTTGGCCATCGCAGTAACAGGCCTGGCTTGATTCTGAGAGGGCAGAGAACAATATTTGAGGCATCTATCTTCTGCTTTCTTGCAAAGTATCTGAATAAAGTCTATCCTCAATCATTGTCACTACTAAGTTGGTTTGTCATGGCAGACAATAAAACACCATATTTTTTCCAGTTACAAGAACGAACTTGTACGTGAAGTATCCATGGGCCATTGCCAGGAACAAAGGACAGAAGCAGATAAAAAAATGCAAACTAAAAATTGCTGATAAAGCCCCAAGTTCTTCCCAGTTTGTATCAGCTACTGCTGTATTACTAGTTAGCTGATTTTAACCAGAGAATTAGAGAATGCAAATAGATCTCAGTGGTAAATAAGAGTAAAATAACAACAAAGTATATCTTTTATTCCTAATCTAAAATAAACTCAGTTATTTTTCATTTTATTGTGTAAATAACCTCTTGCTGTATTTGTTCACAGACAGAAGGATTGATCTTTAACTGTAGATTTTTTTTTTGCAACTCAGTTAGTTTGCAGATCTATAGAAGCAGTTATTTCTTTGAAACAAAGTCCCTTGAAATAGAGTGAAATTATTATTTTTGTTATCATCACACACAAGCCAGTTGGTTCCAACACGTAGCAACCTTATGGAGAGTAGAATAAAATACTACAATAGCCAAAAATGCTGTGCCATCCTTATAATCACTGTATGTTCAAGGCACTTTTGGTAGTCACTTTGCCCGTGTATGCCACCAAGAATCTGTCCCTTTTTCATAGTCACACTGTTTTACCAACATGATGTCATTTTCAGGTCTGGCCTTTGTACACAATATATCTAAGTTCCTTTTCCCATCACTGATTGCTATATTTTTGGAGAGTTCATCATGCGTTCATTGTTATTTACCAACATAAGGCAAAGTATCACTTTTTCAATGACTATCCTTACCTACTGTCTAGATTTTTCATACAAATGTGGCTTTTATCAGGTGGGTAAGGGGTAAGGATTTGTGCGGCCAAATCAAGAGAGTTTAAGTTCACCAGCTGTTCATCAGGAGAAAAATGGGCAATATTTATCTGCTAGAAATAGAGTCTCTAAAAGCCTACTGTTGTGTCAACAATGAATCAGTTCTGATTTAACAGCAATGGGTAGATGGTGAGATTCTAACACTGTTAGTTATTGCCTAGAATGTACAAATAAAATTGCAAGATTACCTCTTTAATCCATATAAAATATATTAATATTGTTTCTGTTATTATAAATCTTTGCTTCATAATAATTTAGGAAGCAATTTCTTTAATGCAACAGTAACATCTTTATTCCTCAGACTATATATGAAAGGATTCATCATTGGTGTCAATATCGTGTAGAAAAGAGACAGTAGCTTCTCTAATCCCTCAGATTTATTTGACTTGGGCTGGAAATAAGTGATAGCAGCGGTTCCAAAGAATAAGATTATAACAGTCAAATGAGAAGAGCAAGTGGAGAAGGCCTTGGCCCTCCCTCTGGCGGATGATATTTTTAGAATGCTGGAGATAATTTTGCCATAGGAGGTAACGATTAGCAGAAATGGAACCATGAAAAATATCACCGAAAGTATATAGACCAGCATCTCATTCACAGATGTATCCCCACAACCAAGCTTGATTATCGGAAGGACGTCACAGAAGAAATGGTTAATTGTGTTAGCGCCGCAGAAGGAAAGAGAGAAAACCTGACACGTTTGCCCAATTTCAAACGGAAGTCCACTGATCCAAGAGCCAGCCACCAATCGGATACAGACCCTCTGATTCATGACCAAAGGATAGTGCAGGGGGTTACATATGGCCACGTAGCGGTCGTAGGCCATCACTGCCAGAAGCAAACACTCTGTACCTCCAAAGATAAGAAAAAAACATAGTTGTGTAGCACAGGCCAGAAAAGATATATTTCCTTTTTTGGTGCAAATGTCCTTGAGCATTCTTGGGACAGTGGTGGTTACATAACAGATTTCCAAGAAGGAGAAATTACCAAGGAAAAAATACATGGGGTTCTGGAGTGTGGGGTCAATTCTTGTTATTAGTATTATGATGCCATTGCCCAGCAAAATAATCATATATATGAGTAAAAATACCCCAAAGAGAACCCATTGAAGGTTGAGTATATCAGAAAATCCCAGGAGAACAAATTCCCTCATTGCAGTCCGATTTGATTCTTCTGCCTGTAATTTGCTTTCCATCTGTGGATATGGTAAATTTGAGATAGTTAATTCATTCACATTTTAAAAAATGATTTATACTTCTGTTAATTGAACATGTGCAAAAATAAACATAGATCTCTCTTAATTAAAAAAAAGTATTTACACTTCTGTTAATTGAACATGTGCATAGATAAACCTAGATCTCTCTTAAATAAATTCTACTACAGCCATGTGTTTCTAGTAAAAGAGATTTGATATGTCAGCATTGAAACTCATGCTATGAAAATAATGTCAATAAATATAATCACAGTATAGTTTCATAAAATTTTATTATGTCAATATTGGAGAGACTGAGAAGCATACATTCTCAGGATAGATCTAAGATTAGTTTTCGTAACAAAAAGAGGTTATTTTCAATTGTTGCATGACTTTCCCCGACCCCAGGTTGGTATCCAACATTTCTCGTGTAAAAATTGTCTTTATAAAATTCTAGTTAATGTAATCAAGATTACTAATTTTCCATTGCAATATATGGCTAATTTTAAAAATCAAACCTTTGTTACCAAGAGACTAAATATTTGTATTATTGTTCTATTTTTTTTATT
>NW_006400139.1:611576-612573 GCF_000299155.1 Elephantulus edwardii | reverse complement strand
ATTGGCACAGGACAGAGCGGAGTTTAGGGCTGTTGTACATAGGGTCGCTATGAGTCGCAGGCGACTCGACGGCACATAATAACAACAACAACATTGTTCATAGGGTTTTCAGAGACCACTTCCTAAACAACATGCCTCTGGAAACTATGAATTTAGATAAATGTCCATAGTTATAGTTATATCCATAGTTGGATAAATGTCCATAGTTAAGGCTTCAGGCCTTTTGTTCATAGGGTCTCTATGAGTTGTACTTGACTCGATGGCAAACCACAACAACAATTAGTTGAGAAGTAGATAGGTAATATTGTTTTCTAGTCTGTCTTAATTAAATTTAAGCCTCAAGTTGCAGTACTTAGGATGCTATGGGTAAAATCCTGAATGACACTGTATTGAAAGAATTCAAGAATTGACTAATACTGAAATATTTCAGGAAGTACCATATCATCAAGAGCCAATGGTAATGAAGGGAGAAATTCAAGCTGTACAAGACATTGGCAAAAAATAAGGCCTCATGAATCGATGGGATACCAACAGTAATGTTTCAAATCAGAGATGCATCCCTGGATGTGCTCACGAGTCTTTGCTAGAAAATTTGGAGAACACCTATCTCACCCACTGACTGGAAGAGATCCATGTTCGTTCCTATTCCCAAAAATAGTGATTCAATATAATGTGGAATTGCTAATGTCAGAGAGATTGTCATTGAAAGCAAAGACTACTAGAAAAATGTCTAATTGCATTTATTGACTATAAAAGGCATTTGACTGTGGATCATAACAGATTATGGCTAACATTGAGAAGAATGGGAATCATAGAGCCCTTAATTGTGCTTGTATGAAACCAAACTTACACCAAGAGCCTATTGCGTGAACAAAACAAGAGCACAATGGATGCTTTAAAATTAGGAAGGTGGCTGTCAGGGTTGTATCCTTTATTCACACCTTTTTTTGTAAACAATGTATTCAAAATTATAAATAAATCAGTATGAAATAATTTT
>NW_006400139.1:604592-610929 GCF_000299155.1 Elephantulus edwardii | reverse complement strand
TGGTCTCTTTGGGGTATATTCCCAGTAGTGGAATTGCTGGGTCAAATGGTATCTCTATTTGCAACTTTTTGAGAAAGCTCCACACCATTTTCCACAGTGGTTGCACCATTTTACACTCCCACCAACAGTGAATAAGGGTTCCAGTCTCTCCACAATCTCACCAGCATTTGTTGTTTGCTGTCTTCACTCCTTTTTAGTCTATATAACATGCAAAGTATTTGAGAAGCTGGACTCTGAGGAAGAATGTGGCATCAAGACTGGAGGAAAACTCATCCATAACTTTCATTACGTAGATGTCACAAGTTCGCTTCCTGAAAGTGAAGACGTTTTGAAGAACTTGCTGCAGAAGATTAAAGAATACAACCTCCAATATAGATTGCATCTCAACACCAAGAAAACAAAAATCCTCACCACTTGGCCTATAGACAACATCGTGACAGATGAAGAAAGGATTGAGACTGTCAACAACTTCACCTTATTTATATCCACAATCAACATGCTTAGTACCAGCAATCAGGAGACGTACTGTACTGGGAAAGTATGTAGCCAGATATCTTTGCAAATTGTTGAAGAGCAATGATATCAGTTTGAGGACTAAGGTGTGTCTAATTCAGGCCATGATTTTTTCCTATCACTTGCTATGCATCTGAATAATGGATAAGGATGACAGAAGAAGACGATGTCTTTGAGCTGTTGAGGTGTTAAAGAGTAATAGTAAATATCCCATAGACAGCCAAAAGAATAAACAAATACGTTTTACAGAAAGCTTAGCCAGAATGTTCCTTGGAGACAAAGAGAGAAAACTTCATCTCGCATACTTTGGGTCTGCTGCTAGGAGAGGCTATTCCTTTGAGAAAGACAATATGCTTTACAAGGTAGAGGGTTAGTAAAGAGAGGAAGAACCTCAACCAGGTGGACGGACACACTGACTGCTGCAAGTGTGAGGATACCACAGGATAGGACAGGGTTCCAATCTCTTGTTCATAGAATCGCTAGAGGCTGTACTTGAGTCCCCAGCACCTAACAACAACAACAACCTCTAGTTATATAAAATATAATTCTGTTCAACAGTGCACTGTAAGAAAACGCACTACAATTCCAAAGGTACAGAGTTCAAAGCCGCCAGCTGCTCTTCGGGAGAAGGATGAACAATCCCCTCCTGTGTGACTAACTGCCTCTAAAAACCAGCTGGAGGGTCAATTCTAATTCAACAATACTCAACAACAACTACAACAACAACAACAATAGTTTGGCTTAGTTTTTTTGGCCCAATGTCTACCTAAAATGGAAAGCTTCTTGCGTATGTATTTGGAGTGATTATGTTTTAATTCAATCATATCATTTTTGTCTGAGTTTTTTCTTCATTCATTCTTTGCTTTGTCCTCTGTTTTATGTAGCCATTTTTGCTTTAAATTAAACGAGTTTATGTTTTCCATGACATTCTTCTTTGCATGTATGTCTCATATAATTAATTTACTAATTTTTAGGAATAATATTTTTAGAATTATTAAGTTGGTAAAGAGCATGGAATATGTCAAGGCCTAACAGAACAACAAATAACTATGTCTTACAAGAAGTTCAGCCAAAATGTCTCCTTAGAAGAGACAATCAGAGAATGGAAAAAATTCATTTCATGTTAAATATGAGGAGAGATCAAACTTGGAGTAAATCATATTTGATACCACAGAGAGTTTAAAAGAGGAAGGCCTTCAACAAAATAAATTACAAAGGGGCTACAATGAATGGACTCAAACATAGGAGTAATTGTGAGACTATTGAAGAATTGGCAGTGTTTCCTTCTGTTTAAACAGTGATTTTATAATCCAGAAATTACTTGATAGCATGTAATAACAACAGTGATATACCTTCTACATTTAACACCTGTCTGATAGCTGTCAAGTAGATTCCAACTCATTACAACCCAAAGTATGTTAGAGTGAAAAATTTTGATAGGATTTGAAATATTTGCTTTTTTAGAAGTAGATCACAAAACACGTCTGTTTAGGAATTTCTTTATATACTATAATCTTTAACTTTTCAGTTAGTATTAGACAGAATTAGTGATAATACAGTAGTGTCCTTGATAATACTGCATTGTCCTTGATTGGCCTGAGCTACTGTACTATACTGTGGAGATCAATATTTTATCTTAAAATTCTCTTATATTTTTGACCTTAACATTCATATTTACCATTTCTGTGCTTTCCTTCACATTCTCCAGTAAAATATTATCTGCAAATTACATTAGTAAAATATTATTAAATCGTATGGAATAAAGTTTTTCTACAGAAATATTCCAAGTAGAAGTTGCACTCTGTTGTTGTAGTTATGTGTTGTCAAGTTGCCTGCTGCCCATAGCACCCCAGGTACTACAGCTCTGAAGCCTACCTCATCCTGAGCCAGTCTCACTGACTCTGATACACCTACTCCCATTGCCCTAGTCACTGTATTAGTCCATGTCATCTGGGGTCATCCTATCCTGTGCTGTCCCTCCACTTTTCAGAGCATGATTCCATTCTCCAAGGATGGATCCCTCCTGGCCACATGCTCAAAGCACGTGAGGTAGAGATTCTAAATCCTAGGAGAAACTTGGTTTCACTCTCTCCAAGATAGACCTATTTGTTTTCTTGGCAGTCCATTGTATATCCATGACTCTTCTCCAGTACCACAGTGAAAATATTTTAATTCTTCTTTGGTCATCCTTAGTCATTATACAGTTCTTGGATTCATAGCAAGTAATTGTGAAGACCATGGCCTGGATCAGGTGCACCTTAGTCTCCATACTGACATTGTTGCTTCTCAGTACACTGAAAATTTATTCACCATAGATTATCTCATGCAATTCATCTTTTGATTTGCTGGCTGTTGGTGCCAACGGAGTTGATTGTGGAACTGAGCAAGTTGTAAATGTTAACAACCTCAATCTCATCATCTATCATGGTGCAACCAGTTGGTCTAATAATGAGACTCTTTGTCTTCTTGATGTTGAGCTTCAATCCATATCAAAGACTGCAGTCCTTGACTTTTTTTGCAGAAGTTGCATAGAGATAAGAGAAGTGACTCTCACAAAGCAAGAGCTTTGCACTTGATGATTTGGTAGAAAACATATCATTTAATTGTTTGATGGTCTTTATTTTATTGCTTTCATATTTTCTTCCTTACTCAAATGTATCTGCCTAAAATGCAATTACTTATAGCTAAGCATGTAAAAGTTACAGCTTTGATTATCAGATATCAGTGCAATTTAGCAAAACTAATTAGATGCTATTAAATTATTAATTATTATCATAGTACATACAACAATATGTTGGATTCTGGAAATAAATTCATAAATATTATTTTTTAAGCAAAAAAGAAAATATAAGATATATTCTGTTGTTGTTATGTGTTGTTGAGTCATTTGTGACTCATAATGACCTTATGTACAACAGCCCTAAACCCTGTTCTATCCTGTGCCAATCGCACTGCCTCTGAAACATCCATCCCGATTATCCCAGTCACTGAATCAATCCATCTCATAGAGGGTCTTCCCCTCTTGCGCCATCTCTCCACCCTCCCAAGCATGATGTCCCTCTTCAAGGACCTCTCCCTTCTTGCAACATGCCCAAAGTATGTCAGACGAAGCCCCACAATCCTTGCCTCCAAGGAGTAGCCTGGTTTAACCCTCTCTAGGATGAATCTGATTGTTTTCTTGGCAGTCCATGATACATTCAATACTCTTCTCCAGCACCACAGCTCAAAGGCATCAATTCTCCTTCTATCCTCCCTAGTCATTGTCCAACTCTCTAGAATCTTAAAAAATAAAATCAAACAAAAATACAGCATACAGTTGGATAATTTTGGTGTATTATTTTAGATGCAAAGCTATTTTGGATGGATCTATATTACTGACTAACAGTTCCGCAGTTTGTTGTTATGGTTATTATGTCAGAACCAGCCCATAACTGACCCTCCAGAGGGTTTTCAGAGGCAGTTAATCATTGCCCATCCTTCTCCCACTGAGCAGCTGGTGGCCTCAAACTGTGGGCCTTCAGGATTGCAGTGCAGCTTCTTGCCAATAGACCGCTATTTGAAAAGAAAGGCACATTTTATTTCATGGAAAGATAAGAAATATATCTGAGATCACTAATTGAAAAGAACAGATCCCTAGAATATCAGGAATAGAACCAAATTAATATATAGAGAGCAACGTTTAAAAAAAAATCATGACAAAACCCATTTTGATAGAAATTTTTTCAGTGCCACCATGACATCTTTGTTCCTGAGACAATATATCAAGGGGTTAAACATTGGTGTTACAATGGTGTAAAAAAGAGAAAAGAATTTATCCATTCCTACTGAATGACTGGACTTGGGTCTCATATATGTAATGATGCCTGATCCAAAGAATAACGTTACCACCATAAGATGAGAAGAACAAGTGGAGAATGCCTTGGCACGCCCGGTTGCTGATGGAAGCTTCAGGATGGTTGAGATTATTTTGACATAAGATCCAAGTATCAACATGAAAGGAATAGTGACAACTAGAACAGCCACGACGTAAATCAGCATCTCAATTACAAAGGTGTTTCCACAGGCTAGTTTCAGCACTGGAGGGATGTCGCAGAAAAAGTGATCCAACTGGTTAGGTCCACAGAAAGGTAGAGAGAAGATCAGATAGGTGAACCCTATGTGTACTGGAACTGCACTGATCCAACAGCCAGTTGCCAGCTGCATGCACAGTTCAGTGTTCATGATCAGAGGGTAGAGTAATGGATTACAAATGGCCACATACCTGTCATAAGACATTGCTGTCAGAATGAAGCACTCAGTGGCCCCTAAGACCAGAAAAAAATACATCTGAGTAGCACAGGCCAGAAAAGAAATGTTTCTATTCTGCCTACAAAGATCTGCTAACAGTCTGGGAATAGTGACTGATACATAGCATATTTCCAAGGCAGAAAAGTTTCCCAGAAAAAAATACATCGGGGTTTGCAGGGAAGAATCTACCTTGGTTAGTATGATAATGAGAAAATTCCCAATCAGAATAATCACATAAATTATCAGAAACACCCCAAAAAGAAATCCTTGGAGTTTAGGAACATCAGAAAAGCCAAGCAGGATAAATTCTACCAATGTGGTAACATTTCTTTGGTCTTTTTCTTTTGTTAATTCCATCTGTGAGGAAAATTCTTTCAAGATTTGGCAGTCATTTTAATCATGTAGAGCAAATTGCAAAACTGCAACATCTTTAACAGGGAGTTCAAGTCTACTGTCATATGAGAGGTATCCACTTTTTGGCTTGTTGATATATATTTAATTCATTCATAATCTTATTTGTCCCTAATATCCTAAAATTTCTGTGTAGAAATCAGAAAATAATTTCAAACTCTATACTTCTTACTCAAAAGAAATGTTATTTCTCTGCAAAAAAAAAAATAAACACAGAAATAGACAAAATTAAAAACATCAAAATACGTGTATACTCTTGTTTCTTTTGGCTTTCATAATATTCTTTCATTTTTGCTTTGATAGTTCCCCAATGAGTCACATCTCAGATAATCAAATAACAAGACAAGCAATCGGACTCCATAGTCTTTCCTGATTTAGGTCATCTGGGGCCACTGGCTGTATGAGAAAAAGACCTAATTAGTGAACATAGAAAGATGAAATACTTATTTCTTCCCGTAAAAGGAGTGTGTGTGTGTGTGTGTGTGTGTGTGTGTGTGTGTGTGGGTGTGTGTGTACATATATACACACACATATATATACACATACAGATATAGATATACGGATATATATAAAAGGAGTGTATGTATTTTAGTTTATTATACACATTTATTTTACAAATAATGCATCACAATAGCTAATTAATTACTTAAATTTGAGATATAAAATTTTATAACGTATTTTGATATTTAGCAACTAATAATATGCATTTTAGGCCATAAAGAAATATTTAGGTACCTTTGGACTTTACAGAGTTGTTGGAAAAATAAAAACAAGAAATGTGCAAAAGAATTTATTCATAGAGCTAAAATTTGATACCAGACAAAACCCTTAAGTATTCTTTTTGAACTTTTCCTTCCTGTTTCTAAATATAAATAAGTATCTCTGGTGGTGCAAGTAGTTATGCACTTGATTACTTGCTAAAAAGCTTGTGAATTCAAATGCTTCAGCTTCGGAAGAAATGGTAACCTGTTTTGAAACCCTTGTAAACACTAAGAGCCATAGTTGAACTCTGGACATAAGGAATTGCCAGAAGTTGGTATTGACTAGAAGGTATCTAACAAACAGCTACAATAAAAATAAATATCTAGCCCATCAACGAAGACTGGATAGAGAAGCTGTGGTCACA